>NW_012115788.1:1135325-1158931 GCF_000951035.1 Colobus angolensis palliatus | reverse complement strand
GTGATCCGCCCGTCTCGGCCTCCCAAAGTGCTGGGATTACAGGCTTGAGCCACCACACCCGGCCTTGAAATATTTTCTTAGGAGGGAAATAGAAGAATCAGTTGATAAGGTTGGACACTTGGTGACTGACCTATGAGGTACGGGGATAAGGGAACTCCCTTTGGATGGCAAACTGACCTTCTTTATAGAAGGATTTATTGGCTTCATCAGACATAGGCTAGGATTCTCATGGGGTACATACTCCAATTTTATACAGTGGTATGCCTTCTAGGAAAATTAGAGACAGGCCAGTGTGGTGGTTCACGCCTGTAATCCCAGCGCTTTGGGAGACCAAGGTGGGAGGATCTCTTGAGCCCAAGAGTTTGAGACCAGCCAGGGCAACATAGTGAGAAGCTGTCTCTACAAAAAATTAAAATTAAAATTAAAAAAAGAGGAAAATCAGAGACAGTGATTCTACCATTTTCAATTTTTAAAATAAAGGTGAAATTCTTTACTTCAGAATCTAATTTTCTCTATTCTGTTTCTTCCACTTTTTCCCTCTTGCCTCTTCCTTTGGGGTCTTCTTCCAATAGAAGAGTGCATCCTTCGAACAAGCAAAGTTAGGCCTGCAGCTGAGCACTTCAAGACAGCTCTATTCATCACCTCCTCCATGATGCTGGCGCTTCTGCTCGGGGCAGCTGTGGTCGTGTGGAAGAAATCTCGCGGCCGAGTCCAGCCAGCAGCAAAGGCCGGCTATGAAAAGCTGGCTGACCCCAACAAGTCTTACTCCTCCTATAAGAGCAGCTATGGAGAGAGCACCAGCTTTGAAGAGGATCAGGTGATTGAGTACAGGGATCGGGACTATGATGAGGATGATGATGATGACATCGTCTACATGGGCCAGGATGGCACAGTCTACCGGAAATTTAAGTATGGGCTGCTGGCTGACGATGACGAAGATGAGCTGGAGTACGATGACGAGAGTTACTCCTACTACCAGTAAACAGGCACCCCCCCACCACCATTCACTCTCAGGCATGCCTGTGAGCATCCCTGTGTTTGGTTTTATCCCCACACCAGGCTGATGTGTGAGTGTTTTTATTTGTCTTCTTTAACCATGAATCCAACCAGAATATGTAAGAATGATGAAATACTTTGTTCTTTTGAGTGGCTAAACTCAATTAACAGTTCCTGTTCAACCGTAATTGAAGAGCAAGCATAAAATTCAGAGGAATTTTCCTCAAAATAATGTGTCAAGACACAAATATGCAGGAAGTAAAAACAAATGAGATTTGTACAAACTCTTCTATGTGATTAAAAAAAAAAAAAAAAGACAGTAGATCTACAGAAATTCTGTTTCCAAGCTGCCTTGTGGAGGTGTCTGCTGCCTCCTGGTATTCTAACTTTTCTTTATCTAATTCTGGGGATAATGGAGGTACAAAGGAGTTGTTGGTTTGGTGGTGTTTTTCTCCCCTTTAGCTGTCTTTAGGCAGAGATTTGTTTTGTAAGGGCTAAGAAAAGAGGGCTCTTATCAATTGACTCCAGGCCACCCCTGGTGAGCAGAAGAGACCACCTGGGCTGGGCTGCTCAGGACCTACTTGAGATAAGGGAAGAAAAGAGAAGGTGCATAATAGCTGAGGAGTCATGAGGTCCCCAGGCCCTAGTTCCTCTGCAGGAATCCACAGTCACAATGATTCTAAAGGCAGAACAAGCCCAGCGAGAAAGAAATGACTGAGTTTCCAGGAACTGCACTCTCATGATTTTCTGGGTACTTTTCGCCTGGGAGTCGCCTGGGATGTCATCAGCTAAGACATCAAATAATAAAAGAAAAATGGCAGTGTTAACCTAACATAAAATGGAATAAAATGACAAACGCTTCATCTACTCTAAAAAATTCAGAGCTTTCCTTCATCAACAACCCATCACAAAACCGTGGGCTCTCCATAGAAAGAGTTGGAATAGAGTCTAACATGGAAAAAAAAAAAATCCCAATATGCTGCTCACAAGCTGTACTCTGGCTGCTGACCAGCCTTCCAGCACTGCTCGTCACTATGATT
This sequence comes from Colobus angolensis palliatus, assembly GCF_000951035.1. Taxonomy (NCBI): domain Eukaryota; kingdom Metazoa; phylum Chordata; class Mammalia; order Primates; family Cercopithecidae; genus Colobus; species Colobus angolensis. The sequence continues at coordinate 1,156,895 of NW_012115788.1, read as the reverse complement.
TTTGTTTCTAGACTTCCTAGGCTTCCCTTTTTCCATTCTTCTGTCAAGTGTGTTCTTGGATTCATGTACCTGAGGACACTTTTTCTCCAGATTGTAACACAGAGAGGGGCTCTTGCTATGCAAAATGATGTTGGCAAGGTCTTACAGATTTCCTTATCAAAGCACACCTTACAGGCAGTACTATGAATGGAGCACCAGAAAGCAAAAGTGACATTCTCAGAGAATGATGATAATTATAATCTATTGCACACCTACTACCAGATAACAAGCTAAGTAATTCCCCCCAAAAAACGCCCCACTTACCCATTTTGGTACTTATCATACTCCCATGAGGTTGGTATGGCTATTATTCTGTTCTCCTAGGAAACTTAAGGCTTACTAAAGGTTAGATAACTAGCCCAAGGTCATGCAAAGCTCATCAAGATTCAAGAAAAAAGAATGACCACCCTAAAGCATGTGTTCTTGTAACTATGCTACTGACATAAGGTGGGAAAATAAGCATCCTAAATATAAAGGCAAGCCTATTATTTTAGTCTGTAATATCAATTTTATCTTTACTAAATTCATGCATTTTCTTTTTTTAACATAATGTATCACTGACACAGAAAAGCTTTATGAAGAAGTCTTCAGTTTACTAAAGGCTTGTTTCTTTAGAGGAAAGCTCTTAAAACAGGGCTGACAAACAGTCTCTGGAAAGAGCCAGCTAGTAAGTACATTAGGCTTTCTTGGCCAGAAAGTCTTGTCATAACCACTCAGCTTTGCTATTGTAGCATGAATGCAGCTGGTACGTAATGGATGAGTGAACAGTGCTTCAATAAAACCTTATTTATGGACACTGAAATTTGAATTTCAGATAATTTTATTCTTCTTTTGACTTTTTTCAACCTTCTAAAAATTTTAAAATGCAAAAACTATTCTTAATTAACAGCATTACAAGAACAGGTGGTGGGTCGGATTTAGCCAACAGGCTATACTTTGCTGACTTTATCTTTAAAACACTTTTCAGAGATCATACACGTACATGTATGATATGCCTTCAAAAATTTTGATCATTTAAAATTATCTCCTTGGCCAGGCATGGTGGCTCATACCTGTAATCCCAGCACTTTGGGAGACTGAGGCAGGCAGATCACCTGAGGTCAGGAGTTCAAGACCAGCTTGGCCAACATGGTGAAACCCCATCTCTACTAAAAATACAATAAAAAGCTGGGCGTGTTGGTGCACACCTGTAATCCCAGCTACTCAGGAGGCTGAGGCAGGCGAATCACTTGAGCCCGGGAGGCAAATGTTGCAGTGAGCTGAGATGGCACCAGTTCACTCCAGCCTGGGTGACAGAGCAAGACTCTGGTTCAAAAAAAAACAGCTAAATAAATAAATAAATAAAATTATCTCCTTGCCAGGAGTAGTGGCTCGTGCCTGTAACCCCAGCACTTTGGGAGACTGAGGCAGGAGGATTGCTTGAGCCCAGGAGTTCGACATCAGCCTTGGGCAACATAGTGAGACCCCCGTGTCTACAAATTTTAAAAATTAGCCAGGCATGGTGGCAAGTGCCTGCAGTCTCAGCTACTCAGGAGGCTGAGGTGGAAGGATCACTTGAACCCTGGAGGTCGAGGCTGCAGTGAGCTGTGATCTTGCTATTGCACTTCAGCCTGAGTGACAGAGCTAAGACCCTGTCTCAAAAGAAATACATAACATTATCTCTTCAAAATGTATCTGAAGCCCTGATAGTTCTCCTTTCAATCCTTAGAAACATATAAAAATATATGCACGATAGCCATCATATCAATGGAAGACTTTCTCATCTCTGTAGTTGCAGTTAGCTTACAAAAACAAGCAATTTTGTTTATACTTTGTTGTTCATCTTCCGTGATAATTCTAAAGCTCTGATAGACTGAGTTTGACATTTCTTTCTGTAAACTAGAAATTGTTTTCTATGAAAAAAAATCTGTGTTTATGATATACAGTTAAAGATTGGTTGAGGTTGAGATGAACTTCAATACTAAGAAAAATTGTGGTGTTCCTCTATGTGGCCTGCAATGAAAAGAAGGTTCATGCTTGTGTATTGAGGTTTGACATCTTTCCTTCTTTGTTTTTAGTCATGAAACGTCATTCTCAGATGGCTTTTGAATACTGTGCTAATGACTATCTAAACAGATAAACATGTGGTTGGAAAACAAAGTCACCTTTTAGTTTTCTGCTTGTAAATCACTTGGAAATATCAAGAGAATCTTTGTAGACTGGAAACACACCAAGAGGCTGGATAAAGCATGGAAGGTTCTAGTTAATAGAAAGTAATTTTAAAATTGGAAATAAAATTAAATCAAGACCAGATAATGCTATGGAGACTTACTTATTAAAGAACTATTTCTGAGCATTTTTATGTGATTAGCATTACATTTTACCGAGTAACAGATACACAACAATAACAGTGCTACATTTTTCTCCTTTTTATCTACCTACACCCAAAGTCCAAGCTAACCTTATCAATTCTGAATTTTGTCTCCTAAAAATCAGCTCGATCTGTCTTTCTGTCTCATCAGTACTGCCTCAGTTTAAGGGAGGAGACCACCCCTCATATTGTCTTATGCCCAATTTCTGCCTCCAAAGAAAGAAGTAGTAAAAACTAAAAGGCAGAAATGAAGTCCACAGGCAGACAGCCTGGTGCCACGCCCTGGGCCTGATAGTTAAAGATTGACCCCTGACCTAACCAGTTATGTTATCTGTAGATTCCAGACATTGTATGGAAGAGCATTGTAAAAATCCCTGTCCTGTTCTGTTCTGTTCTGATTACCGGTGCATGCAGCCCCCAGTCACATACCCCCTGCTTGCTCAATCCATCACGACCCTCTCACGCTTAGAGTTGTGAGCCCTTAAAACGGACAGGAATTGCTCACTCGGGAGCTTGGCTCTTGAGACAGGAGTCTTACTGATGCTCCTGGCCGAATAAACTGCTTCCTTCTTTAACTCTGTGTCGGAGGAGTTTTGTCTGCAGCTCATCCTGCTACACATCAGGCCCTCAGTGTTTCTCATCTAGACCACTCATACTTCTTCCTGAAGTATTGTGCAGCTTTAATCTCTTTTACTTTTTCTCCTGGTGTATTTTCTACCCTGCCATCAAAGGTCATTTCTAAACTTCTTCAGATAATCCCATTCCGGGGTCCCCGTCACCTACAGTGTTTATGACATTCAAAACTTTGCTACATATGGCCACTGGCTCTGTCTCTGAACTTATCACCCTCAATTTCCTGGCCCCCTCCTTACTTCCCAGCTTCTTCATTATGCTCCAACAGTACTGAATTGCTTCTATGTTCTCCAGGATAATATCCTGCTATCTCATGCCCTTGGGCACATATTGTTTACTCTCCCTGGAATATTCTTCTCCCACCTTAACCAGCTGGAAAATTCCTAACTTTCCTTGAAAAGTCACATTTCCTTATAACCTGATTTTTGAGAAAGTTCATCACTTTCTCCCATCTCTGCTACCTAGATACTCTGTGCATATAGTTTTTCACATCACCTTGTGATGTAATTGTTAGATTACAAAGCTGTATCCACTGAAAGACTAGGTACTCCTATAGGCAGCTACTGTTTCTTTTTTAGAACCCAGCACACTGCCCAGCAATTGCTTAACAATCAAGAATGACTGGTAGAATTGAATGTTAAGAAGACAAGACTCAAAGATAGGGAGAAATCGTCTAGGCCCCATGTTGTATATGCGGTGCACTCCTGTTTAATCCTGACAGGAAGTGGTAAGGAGGGGAGGAGGTGGTGCCAGTTAAGCATGAAATAGCTACAAATTAGAGCATACAGATGTGGCTTCATGGAAAGATTTGTGCTTGGACTTAATTTGAAAAAGAGGATGGAGGCAGGATTCTTTGAAGAAGGCACTGGAGTTTACCTGACTTTTATGATAATAATTATAACAATCAATTACCAAGTATTTGTTAAGTGTCTAGCATGTGCCCAGCACTATTCTAGTTACTGGAAAAACAGCAACTGGGATCCATCAGATTTGAGGCCTCATGGAACTTTCAATCTAGTTGACACAGGAGCTAGAAAGAAATTATTTAGGCAGATAGTAAGGGTGAGAGAGTCCTCGATAAGGTTTCCTTTTAATAAAAAGCAGCCCAAAAAATCAAGGTGCAGGCATAGATAAGCAGGCTAAAAGCCTCCATAGGTAACTGCCAGCAGCTGTGCCAATAGAAAAGGGATACCTGGAAGGTGGGTATATTCAGCACGGAGGTTCTCTTTTTCCTTTTCTTTGTCACCACATGGGTAGTAAAAAAGCAGACAACATGGCACCAGCCAGGTAGAGACCCCATCTGCATAATAAAAGATTAGGGTGGGATAGCCATCTTCTTTGCACACTATGCAAATGGCACACCTGGTCCGACCAACCTCTCAGGCCCTGTGTAAATCAGACACCAGCTCCTCAAGCTCCTTTACAAAATCCCATGCTTTTCACCATGAAACCAGAAGACCCACTCGGCCGCTCCTCTCTCTCTGCAAGAGAGAGCTATTCTCTTTTTCTTTCCCCTATTAAATCTCTGCTCTTAAACTCTCTTCTTATGTGTCCGTATCCCCTATTTCCCTGGCGTGAGATGACGAACTTCGGGTATTTACCGCAGACAATGATGCTGCCTTATAGTTAGGGAGAAAACAGCTACCATGTTTAATGACATCTATGGGCCAGGCATGGTCTTTGGCACTTCACTCGTATGATGATCTTATTGACTCCTTACAACACAAATGCTATAAGGTGAGTAATATGGTCCCTCTTCACGAATGAGGAAGGGAGGCTCGGTGATGATACTTAAAGTGCTGTAAGTCAAAGTGTCTGCAAATGGTCAAACTGGAATTTGAATCTAGGACTCTCCGATTCATGTTTTTTTCTGCTCTACCACTCGGCTGTTATGCAACGAATTAGCCTAGCCTTTGTCGGTGATCCCTGAACCCTATTCTGGGATTAGTTTGAGCTGGGTGGAATTTACTAAATGGTGAGTCACCACAAGGCAATGCCAGTGAGGTCCTAAAGGGAGCCTTCAGTTCAGGTGCACAATCTCATCTAGAGGCACGGAGATGAGGCTCAGTAAACAAAGAAATAAGTTTAGGTGACTGTAAATATTAATGCTATGTAACTATGTTTCAACCCACTAAAAAGTATTCATGAGAGGTTCTACCCCATAAAACAAAAAATATCTGAAGAATTATGAATTTCCAAATGTGGATTCAGAGGTGGCATCAACTGGAGGTAAAATATTTAGAAAAACTGAAGGTAAAGACTTTAGGTGCTCAATACATACTTCTGACATTAGATCTCTCAAGATCTGTTCAGAGTTAACAAGGTTTGCTTTAGAATTCACAAAAAAAGAAACTGCTCTGTGTCCTACCCAAGTGAGGAACCAAGTTTAGATGCCATTAATTGAATACATAGTGGCCTTCATTTTACACTGTCACATAAGAAGTACAGACCAGCCACGATGGCTCACGCTTGTAATCCTAGCACTTTGGGAAACCAAGGCAGGAGGATCACCTGAGGTCAGGAGTTCAAGACCAGCCTGACCAACATGGCAAAACCCCATCTCTCCTAAAAATACTAAAATTAGCCAGATGTGGTGGTGGGTGCCTATAATCCCAGCTACTAGGGAGGCTGAGGCAGGAGAATCACTTGAACCCAGGGGGCGGAGGTTGCAGTGAATCGAGATTGCACCACTTCACTCCAGCCTGGGCAAAAGAGCAAAATACTCTCCAAAAAAAAAAAGAAGTACAGATAAGACTGTATCAAAAAAGAAATAGAATTTCTATCAATGCATGTTTGGCCTGTATAGACTTTAGATCCAACGTCATCACCACACATTAACAAGATGTAATTTAGCAAGGCACTCTGAGAATGAATACACAAGATTAAAATTTCAGGTTATATTTTGGGGTTTTAAAGCCACTAATGCCACCTTGTATTGTTCTCAAACACAGGCGAAAGAAAAAAAAAAAAAGTCATGAAGGTAAAGAAAGTTAATGACCAGATGTTTTGTTCATCTCTGTGCTAGTGCCCAGCACACTACATGGTACAAAGGCAAATATTTGCTAAGTGATTACAGACATGAAAATGCTTGTAGATGTGTGCCTTCTAAGAGTAGAAGCCATGGAACTGGGTTCCATGGCCAAACTTAGCTGTAAGGAAGGCTGGAAAGCAATTATGTGATAAAGGGTAATGAGATTAAATCATGACTCATCTTCTGGGGCTTTGCAGCTCTGAATAAAGACCAGTTTTTATTATCACGGAAGAGGAGGGTAGGACAGGGGAGCTGGTAGGTCACCAACAGCTAAGAATACCTATGCTGTCCTCAAGACCCCGTTTCTATTTTTTTAATTAAAAAAAAAAGAATGTACATCACTCTAACAAAAGTGTTTACTGAGAAAAACTGATCCCAGCCTGCAAGGGAAATTATATAAGTCTTATTAGATGAAGCAAACATCTGTTTGTGAAAGAGAGGATTATAATACAAGATCAGAACACGACTGAGGATGGAGAATTCCCATCCCTCTAAGTTACTGTTACCAAGTGAAGCCACTTTGGGGGCTAGCAGTGTAATTCTGGACCTGGTGCAGACATTGCTGTGTCATTTAATTTGATTTTAATGTAAATGATAGAAAATTCAAACCAAACTGACTTAAATACAAAAAAAAAATTTATTAGCTCAATTAAAAAGTGTAGAGGGCCCGGCATGGTGGCTCACCCTGTAATCCCAGCACTTTGGGAGGCCCAGGTGGGAGGACTGCTCGAGCCCAGCAGTTTGAGGTCAGCCTGGACAACATGGCCGAAGCCCCATCTCTACAAAAAATACAAAAATTAGCCAGGTATGGTGGCACACGTCTGTAATCCCAGCTACTTGGGAGGCTGAGGTGGGGGAATTGCTTGAGCCCAGGGGGTTGAGACTGCAGTGAGCCATAATCACACCACTGCATTCCAGTCTGGATGACAGAGCGAGACTTTATCTCAAAACAAAAACAAAAACAACTGAACATAGTGGCACAGCCTATTGTCCCAGCGACTGGGGAGGCTGAAGCTAGAGGACTGCTTGAACCCAAGAGTTTGAGGCTTCAATGAACTATGATTGCACCACTTAACTCCAGCCTGGAGGACAGAGTGAAGCACTGTCTCTTACAGAAAAAAAAAAAAGTGTAGGGTTAGGGGTGGGATCAGGTACTGCTGGAAATGAACAAGCCATGTCCCCAGTAACAGTTTGTCTCCATCTCTCTCTCCTGGCTTTTGCTATGTTGGCTCCACTCTCACTGGAGTCTCCCTGAACACTGGCAAGATGGCTGCCGCCAGTGCTGGACTTTGCATTCTCTTTGGTCCACATCCAGAAGGAAAAAGGCCTTAGCTCTGATCCAAGTCTCTGAAAAGCTTTCCTGATATCTCATTGGCTTAGAAAAGGCATTTTCCTGTTTCTACGGTGTAAGTACTCTCATCATGGCCAATTTCAAGCCTCACCTGCCATACCACTGAATGCAGGGTGAGAAAGAAATGGAAAAAAGCAAACCATTATATAGTATTTCTGCCATACAAATGCATTAGATGTAAATAATCTCAAGAGCATAGAAAATAATAAAATGTAAACTTCAGAAAGATGAGTTGGGGGGGCATTTTTTCCTTGTTTTTAATATAACTTCTTTAGTTGAAAGTTTTTATAACTTAACTTTTAATGATAGCTGTATCTAACAAGTGACCCTCAGGATGGACACGGTGGTTCACGCCTGTAATCCCCACACTTTGGGAGGCTGAGGCAGGTGGATCACTTGAGGTCAGGAGTTCGAGACCAGCCTGGCCAACATGGTGGAATCTCGTCTCCATAAAAAATACAAAAATTATCCGGGCTTGGTGGCGGGCACCTGTAATCCCAGCTACTTGGGGGGCTGAGGCAGAAGGATTGCTTGAACCTGGGAGGTGGAGGTTGCAGTGAGCCGAGATTGCCCTGTTGCACTCCAGCCTGGGCAACAGAGCGAGACTCCATGTCAAAATATATAAATAAATAAATAAAGTAACAAGGGATTCTCTAGATTCCTGAAAATTTAACAATTGGCTTTTGTAAGGTAAGAGAAGCCAGCTTCAACACACTACTCTTAAAAATTTAATAATTTTTCCAGAAGTCTAGAACATACTACTCTTTTCCAAGTAGAATCTTCTCCTCTGTGATTCTTCTCTCAGTATCAAATCTCTTATCCAGAATTTCCTCTTTTTTTTCTCATTTATTTTCACACTCCAGTGCTATGAGAAGGCAATACAAAATTTTTAATAATGTCTTAGCAACTCTCCTGCCTCAGCCTCCCAGTAGCTGAGATTACAGGCGCACACCACCACACCAGCTCAACTTTGTATTTTTAGTAGAGATGGGGTTTTGTCATGTTGGCCAGGCTAGTCTCGAACTACTGAGCTCAGGTGATCCCCCTGCCTCAGCCTCCCAAAGTGCTGGGATTACAGGCGTGAGCCACTGTGCCTTGCCTTATTTTCCATTGCTGCATTTAAAAAAACACCACAATTTAGCTACTCTAAACAACACACATTTGTTATCTCAAAGTCAGAAGACCAGGTGGGCTCCCCTGGGTTTTCGGCTTAGTTCTACTCCAGGGCGAAATCAAGGGGTTAGCCAGGCTGGCCTCTTATTGAAGGCTCTGGAGGTGCGTTGTTTTCCAAGGTATTCAGGTGGCTGGCAGACTGTTTCTGGCGGCTAGAGGACTAAGGTTTCTTTTCTGGCTGTCAGCCAGGGGTCACTTTCTGCTCCTAAAGGGAGCTCCCTGGTTTTGTGCTTGGCTCCCTCCTCTTCAAAGCCTGCAACTGTGCTTAGAATCCTTTTCATATTCTGAATCTTTCTGACGTTGCTTCTACCACCAGCTGGAGATAACTCTGTGTGATTAGATTAGACCCACCTGGCTCATTTCCCTTTGGCTGTAACAGTCACAGGCATGACACTTCATCATATTCAGTCCCAGGTTTTAATGTGGGGAAGCCTGGGGGCCTACCACAGCCAATAAAACTCCTTTGGAAATCAATTTAGCAAAATCAAGTCTTTTAAGTGTTTGTTCTATTTGAATTCACCAGTTCCACATTTTAAAATATTATAAGCAGAACCAGAGCTTTCACACACAAAATGTTCATTTTTGTATCTAAAACTACTTCATAACATTTTAAACCTAAGTTTATAAAGACTATACAAAGTATGCTATAATGGTTACATATAATAAGCAAGATACAAAAGTTTATTATGTACACGACCATTTCCACTGTATTTTTGCAATTAAAAAAAAATAAAGCCCTGTGTTGATTATGCTAGCTAAACCATAGAAAGCAAAGCAAGACATATGATCTGCCCTCAAAGAGCTTAGTAACTAGGTGGAAAAACATATATGTGTACAAACAGCCACAATATGAGAGAGAATGCGAGCATTGCAATAATTCAGAGGGCGGGGGGAAACAAAACATTGGAACACAAAGAAAGGGAAGATTAGGAAAAGCGAATTTATTCATATACAGGCTCTTTTAGAAGAAAAGTTGAGAAAAGTGTTTAGGAGAATAAAAGGATCTTCAGAGCTTAGTAACTATAGATGTGAAGTCTCTAACTTAACTTTACTGTCGTCTATAAAATGACAAGCACTTTTCAAGTGAACTTGAAATCACAGGTCAATTTCAACTCAACATGATAATGGACATTAGTCCCTGAGCCAAGCCAGGCTCCTTGAAGTTGGCAGAGGCAAGGCAAAAGTAATAAGTAATGTCATCAATGGAACCTATTTTCTCTTGTCACCTTAATTTTCCTTTTCTTGTGATAGTTTTCCAAGGAACCAATGACCCCTAAGACGTGGGAAAGTTCCACCAGTGTCCAAAGACACTGGCCCAGTGCCAGCTTAACAAACTATACCCACACTTCGATTTCAATAATTATATCCCATTCTGTTTAAACATAAACTATTCCTAAGTATAAAGCTCTTCTCTTTTTTAAGTCTCAGTGGTCTTTCAGCTCAGCTTTGTTTTTAAACTAGCAAAGAAAAGGCCAGGCACAATGGCTCACGCCTATAATCCCAACACTTTGGGAGGCTGAGGTGGGTGCATCACTTGATGTCAGGAGTTCAAGACCAGCCGGGCTAACATGGTGAAACCCCATGTCTACTAAAAATACAAAACTTAGTTGGGCATGGTGATGCACGCCTGTAATCCCAGCTACTTGGGTTGCTGAGGTATAAGAATCACTTGAACCCAGAAACTGGAGGCTGCAGTGAGCTGAGACCTAACCAATGCATTCCAGCCTGGGCGAGGAAGTGAGACTCCATCTCAAAAAAAGGAAAAAAAAAAAAATCAAAGAAAAGGCTGAGCGCAGTGGCTCATGCCTGTAATCCCAGCACTTTGAGAGGCTGAGATGGGTGGATCACTTGATGTCAGGAGTTCGAGACCAGCCAGGCCAACATGGTGAAACCCCATGTCTACTAAAAATACAAAACTTAGCTGGGCGTGGTGGTGTACGCCTGTAATCCCAGCTACTTGGGTGACTGAGGCATAAGAATCACTTAAACCCAGAAACCGGAGGTTGCAGTGAACTGAGACCTAACCACTGCATTCCAGCCTGGGCGAGGAAATGAGATTCTGGCTTAAAAACAAAAAGAGATAAACCTCAGTAGCTGATGCCATGATTAGATTTATCATTCCTATACAGTATTTATTTTTATATAGAGAGCTTGGCATAACAGAAACATCATGAGTTTGGGTGAGAGCCAAAGATTCCTGGGATGGAATTTCAGTTCTGACATTTGCTGATGTGGAATCTTGGGCAAGTTACTAAACTTCTGATTCTCTGTTACATGTGGAAAACTTGCATTCCTCACCTCCCAAAGTTGCTGTGAGGAATGAGATTCCACCATCAATACTCCTGTTATGCAGAAAGGGTTCAGTCATAGCTAATTTCCCCTCATCCCTCCCATATCATTTTAGTAGCTGTGCAGCTTGTTAATAGTCTTCCTTCCTCGAATCTGTTTTGACAGGATTTGTGAAGCAAGATTACATAAGGGAGAGAAAAGTAGATTTGACTTCTCTATAAACTCAATCTGGAACCAAACACACACCCACTCAGCTCCTTTTAATAAGACCTTCCTTTTTTCCTCCAAAAAGAATTACACTCTAATGAGTGGTTTTAAATAACTAGATCATTAACTGGATTTTCCAACTTGATTTCTCAGCAGATAGAGTAACAAAAAGACTGCTCTTTCAGAAACCCAATATGAGTTGCTTCCGAACCAAGAGAAAATAAAATGCATTCTTGACTCAAGTCATCAAGTCTTGGTTAAAGCGCCAGAAGATCAATAAATACACTGGCCAAGTACTTGACCTCTAGTGAAATGTGTTTATCTACCCTACAGCTTTTTACTCTCCATAAGGCAACCATGGCTGCATCCCAGCAGGATAGTCTCTTGATAGAAATCCTATTTATACCTTGATCATCCAAGAGAATGCATGCTTCTACAAAGAACCTCTCCTGTCTCTCCAAGTTGTGAAAAACTTGAATGTTGGAATTTGGCTGCGATGCCACAGGCAATCTTAAGAGTGTGCTGAGGACATTGGAAAAGGAAGGAGAACAATGACCCAGTCTTTCTTCTAGGTCAGTTTTACTTTGAATGCACGTAAAAAACCCCATAGGATGCAGGATTGGAAGAGTGCCCTGAGAAAAGAGTTGGAAAAGCGAGCACGTCTGCAGCATGGAGGTGAAAAGTCATGAAGGCATCTTTCTTTGTCTCATTCTGCCCTCAAATGGCTGTGAGTTAGGGACAAAGTTGCAGTAGATTACGCTCCCTCAGGGAAATTCAGCCAGCCAGTGCCTTGCCAAAAGCAGCAGCAGCCTGAACTTTAGACTTCAGATCGGAACCACAGTTGTGCAATTGGGGCAGGCAGAGGCAGGAGATTAGGTCAGACAACCAGGTGGAAGCAAATAAGAAACCACAGACTGGGTGTTGCCGGGTTGTCAAAGGGCTGTATTTGGTCTGGATCTGAGAGTCTAGGTCTCAGGCCAACAAGCTTATAAAGGTGGCTTAAACCCTGTTTTCAGTATTGATCAGTTGCTTTCAAAAAAAAAAAAAAGGGACACAGAAACCAAATCAAATTGCTAATCAAGAAGTGATAAGTCAAAGGCAGAATCCTTGACAAAGGAGTTCTCAGCTGGACTTCATGATCTATATCCCTGGGCTGTGAGCAACCATGAGGGATCTCTGTGACTGATGCTCCAACTTGCTCCAAAAACAATGTCTCTCTCTTCCTTGGCCTGTGATTGGAATTTTTATTCCCCGTGATCCCTTTGGCTAAACTCCACACTGAGTCCTTTATTGACTTTGTAACTTCCTTTGCAGCACAGCTGTGTAACATCTGGATAATTTTTTGTACTGTTTTTCTGCTGATTTTTACTTAAAGAGATGTTTGCCTATCAAATCCATTTAATCTCCTATAGGTAGGTTTCTGATTGCCTTAAATAGACTTGCCTCAAATAGACTTGCCTCCTGACATTTGCTCATGAGGGTTAAAGGAGATTTTGCACATGAAAGTCTGTCCTAAACTATAAGTTGCTACACCAATGTAATTATTGCCTTGTTCACCTGTTATCCGTCCTAGGTAGGCATGTCACTTATTCTGTAGAAACTGGGAGAAATCAAACAATATTCTCAGACCAACCATCTGGATTTGGCTTCTCAGAAAACTAACAAAGTCAATTGGTAGTGGCAACATAATCTGTGGGGCCCAGTGTAAAAATTATTACAAATTTCAAGATGGCAGCAGCAGCATATGGGACCCATACAAGCACCAAGCCCTGGTCAGACATCGTGGCACACAGCTGTAGTCCCAACATTTTGGGAGGCTAAGGTAGGTGGATCCCTTGAGCTCAGGAGTTCAAGACCAGCCTGGGCAACTTGGCAAAATCCCGTCTCTATAAAAAACACAAAAATTAACTGGGTGGGATGGTGTGCACCTGTAGTCCCAGCTACTTGGGAGGCTAAGGTGGGAGGATCCTTTGAGTCTGGGAGGTCAAGTCTGCAGTGAGTCAAGATTGTGCCACTGCACTCCAGCCTAGGTGACAAAGTGAGACCCTGTCTCAAAAACTAAAAATAAGCATGAGGCCCTGTGTTGCTGATTGCCCAAAGGGCACACCCACGGAGCTGACGCTGATATTCAATGTACTCACAGCGCTGATCAGCAGGCAAAATGCATCAGCTACTGCATCTACCTCCACCCACAAGTGGATCAAAGAATTTAGACACCAAACGTGGGAACTGTGAGGGGAGGCGAACAGTTCTTTAAGATCTACAAAGCATGTAAGCACTCAGGAAGATGGCTTGATATGGAAGGGGAAGAATTTCCTTTTAGGCATAAAAAGCTTAATTAAAAGCAAGCTGGTCTTCAAGTCCAGGATATCCTCATTCCCATTTCAGCTCCATGTGACACTGACCAACTCATTTGACATAATGTACGTGGGTATGCTTTGTGCGTTATAAATGTGTAAACGCGCATGACAATTAAGTGTCAATTTTTACTGTTGCCCTTTCTAAAGGTAGTTCTTGGCCCTTTTAGGAGACATACACGCTTTCTGACCCTTGGCCACACCAGTGTCGTCACTCTACAGCCTACAGCGCCATACTCTTTCCAAAGCAAGGTCAGGGAGGGCTTTATTGTCCCAAATCACAAATCAGTGTTTTGTTTTTTTTTTCCCCATTTCTTTTCTGGTTCTCACTCCCTCTGTTCTAAAACAAAAACAAACAAACAAGAAACAAAAATAAACCACCCTGTCAATTGGTTAATTTCCCCTGCAACCTTCTTGGAAGTCTGCAACGCTTTGAAGAGTAAGTAGGGTGTGGGAGGAAGTGTTGGCTCTGCTCACCCTGCCTGACCTCCCTGGGCTGTGACGTCAGAGTTCTATTTACATAGCTGAGGGACTGGGAATGCTGGAGTGGAAGGAGGAGGTGATGAACAATTGCTGAGGACACACCAAATCCCTGATTTTCTTTTCTGCTGGCTTCTCAGCTGCTCCAAGCAGCAAAGAGAGAAGAAATCATAAGGTTCTGCTCTGTCATTTGGAGCCATCTGTTTCCTTTCTTTTTCCTTCCCTAGAAACTTTTTTCAATAAACAATATAAAGGAGATACCAGGGGATGTCTACAAGACCAAATTAATCTTTCTTCAAATGTAGACTTTTGGAAACCTTTGGCATTTACAGAAAAAGTCTCCGATGCTGCTGTTCTTTCCTCCACATCTCAAATGTACTAGAAAAGATCACATGATAGGCCGGGCGCGGTGGCTCAAGCCTGTAATCCCAGCACTTTGGGAGGCCGAGACGGGCGGATCACGAGGTCAGGAGATCGAGACCATCCTGGCTAACACAGTGAAACCCCGTCTCTACTAAAAAATACAAAAAACTAGCCGGGCGAGGCAGCGGGCGCCTGTAGTCCCAGCTACTCGGGAGGCTGAGGCAGGAGAATGGCGTAAACCCGGGAGGCGGAGCTTGCAGTGAACTGAGATCCGGCCACTGCACTCCAGCGCGGGCGACAGAGCAAGACTCCGTCTCAAAAAAGAAAAAAAAAATAGATCACATGATTTGGGAGGCCAAGGTGGGCGGATCACCTGAGGTCAGGAGTTCGCGACCAGCCTAACCAACATGGAGAAACCCCGTCTTTACCAAAAATATAAAAAATTAGGCAGTTGTGGTGGTGTGTGCCTATAATCCCAGCTACTTGGGAGGCTGAGGCAGGAGAATCACTTGAATCTGGGAGGCAGAGGTTGTGGTGAGCTGAGATCGCACCATTGCACTCTAGCTTGGGCAACAAGAGCTAAACTCCGTCTCAAAAAAAAAAAAAAAAGAAAGAAAGGAAAAGATGACATGATAAGAGGCTCCCTTATTTACTGCATCTGGCTGAGGTAAAGAGAGCTGATGATCCTTCCAGCAAAATGCACTCAGTATATATTCTCTAGAGGCCAGGTGTGGTGGCTCACACCTGTAATCCCAGCTCCCACTTTGGGAGACTGAAGTGGGAGGATCGCTTGAGTCCAGGAGTTCGAAACCAGCTGAGTAACACAGGGAGACCCCATCTTCCCCCCAAAAATGTAAAAACTAGCTGAGCATGGTGGTGAACCCCTGTGGTCTGAGTACTTGGGAGGCTGAGGTGGGAAGATTACTTGAGTTCAGGAGTTTGAGGCTGTAGTGAGCTACGATCCTATCACTGTACTCCAGCCTGGATGACAGAGCAAGACCTTGTCTCCTAAACAAACAAACATCTATTCCCTAGGCGCCTACAATATGCCAGGCACCACATGCGGGTGATGGAGATAAAGTCAAATAAATTGGAATTTCTTTTGGAGACTGTATGTTCTTCAAGGTCAGGGATATTATCTTATTTCACTCTGTACCCCTAGCACATAGCAGAATGCCAGTAAGTAATAGCTACTCCATAAATATTTGAGGAGTATGTATTTGCTCACAGAAATCATTGTCTTGAGCTGAACAAAACTGGATTGTGCACATAATTTGGGGAAGAATTTACTGTGTCTTTAAAATCATGTTGTTATCTTTGGCCATGAGAAAAAAATCTCCAGGGGGCGGAAACAATTGGCATTTGTGAAGCACATACTGTTTTTTAGGTACCATTAGAAGCACTTTGCATGGATCAAATAGTTTAATCCTTTTAATCATCCTAACAACCCTATGAGGTAGGCACTATTGTTATCCAGGTTTTACGGATAAGACGTTAAACCACAGAGAGGTAAAATAACTTGCCTGGCTCCAGAGGCCTTGATCTTGATCTCCCGTATTGCAGCTGCCTAATCCCTCCAAAACCAAGCACAGGGAGAACAAATTAAAACAGGAACTTTCAAACTTTTTTGGACCACATTCACAGTAAAAAATAAAATTTACACCAACACCTATTTATAAAACTGAAGCAAAAGTTTCAGGAAACAATATCCAACCAATGTATTTTCCAACACATTCTAGTTTATTATTTTTTTTTAAGATGACCAAAATCCACTAATTTGATTTCAAAATATATAGCTTGAGAAACTCTAGGTTAGGGAAAAGAGCCCAACACTGACTGACTGACCCCGAGCTTGCTGTGAGGAAAACATTTTCTCTTTCTGAGCTTTCCCTTCTGGGGCAATTCAATTACAATGTGTGTAGTACGCCCGATGCCTCCTTTAGCAGACTGCTTCCAAGAAGCATTTCAGACCCTGAACTTCTGGAAATCTTTCCTCTGCTCCTCTTCTGGGTCACTTTGCCTCTGCACGCTGCCATCTTGAATGGAATCTTCTGCAAATGTGACTCCAGTCATATCTGCAGACCTGGTCCGTGGGAAGCATGCATCTTTGTCCACCCTCAACCCCCTACGCTGAGGGTGAAGGTGCTGCCTTCTCTCTTCCTGCTCTGTTCTCTAAGGCCAATCCAGCCACAACTTCCCATACAATTCTTATGTCCCACCTCCTAAGCTAGGGGGACACAAGTCAAGCTCTCTGACTGATACTTGAAGGGGATAGAGGCGGAGCACACTGATATCTCCAAAGGAATTCTCCCTCCCTCCCCTCTTCAACTTCACTCCTTTATAAATTGAAATTAGTTATGGGCAGAAAGGGTTTCACAATCTTTTAGCATGACCTGGATTTTCTAGGACTTGGAATGTGTACCAATTTGCATCTATTACAAAGATTTTCCCTTGGCAGCCTCTTCCAAAAGTATGAAGAAATCAAGGGCTCCATTTTCACATCATCTTACAGATGGGTAGACATAAGTGGAGGAAATGGGAAGAAATGAGCAAAGGGCTTGGAATCTGGATAAGCAATCAGAGTTTGGGGATTACTACGGAATATGAGCTTGCTATGGAGAGTCCAGGTGTGGTAAAACTCCACAGTGAACAAAAGATAGCTATGAGTCAAAGGAAAAGCAACAACAGGTAGGCCAAGCAGCTTGCCAGGGGCTTAGATTTAAATTTACTCTCTCCTGGCATTAGTTGACCATTCCGGTCCAGTCTGTGCTCTGGATCCTTGTTACATCCCAATTCCTCCAGGCTCAGAGACTTTGTGCCTGTCACAGTGTATCAAGTTGATTAAGGCTTGTGTGTCTATGAAGTTTCTGCCTTTTTGCTGCCTCTGCTAAAAGGTTGATCTCCAACTTTGCTAACTTTAATCTGGTGCCTGAAACAATCCAGCTAGCAGGGGCAAGAGCCAAGCAAAGGATGAACTGACATGTCCTGCAGAAGCTGAACTGGTGGGCCTGCAGATCGTCCTCGCTTACCCTCCAGCATCCACAGCTCACAGGGACCCAAGTCTCAGATGTTCACTACTCCAGGGCATGGCAGCTAAGCCTGATTCTCCTAAGATGATGTCCCTCTGAATGTGAGCGGGAAACTCAGATTCGACGCTCAGCTCTGCGGTGTGTTGGCTACATGGTTTGAGTTGGTCTCAGTTGATCTTTGTCTTTCAGTTTCTTCTGAAGTGCAGTAACAATGACATCTAGTTAGATGATTCAGATGTCTTGTGATGAACAATGAAGTGATATAAAGAAAAGCAAATTGAAATTCTTGCTGCTACAACTGCTGAAATTTACTGGTTTGTAGATGAAATGGAGAAAATGTACTCACTCACATGTTGAATCTCTATGGTGAAACGTGGGGACTTAATTTTTTTTTTTTTTTTTTTTCTTTTTCGAGACAGGATCTCACTCTGTCACCCAGTCTGGAGTCTGGAGTGCAATGATGCAATTATGGCTCATTGCAGCCTCTATCTCCTAGACTCAAGCTATCCTCCCACCTCGGCCTCCTGAGTAGCTGGGACCACAGGCACACACCTCCACACCCAGCTATTTTTTGTATCTTTTGTAGAGACAGGGTTTCATCGTGTTGCCTAGGCTGTCCTTGAACTCCAGGATCAAGTGATCCTCCTACCTCTGCCTCCCAAAATGCTGGGACTATAGCCGTGAACCACCATGCTGGCCTCATTTTTCTTTTTTTAAAATTTTTTTCTTTTTCTTTTTCTTTTTTCTTTTGAATGTTCAATGTGCATCTAGTTATCTTTGTTCAACTTTTCAAATGTTACGAAGAACAAGATATCGATATCTTCAATGTAGTTAAACTGTGGCAGTAACAAAGCAAGACTGTCTAAAAAGGAAGACTGTCTAAAAAGCAAGACTATCTAAAAAGGAAGAAAATAAACTTTCCAAAGAGCAAAGAATCCAAGGTAACATTGCCTTCCGTCTTCTAAAATTTCAAAACCATACTCAAACTAAATCCACAGAAAATAATAGAGAACAGAATAAATCAGCTGGTCAGACAAAGGGCCAGGGGAAAAGTCTGGTTGTAAAATATGCTGGGAATCTCAGAATCTTAATATTAGGTTTTGTTGATTTCAGGAGATAAAATGTAAAATAAAACAAAAACTTCATTTGGCAGAAATTCTGTACCAGATGAGGAGCCATTAATGAATTTGAAATATCCTCAAATCAGTAATCAAAACAACTCCCTGGGCAACTCTCCAAAATATTTTGGGTCGGGCGCAGTGGCTCACGCCTGTAATCCCAGCACTTTGGGAGGCCGAGGCGGGTGGATCACGAGGTCAGGAGATCGAGACCATCCTGGCTAACACAGTGAAACCCCGTCTCTACTAAAAATGCAGAAAATTAGCCGGGCGTGGCGGCGGGCACCTGTAGTCCCAGCTACTTGGGAAGCTGAGGCAGGAGAATGGCGTGAACCCGGGAGGCGGAGCTTGCAGTGAGCCGAGATCGGGCCACTGCACTCCAGCCTGGGTGACAGAGCGAGACTCCGTCTCAAAAAAAAAAAAAAAGAAAAGAAAATATTTTGAAGGCTCAGAAAGACCTAAAGGGACTCTGAAATGAGCCTGAAATTCCCATGACTGACTTGTAGTTAGCAGCTGGTATATGTTTACGTGGAGCCAAGCAGAACACACACCTGGGAATCTGCTCAGTGCCCTAGAGGTAGTGACTCCTAGGCTTGACATGGACTGCTTCCAGAAAAGTGCTTGAGGTGCTGCCTATTATGTGTATGTTGTTGACATGAAAATAAAGAATGTGAACCATGAGGGAGGAGGAAGGAAGTGTAACTAATCAAACCAAACAGAAGTTACCTAGTATTTCTTAGCATTGGAGGCCTTTTTACGCAATGATGTCTTCTAAGGAACCCATATATAAAACAATTAGTGTGACCTGAGTCCATGGGTGAGAATAAGTCAACGAATAAAAATAAAACAATTAAGAGTGCTGCACAAGCCAGGCACAATGATCCAGGCCTGTGATTTCGGCTCCTTGGGAGACTGAGGCTGGAGGATCACTTGATGCCAGGAATTTGAGGCTGCAATGAGCTATGATCATGTCACTGCACTCCAGCCTGGGTGACAGAGCAAGACCCTGACTCTTTTAAAAAAAAAAAAAAAGGGCTGAGCACAGTGGCACATATGTGTAGTCCCAGTTACTGAGAAGGCTAAGGCAGGAGGATCCCTTGAGCCCAGCAGTTCTAGGCTGCAGTGAGCTATGATCATGCCACTGCACACCAGCCTGGACAACAGAGCAAGATCCCATCTCTAAAAAAATGTAAAACAAACAAATGAAAAATATTGCTGTCTTAAGGTTGGGAAGGGACAGAGATCCCTTTGTTTGCTCATCACCAGGACACTTCCGTAAGGCCCCAGGGCTCTTTGTAGAATGTTTTGAAAGTCACGGTTCTAAGTAATTATAGTTACTGTAACTGAACTAATTTAGCCCTAAGCTTCCTGCAATCAAGATAGAGAAACACTATGGATTGCGTTTCTCTTCTTCTTTAGATTAAAAAAAAAGTTTTAGTCAGAATGTTAGTTATATTTTCAGGTAAAATGCTCAATACATTTTCAGATGAAGCTGCTCAAAATTAAAGCAATGAGTCCAATTGTTAAATGAAAAAAAAAGTACAATTACTATCTCCTCTGTTTCCAGACTTCATAGACCCTCATAGTTGTTTTGTCTAATACAGTAGCCACTAGACACATGTGGCATTTACAGTATTTATTGATGAAACGCTCTATAAGGATTTATGGATGCAAGTAAAGAAATGCTCTATAGAGTATGTGTGTGGGTTTCTTCCACATTAATAGTTGGGCTCATTAAATTTAGAAGTACTTTACCTGAAAAGATGTCTAAAAACCGAATGAAAACATACTGGGCATGAAATTTGCAAATACAATATCCTGTTTAAAAATAAGTTGGCTGAGCACGGTGGCTCACGCCTGTAATCCCAACACTTTTGGAGGCCAAGGCAGGCGGATCCCCTGAGGTCAGGAGTTTGAGACCAGCCTGGCTAACACGGTGAAACCCCGTCTCTACCAAAAATACAAAAATTAGACAGACGTGGTGGCAGGTGCCTGTAATCCCATCTCCTGGAAGCTGAGGCAGGAGAATTGCTTGAACCTGGGAGGCAGAGGTTGCAGTGAGCCAAGATTACGCCATTGCATTCCAGGCTGGGCAACACAACGAGACTCCATCTTAAAAAAAAAAAAAAAAAAAGTTCACCCTGGTTGCTAAGTGAGTAGATTCTAAGTGTTCTGCCCACAAATAAATGAGGTTAAAAAAGCATTCGATCTTTTGCTACTAAGTAAAAGAATATACAATATGGAAGATGTAAAGAAAAAAGTTCATCCCATGTTTCCCAACTTTCTGAACACTCTCGAAATACGTAACTGTTTTTTTTTTTTTTTTGACACTCTGTCACCTAGGCTGGAGTGCAGTAGCACGATCTTGTCTCACTGCAACCTCCACCTCCCAGATTCAAGCGATTCTCATGCCTCAGCCTCCTGAGTAACTGGGATTACAAGCATGCACCACCATGCCTGGCTAATTTTTGTATTTTTAGTAGAGGCAGTGGTTTCACCATGTTGGCCAAGCTGGTCTTGAACTCCTGGCCTCAAGTGATCCACTGCCTCGGCCTCCCAAAGTACTAGGATTACAGATGTGTGAGCCACTGTGCCTGGCCCATAATTAAATTTTTAAAGACTAATTTTTCTTTTCATCAAGATATACCTGCATATAGTTTGAAGAATCAAATTGTTCTACAAGTTGTATTAAGAAAAAGAAACATTAACCTGTCATTAACATCACATCCCACTTCCCATTTCTTAAAAGCAACCGACTTCAAACCTTTCAGCTATTTAAGATCTATCTACCTAACTCTGTGAGATGCTTAGATTGCTGCTTGTTTCCAGGCAAGGCATCTATCTACTCATTCTCACTAACGCAAGATGAGCAGTTTGTCTCCAGATCCCTCCCTTCTGTTGCCACCCCTGCATACTTCCCATTTCCTCCTCCTCCAGTTAATATACGCAACATTTTGTTACATAAAAATTCAGTGCTGTAATTCTATGACCATGTAAATGATAGTCATACCTGAGCTCTCACTCTGTCACCCAGGCTGGAGTGCAGTGGCCCCATCTTTGCTGGGTTCAATTCCCCTACATCAGCCTCTTCAGTTGCTGAGATTACAGATGCCTGCCACCACACTCGGCTAATTTTTATTTTATTTTATT
>NW_012115788.1:1124305-1134985 GCF_000951035.1 Colobus angolensis palliatus | reverse complement strand
AGAGAGAGAGTTTCACCATGTTGGCCAGGCTGGTCTTCAACTTCTGACCTCAAGTGATCCACCCACCTCGGCCTCCCAAAGTGCTAGGATTACAGGTATGAGCCACAGCGCCCGGCCTATACAGAACAGTATTTGTCTGTACACAAGGATAAAGCTTAATGAATTTTCGAAGGGAGCACACTAGGCAACCATTGCCCCAACCTAGAAATAGGGCAGTAAAACAGAAGCTCCCAACACCCTTATGATCCTCCTGTCAACCCTGTCCTCGAGCATCAACCTCACCTTTATTGCTGTAGATCAGCGGTCCCCAACCTTCTTGGTACCAAGGACCGGTTTCCTGGAAGACAGTTTTTTCATGGACGGGTCGTGGGGATGGTTTCCAGATGAAACTCTTCCACTGCATTGGATTATTGTAAGGAGTGAGCAACCTAGATCCCTCGCATGCATAGTTCACGATAGGGTTTGCGCTCCTGGGAATCTAATGCCCCCGCTGATCTGACAGGAGGCGGAGCTCAGATGCCGTTATTAGTCCGTTCTCACACTGCTATAAAGAAGTGCTCGAGACTGGGAAATTTACAAAGGAAAGAGATTTAATTGACTCAGTTCCACATGGCTGGTGGTTCCCCCCCATGATTCAATCACCTCCACCTGGTCTCTTCCTTGACAGGTGGGATTAGGGGATTGTAATTCAAGATGAGATTTGGGTGGGGAATACAAAGCCTCACCAGATCAGGTGATAATGCTCACTGGCCAGCAGCTTACCTCCTGCTATATGGCCCAGTTCCTAATGTACTAATCCATGGCCATTGTACAGATCCATGGTCTGGGGTTGGGGACCCCGGCTATAGATGACTTTTGCCTGTTCTTGAAATTTATATACATACATATTTTTGCGAGGTGTCTCGTTTCTTTTACTGTTCTTTTTCTAGCTTTTTGAGATGAAAGCTTAGATCATGACTCATCTTCCATCTTGTCTAATAGCATTTAAAACTATAAATCTTTTAAGTGTTGGCTGCATTCTCCAAATGTTTGTGTCACATATTATCATTCATTACAAAATACCTTTACATTGTGACATTTTTGTATTTTTATGCCTAATTGATTGCTCCATTGCATTATGTTCAGTATGTTCTTTATAGCAGTCCTTAGAAATTTGCTGATACTTTTATATATCGTAGACAATAGCTGCGGTTGGAATCATCACTTGATTAGCTGATAATAGTCATTCTCCAAGATTTAGCAAAATTTCTGTGCAGGCTAAACAGATACAATAGCGGCCTCTATCCTCAAATCCTCAAACTTTCCGTTTTTTTTTTTTTTTTTTTTTTTTTGAGACAAGGTCTCCATATGTTGTACAAACTGGAGTGCAGTGGCTATTCATGGACATGATTAGACTATACTGCAGCCTCAAACTCCTGAGCTCAAGCTATTCTCCCACCTCAGTCGACCAAATAGCTGGAACCATAGGCCCACACCACCACACGCAGCTCATCTTTCAGGATTTTTGATGATGACCTCTGCAATTTTCCTGGAGATGTAGCATTGTTGTGGTTTACTATCCTGGCTTCTACTTGGCACTTGTAATGGTCAGGGAACCTAAGTGGAAATTCTGACAATAGTCAATTATGTCTATCTCAAAACACATGGGAACAAGAAAAATAAGCACAGGGCAGGTCCAGGGACTTACTGAGCTGCCTGAGAAATGACAAGCTGGGGTTCAAATTCCATTTATCACCTGACCTAAAAGGAAGCCAATTGTCAAAGAAATGTCGAGTCACAGCCACATCAGAGTATCAATGGTGAATTTGGAGCTGATAGCACAGTCACAGACTTAAGTCTCATAGTTCACCAATTCTCGTTTAATATATATTTAACCTATCCATTGAATTTTTAATTTCAACTTTTCTTTATAACCATATATTCTATTTTGGACAATTCTCAATTATCTGCCCAACTTTTACTTTACTTTAAATTTTAATAGAGACAGGATCTTACTATGTTGCCCAGGCTGGAGTGCCGTGGCTAGTCACAAGTGCCCATAACAGCACACTACAGCCTTCAATTTCTGGCCTCAAGTAATCCTCCTGCTTCAGCCTCTCAAATAGCTACGATTATAGGCGCATGCCACAGCACCCAGCTGCCCAATTTTATACACCTTGCCATTTTACCATTTTTGTTACTCTTTTATTTCATTATACGTATGAAACAGTCATTTCAAAGTCTATATCTGATAACCCTGGATCTGCCATCTCTGTAGAGCTTATTCTACAATTTGTTTCTGCTAACTTTTGTTTATGATGGCATCTTTTTTGGCAGCGTAGTTTTGTTTCTTGTCTCCATCTCTGAAGACTGGACTTCCACTTCCATCCCCCAGTCAAACTGCAGGCTTGTAAGCCTCCATAGTTGAGGAAGATGGGAGTTCTGGGGATGAGTGTTCAGAGTACCAGCATGCAACAGAGAAAGGCATGTGAGTTCCAGGTTGCTGCTTATGGGGTTGGTAGCAAAAGACAAGAAGGTTACAGAACTCTGTTTTGGGGCAGGAGTTATGCAAGGGAACCCAGACCTATCTATACTCTTCTGGCTCTTCTAACTCCAAAATGTAACGGGAACCCTTACTCTCAGGAAGTGGACTTTAGTAGTGATGCCCTGTGAATGCTCTCCAAAAAACCTCAGTCACTGTGTTGCAGACATAAAACACAGGGGATCCTGAAGGCAAGGCCCTTTGTTGTAGAACTACAGCTGCCACTTATATCTTGCTTTTCAGGCAACTTAACACACTTAGAGTAGCAATCAGTCAATGAATTCGAAATACATAAAGTAAATGATTCAAGCTGACACAGGGAAAGAAAAAATATCACTTAGTCAAAATTTATTTCAAGGCCTGAAAACATTCAGACTAATCAAAATGGTACTACTGTAATTTCTTATAACACATAATATAAAAGCTTTTGAAAAATATAGACACAACCCCTAAACAACACACTATCCGATTCTCAAAAGCAATGGCTATTTAACCAGATATAAAGGGACAATAACATATCAAAGAACTTTCACATACCTAAAGAGAGCATTTAGCAGCAAGCTAGTCAGACAAAACAAACACAAATATTTTCACATTTCCCATGTTTGTTTTCAACTTTACTTCATAAAGCCACTGACAATTGAGGCTTCTTTCAAGTATAATATTTCTAAAATTAAAAACTGTTTTTGACATATTTTTATAAAGAAATAAAAAGCAAACACAATCCAACTGTATTTATATGAGTCCCTCTTCTCCAACAGCTTTAGATGTTTTTCTGAATACTTTTTATACAAAATAAAGTATTTTTATTAAAATCAGTTCTAATTCATTTATGCAGATTAGGGGAAAATGATTCATAATAAATTAACTTCAACATTACCTTCTATCTATCTGCTTCTACCTCTATCTCCCCCATCACCACCAAATCTGTTGCTACAGTGAACAATGATGCAATGTACTGTTTGACAGGGTCCAGAGCAATCTGTAATCTGAATTTCCCACATATTAGTTAGTAGGAGGAAAACTCCACAGTATGAAGGCTATTAAACTAAAACTTTATGCTCTTCCCTCAAGCCGTAAGTAGTCTTTAGACTAGCATTAAATTACATCATGCATATACAACTACACCCATTTAGATTTGCCTTGGAATATAATTAATTTCAAAGCCTTAAATATTAAAAATAATTTTATAACTATTTCATAGTTTAACTGGCTCTTAAATAGTTTTGCTGGGGGGGAAACATTTTGTGTTCTTTAAGAAATTGATACGTGTCAATGTGTTCACTTAAATCTTGAGAAAACCTAAGGATGAAGTCTGCTGTTTTGTTTTTCCTAGAAAAGGAAAAAAGAACAAAAGAAAAATGTTGAAGAACAAGAATATTTACTGTTAAAAAGAAGAAACATTATCCAGCAAAAAGGAGACATACAGATTTGAAAACACTTATTTTACTGTCTTCAACGGCAACAAAAAACAGATAGGGGAAGTCCAGAGGACTCAGAACTGAAGCAGCTCTATACAATAATGAAGTTGGTACAATGTGACTGCAAAGAAAATGACTAAAACAAAATTTTATAAACATCTTCATGTTTGTAATGTATTAATGCCCAAAATATCGAAAATACAAAGTCTGAGTTTCTTTCCCGCAGGTTTATGATAAACTATCAACCTTCTATTTAATGCATTTCCTTTTTTTTTAATTATAGAGATGGGGTCTCGCTATGTTGCCCAGACTGGTCTTGAACTCATGAGCTCAAGCAATCCTCCCACCTCAGCCTCCCAAAGTGCTCGTATTACAGGTGTGAGCCACTGCACTTGGCCTTAATGCATTTACTTTTATAAGCCTTCTCTGTTTAGAAGTACACACTATACAAGTACATACATGCTGGTATTTTACCATGAAAATTTTAATTTTCATCTCAAACTAGTGACTTGCCTTTTTACCCATACTTATACACATGTAATACCTTTCTAGTGGTACATTTTAATCAATATATATTCTTTAAATCTTGATTTTTAACTGTATCTTTTTCGTGCTATGACATGATGGCCTTAATTTAACAGTTGAAGCATGATACGGTAACTACGTTGTACTGTTCAAACTAATTCACAACTGTAGCAAAGTGTTTGATTTTTAGTATATAACCAAGATGAGGCTAGACAGTAATAAACACAGAAACACTCGAAAACAGTGAATGAATAAATATGATTTTTCATCAGTGGCCATTCATTATTTTGCTTTTAGAAACCTGGAAGAAATTGTCTTCTTTGACTTTCAAATGTTCTGGTAAATCTAGTTGTTTCTTAGCTTCTTCAATATCACCTTGAATTGCTGAAATAAGTGACTCTGCAGAGAGAATATACCAGGTAAAAATGATGAAAACCCGTTAACATACTTTTTACTACTTCTGTGTTTAGCCTCTCCTAAAAACTCACAGGCTGGCAGTATCTCTGGCACAGGGTAGATACCCAATAAATGTTTGTTCCATCACTCCTTCCAGGCCTAAGTCAATGGTACACAAAAGATATGTCCCTAGGCCAGACACAGTGGCTCACGCCTGTAATCCTAGTACTTTGGGAGGCTGAGGTGGGCAGATCACCTGAGGTGGTCAGGTGTTCAAGACCAGCCTGGCCAACATGGTGAAACCCGTCTCTACTAAAAATACAAAAATTAGCAGGGCGTGGCGGTGGGCGCCTGTAATCCCAGCTACTCAGGAGTCTGAGACAGGAGAATCACTTGAACCTGGGAGGTGGAGGCTGCAGTGAGAAGGGGCACCAAAGCACTCCAGCCTGGGCAACAAAGAGCAAAACTCTGTCTCAAAAAAAAAAAAAAGGGTATGTCCCTAATCTTATAATTTAAGAGAAAGGCACAGGCATAAATGTACACCACAAATATCAAATGGAGGAAAAAAGCATTCACTATTCTTTTTGGTTGGTATTTACACTTGTAAAAGAAACTTTATAACAGAGTTAAAACCATCACACTGCACTAATACATACCTGATAACAATTGTTTCAAATGTTCTCTGATTTATTATATCTCAAACTTCACGCATTTTGAAAGACTTCATTAACTTCATACTGCTGGAGAGAAGCAGCCAGCCTGCTAGGTTCAAAGCTAGGCTCTGTTATTTACTATGTGACTTTGAGAATGTTACTTAATCTCTCTGTGCCATTTCCTCATCTGAGAAATAGGCAAAATAATCCCTCACAGGTGAAAGAAAATAAATTCATGTAAAGCACTTAAAACGGTGCCTGGCATATATTAAATGCTCAAATATTATCTGTCCTGCCATCATTATTACTGGTAGTAGTGGTAGAGGTACCTGCGGTAGCAGTAGTAATATTTAAGAAGATCAAAATAAGAACTTACCTAAAGAATCAAAGTTCTTTTCTGGTCTCAGGTAGCCAACAATGGCGACATTGAGGATTTCCCCATAGAAGTCCTCTTTGAAGGTATGCATGATATGTGTTTCCTGTAGTCAAGACATGTTAGAAAGAGTGCTATCAGACTACAGTGTACTGAAATCTGAAATATATCTTCATATTTATGGTGAGTTAATTTAAATGAAACAATCAACACTCCTTAAACTTTTAACGATTTAGGTTAAAATCTAAGTGCAGTTTTTCCTAAATCTTCCCAGCACTCCTGTTTGTGCCCCGATCTTATAAACATAACTAAGGGAGGTGGCAGTGTCTGGCATGATTTGCCATTACTTAAAACAAACAAACAAACAAAAAAACTAACACCTATCCAAGGAAGTAAACATCTTATCAAGGTGAGAAACCAGGACACCAAAGAGGGAATGAGCAAAGTATTAAAAGACGGTACTACTAAACAACTAGTTGTAAGGTCAGGATTTGCACACCTCTGACACACAACACGTATGGAAACTTCAAAGTTTGGCAGAGCTGAGGACTGATGGGGCAGGAAAGCCATGCAGCTTCCTGATCAGGGAGTGAAGTGGCAAAAGGGTTCAGGACACATTAAAGCAAAATGCTGCATGAGGTAGAAAGTGCCTCAGAAGCTAGTTCAGCTAAATCATCGGGGCAGTACTGTGGTTAAGAGCACTGATGTACAATCAAAAGTCTGGGCTCCCACACTTGGTTAACTGTATAACTAGCTTCCATGGGGCTCATTTTTCTCGTGTGTAATGGGCAGGGGGTGGTTTGAGTTAGAAGATACATAAAGTACACCATGGCTTTGGGGCCATGAACCAATATATCTGACGTGTATTCTTTCTTTTCAGTAAACATTTGAATAATAAAAAAGAAACTAAGATATGTAAGACCAGTCAGGTGCAGTGGGTCACGCCTGTCATCCCAGCACTTTGGGAGGCTGAGGCAGGAGGATCGCTTGAGCCCAAAAGTTTGAGACCAGTCTGGGTAACATGTAGAAACCTCATCTCTATTAAAAAAAATTAAAAATAGCCAGGCATGGTGGCACATGCCTGTGGTCCTTCCTAGCTACTCGGGAGGCTGTCATGGGAGGATCACTTCAGCCCAGAAAGTTGAGGCTGCAGTGAGCTGAGATTGCACCACTGCACTGCAGCCTGGGTGGCAGAGCAAGACCCTATCTGAAAAAACAAAACAAAACAAAACTCTGTTCTTCAACACACCATTGAGTTAAAAAAAAAAAAAGCAACACACAATGAAAGCAATTTGTAATATAATACACAGTTCCAACAAAGGAAGTGGATCTAGATGTGTTACTAAGAACTTATTTAAGGTAAGATAACACATTTTTTTTTTTTTTTTAAAGGGCAAAGGTCTGGCACAGGCACTTCATAGATGTGTGTTACTGGCAAAGGCAAGCAAAAGTTCAATTTTCCGCTGTAAGATACGCCTATGTTTCAAATTCAATTTTTCCTAACACTCAAAAGGCATTCCTTAACTGGCTGTATAATAACATATTTGTTATCTGAGTAGCTAAAGACAAATTAGTCACGGGCTATTGGTCCCCTCCCCTTCTTTTCCTTCCTCATTCAATAGAATGGTATTTTGTGATCTTTCAATTGTTTTCCTTGTCTCCAAAAAATAATTTTCAAATCATTAATGTTCAAAAATAACTGAAATACTCAGTAAAATGTTAAGTAGTTCTGGGTCATTACTATTGCTTATGCCAGCATTTAGCTCTGTAGTTTTCCAGCAGTGACACACTTCACTTCTATTAACTCCACACAGAACAAAATGTAGCTTAACTGTAATTTGTTTTTGCCACACATTTGAGATGACAAAAGATTCAGCCAAATCTAACAGATAAAACACTGAAGTTGTGGGGTCCTGTAAAAAGAGTAGGGCAGAAAAGTATACCCTCAGGTGGTTTAAAAAGGAAAAAGAAAAGCACCAATGTGGGACTGTATCAATAAGCACCATCCACCATTCACGTAGTAACCTGTTTTATCTTAAGAGGGTGACCAAGTAATTGATGCATGAAGTAAATGGTGAATGAAGTGCATTAACTGTGGCAAGCTCAATTTTATGAAACAGGCTTTTAAATCATTTTTATCTTTGGTAAAGTGAGTCTTTCATAGACAGCAATTATCAAAGTCAGTATTATAATTTTGGTTTGTAACTCCACTCTTTATTTTCTACATAATTTAAAAAATAAATGCATAAAAAGAAACAATCATTAATCTTTGTTATTTGGTACCACAATGTATAAGGATGTAATTTGAGCTGGATGCAGGCAGTGGCATGCACCCATAGTTCCAGCTCTCTGGAGGCTGAAGGAGGAAGATTACTTGAGCCCCCAAGTTTGAAGTTACAGTGTGCTATAACCTGGCCGGTGAACAGTCACTGCACTTCAGTCTGGGCAACACAATGAGACCCCATCTTAAAAAAAAAAAAAAGATGCAATTTTTGAGTTCTGTATGCTATTGAAATTAAGTTGGTATAAACTTTTAGAATTTCAGGATGTTAAATATAAACCCCATGGTAACCACAAAGACAGTATCTATAGAAATACACAGAAAGCAATGAGAAAGGAATTAAAATGTCACTACAAAACAAAAAAGCACACTACCACAAAAGGCAGTAATAGAGGAAATGAGGGACATAAAAGTTATAAGGCATATAAAAAAATAGCAAAACAGTAGATGTCCCTCCTTATCAGAAATTACTTTAAATGTAAATGAATTAAACTCTCCAATTAAAAGGCAGAGATTGCCCAAAATTCCAGTATTTGAACTATGCTGTGATTACCATTGATAAGCTATTTCTGCAACAAATACTGCAGTATATTACTCTAAGTCATCATACCATTTTCAGTTACAGAGCAAAATATAATGCTTACCATAGACTTCTTCGTATTCTTGTAATATGGGTTCCATCCTATGCTCACCACCATCTTATGGACATCTCCACTTCCAACACTGGCCCAACCATAGTAAATGCCAGTGGATATATCAGCTGGAAGATTGTCTACTACTTGCTCAGGAAAATTAGCTAAACAACAGAAAAAAATATTTTGAGTCTTACAAATTTTGTATTACATGTCTGTAGCCGAGTGCAATGGCTCATGCCTGTAATTCTAGGACTTTAAGAGGCCAAGGCAGGAGACTCATGTTAAGCTCAGGGGTTTGAGACCAGCCAGGGTAACATAGCGAGATCTTGTCTCTACTAAAAAATTAAAAAATTAGCTGGGCAAGGTGGCCTGCACCTATAGTCTAAGCTACCAGAGAGGCTGAGGCAGGAGGGTCAGTTGAGCCCTACAGATGGAGGCTGCAGTAAGCTATGATCGCACCACCACTGCACTCCAGCCCGAGTGGCAGAGCCAGACTCTGTCTCAAAATAATAATAATAATAGACAAACATCTGTAAAAATCACATGCAAGGCTAATGTAAATCATTACATTCACAAAACTCCTACAACTTTGCCTATAATTATCAATCCCATCCTTACATTTTCCGGCTCAGATTTCCCTCTCCTATTCATGTGGATAGGTTATGAATAAAATACCAGGTAAGTATATAAAGCTCTCCAAAAAAAACCATACTCTTTGAGTAGGAAGCAAAAAACAAGTACCAGAGTAGACGGATTTTTTCAGATCTGTTCTTTCCTAACCAGGTACTGAATCACTTGAAAAGTTTCTTTTTTTTTTTTTTTTTTGAGACGGTGTCTCACTCTGTCACCCAGGCTGGAGGGCAGTGGCACGATCTCACCTCACTGCTGCCTCCCTCTCCCAGATTCAAGCGATTCTCCTGCCTCAGGTTCCAGAGTAGCTGGGATGACAGGCACGCGCCACCATGTCCGGCTAATTTTTGTATTTTTAGTAGAGACGGAGTTTTACCATGTTGGCCAGGCTGATCTCGAACTCCTGACTTCAGATGATCCGCCCGCCTCGGCCTCCCAAAGTGCTGGGATTACAGGCGTTGGCCACCAAGCCCAGCCAACGTTTCTCATTTTTGAAATACACAAGCTCAAGGCTGACTTAATAAGTCAAGACGCAGCCCTGGCATGTATTTCTAAGGATGAATTACAGTCAGGTCTCAATTATTGAAATTAATGTAGACGGACCAAGAAGTAGCTGACTCTCATTCAACCACCTATGTTATCATTTGGACACCACATAATTACAAATTAAAAACAAAACCACCTTAGAACCGGTTTGCGAGTTCAGCCGATCTGGCCCACGATACGTCTCTAATGGGCAAGACAAGCGCCATGCTTGACCAGCTGTACCTCGGCTGACCAGGGAGGCACGAACCACGGATCCTGCGACTCAACTCCGGCTTCCCGCTCTCATCACCCCTCAACCCCGTCCCCGCGGAGCTCGGAACCAGAAGCAGGAACCAGCTCCTTCAACCTGGCCAACGGTCCTCCGCCGCAGACAAGCGGATCCCGGAGGAAAAAGGAAGGGTGTCCCCTCTTGCCTGCGGCCCGGAGGCCCCACGACCCAGTCCCGAGTTCCCGGCTGCAGTCTCTCCCCGCTCCCCACGTGACCCTGCCCGGGGGACTCTGGCCGCCCTGCTCTCACCTGTGGGGATGCCCAGCTGCTTGGAGCCGCGGCCGAAGCCCCGCACCACTTGGCCCCGGCAGAAGTAAGGCAGATGCCTCATAATGCAGTCCGCTCGGGGCATGGGCTGCAGTCCGGTCTGCGCGTCCTGCGGAGCGGCCGTCGACGCGGTGCCCAGACCCCGGACCAGCCGGGGGGCAGGA
>NW_012115788.1:1097850-1123995 GCF_000951035.1 Colobus angolensis palliatus | reverse complement strand
GTAGCCCCGCCCCCACCGTAGCCCCACCACGCCCCGCCGCTGCCGCGCCCCGCGGCGCCCAAGGTCAATATCCCGGGTTTCGTTTCACGCTCAGGCAATGGGAACTAATGTGGAAACCCGGTTTTCAACCTGCGAGCCGCGAAAGCACCATTCTCGAACAATTCTGTTTTGGTTTTTTTTCCTCCTTCCTCCTGTTCATAACAATCCGGAAGCCAAAGCGAGACGCTCTTTAGTTTCTTGGCAACCTCTGGATTGAACGTCAGGCATCACTCGTTCGTTTCGCTCTTTAAGTATTTATTAAAGCTCCAATTCAGCTCAAAGATCGCCTCTTCACAGAGGCTTTTCCTGGCCGCCCTACCGGAAGTGGTCGTCCTCCTCCAGGACCATTGACCACGTTCTGGAGTTACCAATATATTCGAATGTAAGCTCCAGGGGAGCAGTCCCTGTCTGTGACGCTGATAACCCCAGTGACTAGTGGAAGGTTACCGAGATGGGCGGTGACTGTCCCTGCCAGGCTGTCTCCTTGACAACTTCACAAGCCAGATAACAGGCCGTCCCTCTACTGCAATGCAAACAGAGGCCTTCGGACCCTCGGAACTGTAAACGCGCACACTCCTAGGGAAGTAGCTCTGGGCTCACTCACAGGAAAAGCAGGGTGCAAGGTTATAAGAAGGTGCATCCCCTTACCTCTCAAAGAAGTTTTTGTATTTATTTTTGAAATTTTTAATCAATGGAATCCAGAGAAGTTTGTTTTTTTCTTTTTTGCTCTATACATTTGTATAAAATTCTGTCCAGACCGTGTAGTCTCTTTGTACCTTACATGTATGTATCTCTGTTAATATTTACCTGATATTAAATTTATGTTCTAGGCCAGGCACGGTGGCTCACGCCTGTATTCCCAGTAGTTTGAGAGGCCGACGCGGGAGGATTGACTGAGCCCAGGAGGTCGAGGCTGCAGTGAGCTATAATCACGCCACTGCACTCCAGCCTGGGTGACACAGTCAAAGAACTAGAGAAGAGGAAGGAAGGGAGGGAAGGGAAAGTGAAAGGGAAGAAAAGGGAAGGGAAGGGATGGGGAGGGAAGGGGAGAAGGACCCAAAGAAGCTGTTATGGTTAGTTACTTATCTATACGGAATTAAACAAAGAATAATGAGAATAACGATAATAGTAATACCGGTAGTAACAGTAATAATAGCAAGTTGTGAAAAGCAATTAAATTATCTGGAGACGCTTAAGAGTTATTTTAGCAAGGTCTGTACAGGATTCTCTCACTCTTGACTCCCGTCCTTAATAAGAATATTGCATTCCTTCTAATATAGGGAAAATGTCTCTCACATGGTAATTTCATCTGCTTCTAAGAAACAGAAAAAAAAGTCAGAATGATTTTTTTGTATCTACTGTTTTTCAAGTGCTTTTAATTCAAAATAGTCAATATGCAAGAATGGCATGTTTTTAACTTCATCAGCAGTGATATACCAAATAAGAAAAGCCTGGAGGTGAGAACTTGATAAATCATCCCTGGGTCTTACTCCACTAAGCCCTGGGTTGCAAGAAGGTATGAGAATTAAATGAGATAAAATAATTAAACGAGTCATAGGAGGTAAATGAGGAGTGGTGGTTTTAAGAATAGAGAAAATGCTAAGTATTTTTCACACTGTCTCGTGTAATCCTCTCATCAGCTTTATTGGAAAGCATTAACCTAAACGTATAAAAAGGACAGGGCATGGTGGCTCACACCTGTAATCCCAGCACTTTGGGAGATCCGAGGCGAGCAGATCCGTTGAGCCGAGGAGTTCAAGACCAGCCTGGACAAAATAGGGAGACTTCCGTCTCTACAAAAAATTTTAAAATAAAAATAAGAAAGAAAGAAAAAAGAAAAGAAAAGAAACAATAAAAAGAAAAGAAAGAAGAAAGAAAAGAAGAGGAGAAAGTAAGAAAGAAAATTTTAAAAATCAGCCAGGGCCTGGCACAGTGGCTCATGCCTGTAATCCCAGCACTTTGGGAGATCCGAGGCGAGCAGATCCGTTGAGCCGAGGAGTTCAAGACCAGCCTGGACAAAATAGGGAGACTTCCGTCTCTACAAAAAATTTTAAAATAAAAATAAGAAAGAAAGAAAAAAGAAAAGAAAAGAAACAATAAAAAGAAAAGAAAGAAGAAAGAAAAGAAGAGGAGAAAGTAAGAAAGAAAATTTTAAAAATCAGCCAGGGCCTGGCACAGTGGCTCATGCCTGTAATCCCAGCACTTTGGGAGGCTGAGGCCAGTGGATCACTTGAGCTCAGGAGTTGGAGACCAGCCTGGGCAACATGGTGAAACCCGGTCTCTACAAAAAATACAAAAATTAGGCAGGAGTGGTGGCGCTCGCCTGGGGTCCTAGGTTTACCGGAGGCTGAGGCACGAGAGTCGCTTGAACCTGGTGGCAGTTGCAGTGAGCTGGAGATCACGCCATTGCACTCCAGCCTGGGCGACAGAGCGAGACTCTGTCTCAGCCAGGTGGTGGTGGCTTGTGCCTGTAGCCCCAGCTACTTGGGAAACTGAGGAGTGAGGATCGCCTGAGCCCCGGAATTTGAGGCAGCAGCGAGCTGTGATTGAACCACTGCACTCCAGCCTAATGACAAAGCGAGACACGATCACTAAAAAATAAATAAATAGGCTGGGCGCAGTTGATCTCGCCTGTAATCCCAGCACTTTGGGAGACCGAGGCAGGGGGATCACCTGAGGCCAGGAGTTCAATACCAGCCTGGCCCACATGGCAAAACCCCGTCTCTACTAAAAATACAAAAATTAGCCAGGCATGGCAGCGAACGCCTGTAATCCCAGCTACTCGGGACGCTGGGGCGGAAGAATCGCTTGAACCCAGGAGGCGGAGATTGCAGTGAGCTGAGATTGTTCCATTGTACTCCAGCCTGAGTGACAGAGCAAGATTCCTTCTCAATAAAAATAAATAAATAAATAAGGAGAGACTTGTAGAATGTTTAAGATGGAACAGTCAGGCTCCAATCTTTAAAACTACCATTTACATGTCAAGTCATATGGGTAATTACTGTGTAATCAACATAGGATATAGAAGAAAGAATTATTATTACTTTTTAAATTATTTATTTATTTATTTGTTTTTTGCCAGAGTCTCACTCTGTCGCCCAGGCCGGAGTGCAGTGGTTCAATCTCGGCTCACTGCAACCTCCACCTCCCGGGCTCAAGCGATTCTCCTGCCTCAGCCTCCCGAGTAGCTGAGACTACAGGTGTACGCCACCATGCCTGGCTAATTTTTGCATTTTTAATAGAGACAGGTTTTCATCATGTTGGCCAGGTTGTTCTGCAACTCCTGGCCTCAAGTGGTCCACCTTCATCGGCCTCCCAGAAGGAAAAATTCTGATCATTTTCTACCACTGCTCAATAGCATGCAATGGGTCCTCCCCTCTGACTGAAGAATAAACCCTCCAAGAATTGTACTTCTAAGAACTCCCATCAAGTATTTAATCTGTTGATCAAAGTAGACCCCTCCACCTTGCTTCAGAGGCCAAAGAATATGCTTCAAATAATTTTTATTGTTTTTCTTATTCATTTGACTCCCAAAATATACCACCTAGCATAAATCTAGAGTTAAGAATGTATGTATCTTTGCCAAACTTAACTGCTTTTAACCAAGGAAGTATTCTAAAATATGCTTTTTATTTCCACCTCTGAACTGCACTTACACATCCTTTCATCTGCCTGTAGGGGAAGAGTCTACTTCTCTGGTTTAAGTTGTCTCTGTGGAAAGAAGGATCACAAATGAGACTAAAGAGAAATTAGAACTGGCAAATTGTGAAGGAAAAGAAGGCCCACTCTAAGTAAGCAATAAAAAATGAATCTGAAGAATTCTTAAAATTCAGCAATAAGAAAATAAGCAACTCAATTTAAAATGAGCAGAAGATCTGAGTAAGCATATGAAAAGATGTTCAACATCATGTATCATGAGGGAAATACACATTAAAACAACAATGAGATACTACTATATACCAATCAGAATGGCCAACATTCAGAACACTGACAACACCGAATGCTGGCAACGATGCAGAGCAACAGGAACTTTCATTCATTGTTGGTGGGAATACAAAAATGGTACCGCCCCTTGGAAGACAGTATGGCAGTTTCTTATAAAACTAAACATACTTTTACTGTATTATCCAGAAATTGTGCTCACTTATATTTAATCAAATGAGGTGAAAACTTCTGTCCACACAAAAACCTATTTGTTTTTACCCCAATCCATTTTTATTCCTGCTCCCACTGAATGCAAATGGAACAGATGAATGGATGTTTTATTTCTATTTTATTTGATTTTTATTTTGTTTCACATGGATGTTTATAGCAGCTTTATTCAGAATTGCCAAAACATGGAAGCAAGTGAGACATCCTTCATTAGGTGAATGGATAAGCAAACTGTTGTATATTCATATAATGCCATACTATTCTGTACTAAAAAGAAATGAGCTATGAAGCCACAAAAAGACATAGAGGAAACGTAACTGCATATTACTAAGTGAAAGAAGCCAGTCCGAAAAGGCTACATACTGCATGATTCCAATTATATTACATTCTGGATAAGGCAAAACTATGGAGACAGTAAACAAATCAGTGGTTACCAGGGTTTGGGGAAGTTGGAGGTAGGAGGGAGGGATGAATGTGAAGCACAGGGGATTTTTAGGGCGGTGAAACTCTTCTGCATGATACTGTCCTCATGAATATATGACATTATGCATGTATCAAAACCCATAGAACTATACAGCAACAGCAGTTGCCAACCTAAAACTGCTCTAAATAGTGGAGTCTGTTAGTTTTTGAATAATTAATCTAAAAATTGCTAACTTGGAGTCTGACATCAAGGTTTACACCTTCCACACCTAAATAGTTACCAAGTCTCTCCCAATCCATTTTTACCCCTCCTCCCACTGAATGCAAGCCATGACCTCTTACCTGCACAGGTGTAGCCAACTCTCCATTCTCCCAGCCTTAGATTTGACACCAGTCTCTCTCAACCGCTTTTTCATGCTGCAATAACCTTTCAAATGCCAATCTGATAACATCACACTAAAAGTCATGTTGTGCTTCCCCTTGTCTTAGGATCAGTCTAAACTAAACCATTGTTCACAGATTCTCCCTATCACACCCCTCAGCTCTAGCCTCTACAGTCTCTACCCAGAAGCCCTAGGGAACTTTTCCAGTTCCTCTAACTCACTCTTTGGACTTCGTATAAACAGACTTCCTAGCATGAGACAATGCTACCAGTAGACCAGAGAGCAAGGGAACCCTGTGAGTCAGGTGTGCTTGACAATGCCTTCCAGAGAGGTGGGACTTAAGCTGGAGCCTTGGGGCAATGTGTGAACACACTAAACAGAGAAGAGGAAAGAAAAGTGTCTAGCTAGGGAGAGTTCCTGTGATCATATTTCCAAGAAAGGGATGTGCAATAAACAAGCCAGAACTACTGAACTCTACCGAGAGGTGATAGAGCTTAGTAGTAGGTAAGAGGGACTCTGGCTCTTACACCAGTTTCCTGTCTGTGAGAAAGGAATAATCACCATAGCACCTCATAAAGCATTTGAAGATTTAAGACTTAATGCATGTGAAGCAACTAAATCAGTGTGTAATGTGTAGTAAGCCTTCTGTATTGGCTATTATGATGATGATTACCTGATGATCTGTTATAGAAAATTCATTATAACCACACTACAGTCCAAATATGCTTGGCTGAGTATAAGTGTCTTCAAAATTCTACCTTGGAAAACAGACATGTAAAATTCCACATAAAAGCCCAATATAGAAAATAAATAATGTTTTATTTATTTATGTATTTACATATTTATTTTAGAGATGGGATCTCGCTATGTTGCCCAGTCTAGAGTGCAGTGGCTATTCACAGGCAAACTCATCGCACACTACAGCCTTGAAATCCTAGAATTAAGCCATCTGCCTGCCTCAGCTTCCTGCATAACTGGAACTACAAGTGTACAATGCCATGCCATAGAAACAAGTGTTATAACCACAAATGTATCTGTGGTTCAAACTCACAAAATTTACTACATATAGTACAAATTTGCTCAATAAGAACACACTAATGAAGTTAATAGTGTAAAGAAAGAAAACTAATTTTTTTTCCTCACCCCTAATGCGTTCTTAGAAGGGACCCCCTATAACAAAAAACAGAATAACAAAGTAAGAGCAAAAACAAATATTTATTATCATGTATATTTTATATGTATATGGGAGATGCCCAGGGAATGAATAATTCTCAAAGAGGTGATTCAGACCTCTAGCTTATATAAACTTCAATAAAGAACATTAAGGCCCAGCACAGTGACTCACTGCTATAATCCCTGCACTGTGGGAGGCTGAGGCCAGAGGATCCCTTGAGCCCAGGAGGTCGAGGCTGCAGTGACCCATGATCA
This sequence comes from Colobus angolensis palliatus, assembly GCF_000951035.1. Taxonomy (NCBI): domain Eukaryota; kingdom Metazoa; phylum Chordata; class Mammalia; order Primates; family Cercopithecidae; genus Colobus; species Colobus angolensis. The sequence goes on along the minus strand of NW_012115788.1, from coordinate 1,117,570 downwards.
TGCCACTGCACTCCAGCCTAGGTGACAGAGTAAGACCCTGTCTCAAACAAACAAAAAACACACTAAATTTCTAAAGAAAGGACAAGACAGAGGAAAAGAACTTTGAATCTCTAGAGGCGGCAAATTGTGGGAAGGCAAAATAATGGTAGATGAAGTCCACTTAGCAAAGCTTATTAATGTAGATTCCTCTTGTGCCATCTCCAGCCAGATGAGGGCTAAAGTTGTCTTCAGTGGTTAACTCTTGTCCTTCCAGGTAGAGAGGGAAGAAGGGCACCTTTGTCTTTGTAAATCTGTGTCCTACCACTAGGTAAAAAGAGGAAGGGCAGAGAGCTTTCGTGTATCTGCTTCCTCCCACTTGCTCTTAGCTTAAAAAATTTTATGTCAAAGAGGCATATTTTTTGGTTAACACATCTGGTTTTCCTTCAACGCTCTCAACTGCATCCAAATTTGGTTCTTATCACTGTTTGTACTGTTTTATCATGTTAAATTCAGAAAACATATTTTAAAATAACACTTTGAAAACTAAATTCATAAAGGACATTTTTAAATGAAAAGTGCTTTGAATATTTAGAACGTTTTGAAGCAACACAGATTGTAAATTACTCATCTGGTCTAACATTGTTATTTTGCACCAAAAAAGCAGATGGAACCTATGACCTGCTAAACCCAAAAGAAAACAGAGAGTCTACAAAGTGCTGAGAAGCCATCCATCCCTTTGACAATGGACCTAAGATCACCTTTTCTGGAAGAGTTAAGTGATCTTCAGGTCTGTCTGCTACATGCAGCTATTCATAATAACCCATAATGAAATGTTTATTTGGCTGATTTTTTTTCTTTTTCTTTTTCTTTTTCTTTTTTTTTTTTTGAGACAGAGTCTCACTCTCTTGCCCAGGCTGGAGTGCAATGACATGATCTCAGCTCACTACAACCTCCACCTCCTAAGTTCAAGCAATTCTCCTTCCTCAGCCTCCTGAGTAGCTGGCATTATTACAGGCACGTGCCACCACGCCAGGCTGATTTTGGTATTTTTAGTAGAGACAGGGTTTCACCATGTTGGCCAGGCTGGTCTCGAACTCCTGACCTCGTGATCTGCCAGCCTAGGCCTCCCAAAGTGCTGGGATTACAGGCGTGAGCCACCGTGCCCGGCCTGGATTGTTTAAAAAATACACCACACATATGGAAAATGGAAAGTTGTCAATAGTACTAATAAATAATTCTTATACTTGTATGGAATGTAAACCAAATTTTGTCAACTTCTACCCACATGAGACATTAAAAATATCTCTGGAAAATTAGATTCTAATGTCAGGTCAGGCCTGAAAAGCAAGAGCTTAGCTAAAATATCAAATGTTTTAGAAAAAGGTATTCCTTCCTTCATCCATTCATTCACTGGCTGCTTTAATAGGGTCCACTCCAAATCAAGGGTGTGATGATTACTAATTTTTAAAAATCTGTACTCCATAAATATTTGAGTACCTACTGTTCCTTGTGTATTTCCCGTATGGCTTTTTTATTTTTGTTTTTTGTTTTTGCAATGATGAGCAAAAATTGCTTGTATTACAGGGGGAAAACTATGCAAATACAATGTTAAATTCTCACCACCAAAATCAAAAGCACTACAAGAATTTCATTCCTCATGCATCCACAAGGTGGCATATTACAATTCTGCTTTTTACTGACATGAACCTAGAACTGCTGTGACACGTGAAATAAGAACTACAAATGGAAAATGAAAGTTAGGGAATAAGGTTCATCAGGCCCTGTGCTAGACATGGGAGGATTCTGTACTCAGAAATGTTTGGCTTGCTCATTGCTTCATGTGCTTGGATTTGGTTCTTTGGTGAAGCATGGCAATTGCATTCTATCTTCTTCCTCAATCACAAAAGATAAAAAGACTGTCTTAATTTGGAAAGTTAATGTTTTTTGGTGCTTCCTTTGAATATATATATATATATTTCACTATAGAATAATAAAATGGAGAAAGAGAAAAAGGAGAAAAGCATCTAGAATTATAGATAGAAGAATTCAGACTTCTTTCCCATTTAAAAAAATATTTTTTATTATACATTTGGTGCAATGATGGTATAGGAGATAAAGATGCTAAAAATTTCTGGGACGAAAGAGAAGAAAAACTTTCTAACACTAGACTCTTTTCATAATAATGAGTAAATACGTCTAAGATTCTGGAGATGAACTTTCACCTCTGTTCAGAATAATACCCCTTTTAAGGCAGGATTTACTGATTGTGAAATTAACCATTCTTTAGTGTCCATGACAGGTGTCTGACTTGTGTTCTTTCAAATTCATGATACCTTTAGCATGTGACCACCATGGCAAAAATATTTAATCATTTCAGTTTGTCTTCAAAATTACTGGTGTTTCCCTCTCTTTTTCTCACAATGGCGCTGTAACATTTTAGGAATTTTTTTTAATTTTAGAAATTTTTTCTATCCAATATATAAAATAATACAGTTACATAGAAAATTGGTCTAATCTGCCGAGTTGTCAGCATGGACTATATATTTAGAAGATGAAAAACAAAAGTGTATCATGGGGTGGTCGTATAGATTGGAAAATTATTACCAGTTGAATAAAAATAGTAGGGGAAATTTAAAATGCTCCCAAATACTTTTTCACTCCTTTTATTGAGAGGGGGAAGCCCATTTCCTCTCCCCATTAAAACTGACCTGATTGTGAAATTTGACCAATACAATTTGGCAGAAGTGATATCGTGTAACTTCAGAGGTGTACTTACAGAGATCTGCAGCAATTCTGTGATGGGCTTTGAACGCTCTCTGTTAGAAGCTGGGCATGATATAAGTCCAGCTACCCTTCTAGAGAAAGAGAGATGAAGAGAGGCCTGAAGTATCCTGGACATTTCAGTCTCAAATGAGCTCCCGGAAGAAATACCACTCAGGTGAGCCCCAGGCAAACCAGAAAATAATTTGAAATAATAGATTATTTTAAGTCATCAGTTTTTTGTTGTTGTTGTTTGGGTTTTTTTTTTTTTTTTGAAACAGAGTCTTGCTCTGTGGCCCAGGCTGGAGAGCAGTGGCGTGACCTCAGCTCGCTGCAATCTCCACCTTCCAGGTTCAAGATTCTCCTGCCTCAGCCTCCGGAGTAGATGGGATCACAGGCGCACACCACCACGCCTGGCTAATTTTTGTATTTTTAGTAAAGACAAAGTTTTACCATGTTGACCAGGCTCATCTCGAACTCCTGGCCTCAGATGATCCGCCTACTTCAGCCTCCCAAAGTGCTGAGATTACAGGCATGAGCCACCAGACCCAACACAAGTCATCAAATTTTGAGGTGGTTTGTTCTACAAAAATAGTCAAACCAGCTAGTGAGCTCTGTTTTGCCAACATTTTTTTCCTTTAAATAGACTTTTTTAAAAAAGCAATTTTAGGTTCACAGAAAAATTGAGAAGTACAGAAAGTTCCCATATACTTCCTGACCTTCAACACACACACACACAGCCTCCCTCACTATAGACATCCTGCACTAGGCACTAGAATGTACATGTTACAACTGATATACCTACATTGACGCATTATCACCCCAAGTCTGTAATTTACATGAGAGTTCACTCTAGGAGTTACACATTTTATGGGTTTGGACAAAGGAATACTGACCTGTATCCACCATTATCATATCATACAATGTATTTTTAGTGCCTTAAAAATCCTCTGTGCTTTGCTTATTCATCCCTCCCTCACCCCTAATCCTTGAAAACCACTGATCTTTTTGCTGTCTTCATAGTTTTGCTCTTTCCACAGTGACATATAGTTGGAATTGTAAAGGATGTAGCATTTTCAGACTGGCTTCTTTCACTTAAAAATATGCAGTTAAGGTTCCTCCACATCTTCATGGCTTGATGGCTCATTTACTTTTAGTATAGAATAATATTCCATTGTCTGTATGTATCACAGTCTATTTTCCTATTCAAGGACGTCTTGATTGCTTCCAAGTTTTGGCAATTCTGAATATAGCTGCTCTAAACATCAGTCTGCAGGTTTTTGTGTGAATATAAGCTTTCAACTAATTTGGGTAAATACCAAAGAATACATTTGCTGGATCGTATGGTAAGAGTATCTTTAGTTTTATAGGAAACTTCTGAACTGTATAACAAAATGACTACACGATTTTACATTCCCACCAGCAATGAAGGAGAGCTCCTGTTGCTGCACATCCTTGCCAGCATTTGGTGTGGTCAGTGTTCTGGATTTGGGCCTATAGTGGTAATTTGCATTTCTCTGATGACGTATGATGTGGAGCATCTTTTCATATGCTTATTTGCCATCTGTATATCTTTGGTGAAGTGTCTGTTCAGGTCCTTTGCTCATTTAAAAACATCAGACCAGATGCAGTGGCTCATCCCAGCACTTTGGGAGGCCAAGGTGGGAGGACTGCTTGAGCCCAGGAGTTCAAGACAGCCTGGGCAACATAGTGAGACCCTATATCTACAAAAAAATATTTTAAAAATTAGCTGGGCATGGGTGATGCATGCCTGTAGTTCCAGCTACTTGGGAAGCTGAGGTAGAAAGATCACTTGAGCCTGGGAGATCAAGGCTACAGTGAGCCATGATTGTGCCACTGCACTCCAGCCTAAGCAACAGAGCAAGACCCTGTCTCAAAAAAAAAAAAGAAAGAAAGAAAGGGAAGGGAAGGGGAGGGGAGGGGAGGGGAGGAAAGGGGAGGGAAGGGAAGGGAGAAAAAGAAAAAAGAACAAATTGGCCAGGCGCGGTGGCTCAAGGCTGTAATCCTAGCACTTTGGGAGGCCAAGGCGGGAGAATCACAAGGTCAGCAGTTCAAGATCAGCCTGGTCAATATGGTGAAACCCTGTCTCTCCTAAAAATACAAAACTTAGCCGGGCGTGGTGGTGTGCACCTGTAGTCTCAGCTACTCAGGAGGCTGAGGCAGGAGAACTGCTTGGACCCGGGAGGCAGAGGTTGCGGTGAGCCAAGATTGTACCACTTTGCCCCAGCCTGGGCAACAGAACAAGACTCCATCTGAAAAAAAGAAAAAATCATCACATTGTTCACTTTCTTCTTGTTGAGTTTTAAGAGTTCTGGCCAGGCACAGTGACTCATGCCTGTAACCCCAGCACTCTGGGAGGCTGAGCTGGGTGAATCACTTGAGACCGGGAGTTTGAGACCAGCCTGACTAACATGGCAAAATCCAGTTTCTATTAAAAATACAATAATTAGTTGGGCATGGTGGCACACACCTGTAATTCCAGCTACTCAGGATGCTGGGGTGCCAGAATCATTTGAACCCCAAAGGCGGAGGTTGCAGTGAGCTGAGATTGTGCCTCTGCACTTCAGCCTGGGCAGCAGAGTGAGACACTGTCTCAAAAAAATAAAATAAAAAGTCATTCCCATACACAAGGTCATCTAGATTTTCTCCTATGTTATCTTCTAGGAATTGTATAGTTTTGCATTTTACAAAATGACCCATTTTGGGTTACTTTTTTTTTTTTAGTTTCTGGGTCAGTGTTCTCTATTGCCACATTGTACTGCACTGTATTTACACTTCAAATTTCTAAAATAGTGTTTATATGTTATAATAGAGTTATTTTTCTCGTTTTGAACTAATTTTGGGGATGAGTATAAGGTCTATGTCTAGATTCTTTTTTTTTTTCCTTCATGTAGATGTCCAGTTGTTCCAGCAGCATTTCTTGAACAGACTCTTGTCCATTTTCTCCTTTGCTCCTTTGTGAAAGATCAATTCACTATATTTATTTGGGTCTATATCTGCTGCTCTGTTCTGTCCCATTGATCTGTTTGTCCACTCTTTCATCAACACTACTAAGTCTTGATTACTTTATAGTAAATCCTGTAGCTTTATAGTAAATCCTGAAGTCAGGTAGTGTCAGTCCTCTGACTAACACTCATGCATGATTATGTTGGCTATTCTGGGTCATTAGGGTCTCCATATAAACTTAAGAATCAGTTTGTCAGTATCACAAAATAACTTGCTGGGAATTTGGTTGGTATTGTGTTGAATCTATAGATTGCATTGAGAAGAACGGACATCTTAACAATATTGAATCTTCCAATCCTTGAACATGGGATACCTCTTCACTTACTTAGATCTTCTTTATTTCATCAGAGTTTTGTAGCTTTTCTCATATAGATCTTGCACATATTTTGTTAGATTGATACCTAAGTATTCCATATTTTGGGGTGTTAATGTAAATGGTATTCATATTATGTTTTAAATTTCTAATTCCACGGTTAATTGCTGATATACCAGAAAGGAATCAAACTTTGTATATTAATCTTGTATCCTGCAACCTTGCTACACTTATTAGTTCCAGGAATTTTTTGTTGTGATGGTTGATTCTTATGGATTTTCTACATAAACGTTCATGTCGTCTGCAAACAAAGACAGCTTTATTTCTTCCTTCTCAATCTGCATACCTTTTATTTCTATTTCTTTTCTTACTGTATTAGTTAGAACTTCCAAGTATGATTTTGAAAGGGAGTAGTAAGAGGGGAAATCTTTAACCTGCTCCTGCTCTGGGAAAGCTTCTAATTTTTCATCATTAGTTGTTGGGTATTTTTGTAAATGTTCTTTATTCTATTGAAAAAGTTCCCCTTTATTCCTAATTTCCTGAGTTTTTGTCATGAATGGGTATTGTTTTTGTCAAATAATTATTCTGCATCTATTAATATGATCACTTTTTTCTTTTTTAGTCTGTTGAAATGATGAATTATTAAATCATTAATTTTCAAATGTTGAACCAGGCTTACATACCTGGAATAAATTTCCTTGGTTGTGTACATAATTTTTTTTCTTGCAGCTTCAGTTCAAAGGATCTTTTTACACATTGTTGGATTTAACTTGCTAATATTGATAATTTTTGCATCTATATTCATGAGAGATACTGGTCTGTAGTTTTCTTTAAATATCTTTGATTTTGGTATTAGGATAATGCTGGCCTCATAGAATGAGTTAGAAACCATTTCGTCTGCTTCTATTTTCTTTTCTTCTTTCTTTCTTTCTTTTTTTTTTTTTTTTTACGACCGAGTCTCACTGTGTCACCCAGGCTAGAGTGTTGAGTGGCGCTATCTCGGCTCACTGCAGTCTCTGCCTCCCGGGTTGATTCTCCTGCCTCAGCCTCCCAAGTAGCTGGGATTAGACACATGTGCCACAACACCCAGCTAATTTTTGTAATTTTTAGCAGAGACGTGGTTTCACCATGTTGGCCAGGCTGGTCTTAAACTCCTGACCTGAAGTGATCCACCCACCTCAGCCTCCAAAAGTACTGGGATTACAGGTGTGGGCCACCACGCCTGGCCTCTCTACTTCTATTTTCTGAAAGAGATTATAAATTTACTTCAAAATATTTTAAAATTTTTCTTGAGATTTCTTCTTTGATCAATGTGTTAGAGTGTGGTTTAATTTCCAAGTATTTTGGGATTTTCTAACTATCTTTCTGTTACTAGTTTCTAGTTTAATTCCATTGTGACCTGAAATAATATATTGGATGATTTATAATCTCTAAAATTTGGGCTGGGCATGGTGGCTCATGCCTGTAATCTCAGCACTTTGGAAGGCGGAGGTAGGTGGATCACCTGAGGTCAGGAGTTGGAGACCAGCCTGGCCGACATGGTGAAACCCCATCTCTACTAAAACTACAAAAATTAGCTGATCATGGTGGCAAGCACCTGTAATCCCAGGTACTCAGGAGGCTGAGGCAGGAGAATCGCTTGAACCCAGGAGGCAGAGGTTGCAGTGAGCTGAGATCATGCCATTACATTCCAGCCTGGGTGACGAGCGAAATTCCCTTCAAAAATATTAATTAATTAATTAATTAATTAAAATGAAATTTGTTAAGAGTGAGTGTGGTGGTTCATGCCTGTCATCCCAGCACTGTGGGTGGCCAAGGCAGGCAGATTATTTGAGCCCAGGAGTTCAAGACCAACCTGGGCAACATAGCAAGACCTCGTCTCTATTTTTAAATAATAAAAAAAGTTTTAAAAAATAAACAACTAATAACATTTTTTAAGGTATGTTTTAGGACCCAGAATGTTATCTGTCTTGGTATATGTTCCATTTGAGTCTGAGAAGAATGTGTATTCTGCTGTTGTTGGATTAAAACAGTCTAGAAATGTCAATTATACCCCACTGATGGCGCTGTTGAGTTCTGTTAGAGAGATACTGTAGTCTCCAAGTATAACAGTGGATTCATATGTTTCTCATTGTATTCCTATCAGTTTTGCCTCACATATTTTAAAACTTTGTTGTTAGGCATATATATACTATGGATTGTTACGTCTTCTTGAAACTTGAGCCCTTTATCCGTTGTGTAATGCCATGCTTTATCCTTGATAATTTTCCTTACTCTGATGTCTGCTCTGTTTGAAATTAATATAACTGCTCCCACTCCCTTTTGATTAGTGTTAGCATGGAATATCTTTCTCCATCCCTTTACTTTTAATCTATATATGTCTTTACATTTAATCTGGGTTTCTACATAAACAACATATTGTTGAGTCTTGTTTTTTAATCCACTCTGACAATTTCTGTATTTTAATTGGTGTAGACCATTGATATTAAAGTGATTATTGCTATAAATGGATGAATATTTACAATATTTGTTACTCTTTTCTATTCATTGTCTTTATTCCTTGTTCCTGTTTTTGACTTCCACTTTTTCCTGCCATTTTGTTTTTTTATTTGTTTTTAAAATTTTTTATTATTATATTTTGAGACAGAGTCACACTCTGTTGCCCAGGCTGGAGTGCAGTGGCATGATCATGGCTCACTACAGCCTTAACGTCCTGAGCTCAAGTGATCCTCCTGCCTCAGCCTTCCACATAGCTGAAACTACACACATATGCCACCATGTGTGGCTAATTTTGTATGTTTTGTAGAGATGATATCTTGCTATGTTGCCCAGGCTGGTCTTGAAATCCTGGGCTCAAGCCATCCACCTGCCTCAGCCTCCCAAAGTGCTGGGATTATAAGTGTGAGCCAATGCACTCAGCCCATTTGTGATTTTAATTGAGCATTTTTATATGATTTCATTTTCTCTCCTTTCTTAACACATCAATTATACTTTTTTTTTTTTTAAACAGAGTCTTGCTCTGTGGCCAGGCTGGAGTGCAGTGGCATAATCTTGGCTCACTGCAACCTCCACCGCCCGGGTTCAAGTGATTCTCCTACCTCAGCTTCCTGAGTAGCTGGGATTACAGGCATATGCCTCCACACCCAGCTAATTTTTATATTTTTAGTAGAGACAAGGTTTCACCATGTTGACCAGGCTGTTCTCAAACTCCTGGCCTCCAGTGATCTGCCCGCTTTGACCTCCCAAAGTGCTGGGATTACAGGCATGAGCCACCATGCCTGGCCAATTATGCTTCTTTTAAAAAATAATTTTTTGATTGCTATACAGTTTGCAATATACATACACAACTAACTGAAGTCCACTTTCAATTAATACTATACTACTTTACAGGTAGTGCAAGTACTTTATGATAACAAAATATTTTTAAGCCTTCCCTCCTGTCCCTGGTATTATCGTGTAGTTCATTTCACTTAATGAATGCTTATATTTTCTTAGTGAACAAAAGCATCCATAAGCATAAATATATGCATATACACCCAATCAAATACATTTTGCCATTATTATTTGAAACAAAATGTTATGTTAGACCAATTAAACATTTTTAAAGTTTTTATTTACCTTTACTTATTCTTCTCTAATACTCTATCTTTCTATATGTAGATCCACGTTCCTGACCTGTATTATTTTTCTTCTATATGAAGAATTTCCTTAATATTTCTTACAAGGCAGGTCTACTAGCAACAAATTTCCTTAGTGTTTGTTGGTCTCAGAAAGTCTTTATTTCTACTTCACTTTTGAAGAATAATTTCACAGGATACACAATTCTAGTTGGTAGTTTCTTTCTGTCACCACTTTAAATATTTCACTTGACTGTCTTTGTAGTAATTTCTTACAATTTTATGTTGCCTCAGCATCCATTTTGAACATAGGTTTAATTTTCTCATATTGGAAGCAGGGCTTAGTCACCCCTGACACAGGTTCCGGTTCTCTACTTCATTGCAGTTCCTCAGTGTGGTTGATCCAGATATCTGCTTTATACGACTGCCTCCTGGTGACCACCTCCCTATCAGACAGCTAGATACAACCTACTTGACTCACCTTGCTGAACCCCCTACTGCGCAGATATGCCACAGTGACCACTTTTCAGTCACAGCATGATTTCATGAACTTGTATCTACTTCCTCTAAACCCACTAATTAGAACTTCCCAAGGGAAACCTGCCTGGATAATGCCCTAGACCCCAGTAAAGGCTTCAGCCCATGGGTTCCTCATTCTCTGTCTTGCTCCTTGCCTGATGATTGAGTGTACACGTCCCAAATAGCTCCCTACTTCCTGTTGGCCCCATGGGGCATGCTGCTGTCTTCTCTCTGGGATCTGAAAGTAATATACTGCTTGTGTTATTTCATGTTTTATTTGAATTACTTCCTTTGTGTCTCACCTGAATGACACATCTAAACCTAACTTCTTTCCTGGCCAGGGCTCTCCTAAAGAATGGCTATCTTGGTAGCAATAAGCTGGACACAGGTCAGACAAGAGCCATAAGGACATCTGCCACTATAAACAAGTTTCCTGTGAGTGGGACACCTGGACACAGGTCAGACACTTAGACATCTGGCTGTTTGTCAGGCTAAAGAAGTATCTCATGAAAGACACATTGTAAACATTCACAACCAAATCTCCTGAAGCCAAGTGAGAGAGGGTAGAAGTTTACTGCCATTCTCCAGAAAGAGACATTAAGATGAAATTACAGAAAAATAGAACACTCTTCTTGCTTGTGTGGTTTCTGAGGAGAAGTTGGATGTAAATTTTATGTTTCTCCTCTATAGGTAAAGTGTTTTTTCCTGTGGCTTCTTTCAAGATATTTCTTTTTTTTTTGAGATGGAGTCTTGCTCTGTCACCCAGGCTGGAGCGCAGTGGTGCAATCTTGGCTCATTGCAAGCCCCGCCTCCTGGGTTCATACCATTCTCCCGCCTCAGCCTCCTGAGTAGCTGGGACTACAGGCACTCACCACCATACCCTGCTAATTTTTTGTATTTTTAGTAGAGACAGGGTTTCACTGTGTTAGCCAAGATGATCTCGATCTCCTGACCCCGTGATCCACCCGCCTTGGCCTCGCAAAGTGCTGGGATTACAGGTGTGAGCCACTGTGCCCAGCCCAAGATATTTCTTTGTCTTTGATTTTTGGCAGTTTGCATATGATATGTGTAGGTGTTGGTGTTTTTGGCGTTTATCCTGCCTGAGGTACTCTGAGCTTCCAGGATATGTAGTTTGATGTCTTACATTAATTTGGGGAAAGTCTCAGTCTTTATTGCTTAAAATATTTCTTCTGTACTTTTCTCTCTTTCTTCTCCTGGAATTCCCATAACGTGTATGCTACTCCTTTTGTAGCTGTCTCACAGTTCTTGGATATTCTGTTCTTTTTTTGTCCAGTCTTTTCTGTTTCTCTTTGCTTTTCGGTTTCGGAAGTTTCTATTGATGTAGCAGGATGAGAGGCAGACTAAACTCCTCAGACACCGAGTTAAAGAAGGAAGGGGTTTATTCGGCTGGGGGTATTGGCAAGGCTCCTGTCTCAAGAGCCAAGCTCCCCAAGTGAGCAATTCCTGTCGCTTTTAAGGGCTCACAACTCTAAGGGCGTGCACGTGAGAAGGTTGTGATCGATTGAGCAAGCAGGGGGTAGTGACTGGGGGCTGCATGCACCTGTAATTAGATTGGAACAAAACAAGATAGGGATTTTCACAGTGCTTTTCTATACAATGTCTGTAATCTATAGATAACATAACCGATTAGGTCAGGGGTTGATCTTTAACTACCAGGCCCAGGGTGGCACCAGGTTGTCTGCTTGTGGATTTCATTTCAGCCTTTTAGTTTTTACTTTTTCTTTCTTTGGAGGCAGAAATTGGACATAAGACAATATGAGGGGTGGTCTCCTCCCTTATTGACACATTCTCAAGATCAGTGATTTTTTCCTCAGCCATGTGCAATCTACTAATAAGCCCATCAAAGGCATTCTTCAGTCATGTTACAATGTTTTTGATTTCTAGCATTTGTCTTCGATTCTTTCTTAGAATTTCCATCTCTCTGCTTATATTGACCATCTGTGCTTGAATTCTGCCTACTTTCTCTATTAGAGCCTTTACTATGTTAATCATAGTTGTTTTAAATTCACAATCTGGTAATATCAACATCCCTGCCATATCTAATCTGATTCTAATGCATCCTCAGTCTCTTCAAATTGTGTTTTGCCTTTTACTGTGCCTTGTCATTTTTTGTTGAAAGACACCTTCAACAATACAACAAAAAGTACACCTTTAGTGATGTGCTGGTAAGGTTTGTGGGGAAGGGAAGCATTCTATGGTCCTATTGTTACCAGAAAGCAGTCCCAGTCCAGACCCCAAGAGAGCGTTCTTAGATGTCATGCAAGAAAGAAGAGTAAAGTAAAAAGCAAGTTTATAGAGACGCAATGAAACAAAAGAATGGCTATTCCATAGACAGAGCAACCAGAGGGCTGCTGGTTGACTATTTTTATGGTTATTTCTTGATTATATGATAAACAAAGGGTAGATTATTCATGAGTTTTCCAGAAAAAGGGTGGGGAGTTCCAGAAACTGAGGGTCCCTCCCCTTTTTAGAACATGTACGGTGATTTCCAGAAGTTGCCATGGCATTTGTCATGGTGCTAGTAGGCGTGTCTTTTAGCATGCTAATTCATTATAACTAGCCTATAGTGAGAAGTGAGGACAACCAGAGGTCACTTTCATCTCCATCTTTGTTTCAGTGGGTTTTGGCTGGCTTCTTTACCACATCCTGTTTCATCGGTAGGGTCTTTACAGCCTCTGACTTGTGATACCAGTCCTGTTGACCTCCAGTCTTACCCTGTGACTAAGAATACCTAACCTCCTGGGATGGCAGCCAAGCAGGTCTGAGCTTTATTTCACCTAGCCCCTATTCAAGGTGGAGTTGCTCTCCTTTAAATGCCTCTGGCATTTTAATTAGGTCTTAGTCCTTTAGTTAGCCTTTATGTGCCCTTTAACTGTGAACTTTTTTTTCTTTCCTTGAGACAGGGTCTCATTCTGTTGCCCAGGCTGGAGTGCAGTGGCGTGATCATGGCTTACTGCAGCCGTGATTTGCTAGGCTTAGGTGATACTTCTACCTCAGCCTCCTGTGTAGACAGGCACACACCACCATACCTGGCTAATTTTTGTATTTCTTGTGGAGACAGAGTTTCACCATGTTGCTCAGGCTGGTCTTGAATTCCTGGGCTCAAGCAATCCACCTATCTCAGCCTTGCTAAGTATTGGGATTATAGGTGTGAGCCACCACACCTGACCTTGAGGGTGAACTTCACAAATTGTCTCTGCCTCTTGGATTTTTCCCCCATCTTAGGTGGGACAGGATGCCTAGTGGGAGCTAGAATTAAGTCTCACATATTCGTCAGAGTCCTATGCATACATATGTAATTAAGATGGTTTTTCTCTGTTAATTTATCATCTGTCAATTTAAATTCATGGCCTAACCAAAGAACCTAGAAGGGTAGAGGAAAGCCATTTCCCTTCCCATGAAAAGCAAGAGTAGGGCAGTGTGTACAGTTTTCTATTTACATAACCAGATATAAAATGGGATTCTTTGTTTTAACAAAGCATCAATAAAATAACTATTCAATGCCAAAGCACATGTGAAACAGATCTTCCACATGTAGAATTCACAAAGGAAGTTATTGACAATGAATTACAGAATGCTTGGGCCCCCTCTATCCCCAGAAACACAAGAAAAACCCAAAACCCTGAGACTTCCTGTTTGTCTTTCCATTGTGATTTTGTATGGTATGCCCACAAATCATTATTCAGTATTTTTTTGTTCCACTGCCAAGATTGCTCTCATGCTTCCTGGTAATCACAGGGGCTGAAGCAGTAGCCAAGTATTATTGATACAGACAGGAGGCAGGGAAATACTGAATAGAAGAGGGCAGTTTCCTGGCAAAGGCCCCACCCACAAGCCTGGGCTCACAGCACTAAATGAGAACTTCACATTCCTGTTTTCCCACTCCAATGCTGCTTTTTCCAAAACTGCTCTGGCACATCATACGTTCCATCCCATACCCATAAAAACCTGAAATTCCACTTACAGACAAGCAGAGTGGCACGGCAGAGAAGGAGAGAAGAGGAGAAGCATCTGAATGTAGAGATGAGTTTGACTGGGGACGGCCAAACTGCAGGGGAAGATTATCTTCCCACTCCATCCCCTTTCCAGCTCCCCATCCCACTAAAAGCCACCTCCTTCGCTCAGTAAAACCTCTGCATTCACCATCCTTCAAGTCCGTGTGACCTGATTCTTCCTGGATGCCAGACAAGGACCTGGGTACCAAGAGGGCAGGGAGTAAAAGGCTGTCATGCTGACTCTCCTCTGAGCCAGTTAACACTTAGCCATCCATGAATGGCAACTGCTAAAAGAGCATTAATTTTAACACACCCCTAGATGCTGCCGTAGGGCCAGAGCCCAAAAGCACTTGCCCCAGCCTTGGCACCTGCTTGCCTGCATGCTCCCCCTACTGCAAGGGGTTTGAGTAGGAGGCCGAGTAAGCAAGCCACACCCCTCTTGTGAGTCCCATGAAGGGATCCATGGAACTCTCCAGTCTCACTATGTATTTAACTAACACTATGGCATAAATTCTTCTTTTAATTTTAAGTTTTGAATAAGATGAAAAAGCTTTTTTGTGATACTTAGGAATTAAGAAGATATGATCTGGCTGGGTGCAGTGGCTTGCACCTGTAATCCCAGCACTTTGAGAGGCTGAGGCGGGTGGATCACTTTAAGTCAGGAGTTCAAGACCAGCCTGGCCAACATGGTGAAACCCTATCTCTACTAAAAATACAAAAAATTAGCTGGGTGTAGTGGTGGGCACCTGTAACTTCAGCTACTCAGGAGGCTGAGGTATGAGAATCACTTGAACCTGGGAGATGGAGGTTGCAGTGAGCCAAGATTGTGCCACACTCCAGCCTAGGCAACAGAGCCAGACTCTGTCTCAAAAAAAAAAAAAAGAAGATATGATAAAAAATGTGTCATTTATCTGCCTTAAATCTAAACAATGAGGTAAGAAATTGTTTTCTTTTTTTTTTTTTTTTTTGAGACAGAGTCTAGGTCCGTCGCCGGGGCTGGAGTGCAGTGGCCGGATCTCAGCTCACTGCAAGCTCCACCTCCCGGGTTCCCGCCATTCTCCTGCCTCAGCCTCTGGAGTAGCTGGGACTACAGGCGCCCACCACCTCGCCCGGCTAGATTTTTGTATTTTTTAGTAGAGATGGGGTTTCACCATGTTAGCCAGGATGGTCTCGATCTCCTGACCTCGTGATCCGCCCATCTCGGCCTCCCAAAGTGCTGGGATTACAGGCTTGAGCCACTGCGCCTGGCCTAAGAAATTGTGTTCTTTGAAATAATTTTTAAAGTTATTTATGAAGCTCATGAAATTATTTGCTTTAATAACTATGGGTGAAATAAATGTAATCCTACCTTAGCAACTTCTTCAAAATTACAATTCAGAGGTTATAATGCAGGGAGTTAGCAAATGAGTTATATGGATATAAAAATGCCATCTCTGCAGTAGATGAAGTATGACAAATATTCAACAAAATGTGCCCTGGTCTTTTTTTTACCCACCTGGGTATGTATCACAGTGTAAAGTTGGAAGGAAAATTTTTCCTCTACCCACTAAGTTTCAATTGCTTGGGGGCCTGAAGATTAACTGACAATAGACAGATGAACAGAAGAAAGAACAAGAATTATTTATACATGTACTCATTACTCAGTAAGGAGTAACCAGATAAATAGCCAGAGGTAAATGTTTTTATGTCAACTGAACAAAACAGGGAGGGGTTAAAACTTCAAAGGGGAAGAATAAAAGATACTGTTGGCTTTTCTGATGTTAATAGCTGACTGAATTCACACTTCAGTGAATTCAAACAGGAAACTCCTTTGGTGGGTGGGGGAGTCAATGGCATCTGTATTTCAGGAGGCCTACTTAAGTTTGGATGATGTATATTTCTGTAGCTGCTGGTTGTACAGGCATTTTCAGTTTAAAACAATTTTCATGTCACTTTTGTAGGCTATTAATTTCTTCAGTAATTTCTCAGCAACTCATAGCACCCCAGTAAGATCATCACAAATCTCACACATCACTCACCTATATGATTGTAGAGGGGCCAAGGGAAAGCTTCCATCATCCTGTTAAGGGTTTGTTGAAAATTGTTGATGAAAAGAGTGAAACTTTTAAAAATATTTGAAGAGATTTATTCTGAGCCAAATACAAGTGGCCACAGCCCATGACACAGCCCTCAGGAGACCCTGAGAACATGTGCCCAAAGTGGTCGGTGTACAGCCTAGTTTTATACATTTTAGGGAGACATGAGACATCAATCAAATACATGTGAGGTATTCATTGGTTCAATCCAGAAAGGTGGGACGACTCCAAGTGGGCAGAGAGGGGAGGAGAGGGTTCCAGGTTATAGGTAGATTTAAAATATTTTAGATTGGCAATTGGTTGAAATAACTACTATCAATAGAAAGGAATATTTGGGTTGCAATAAGAGGTTGTGGAAACCAAAGTTTTATTATGCCAAGAAAGCCTCCAGGTAGCAGACTTTGGAGAGAATCGATTGTAAGTGTTTCTTATTAGACTTAAAATCTGTATTGATGGTACATGCTGGTCAGCTTTTTCGGAATTCTTAAAGGGAGGAGGGTATAATGAAGCATGTGCCACCCTCTTTTCCTGTCATGGCTTGAACCAGGCTTTTAGGTTAACATTGGAGTGCCCTGGCTGAGAGGAGGGGTCTATTCAGATGGTTGGTTGCCGGGCCTTACAATTTTATTTGTGGTTTACAAAAGGCAGATTAAAAAGCAGAAAAAGGCATACAAAATTTATTTAACATGCACAAACATGAGGGAATTGCAGGAGGAGGATTACCCAATAACCCAAATGAGGTCCAGTTGCTTATATACTCTTGTTCACAGGGGAAGAGGGGATGAGGGTGTAACAATTTTGAGGGGTAGTAAATGATTTTTAGGGGAAATGAATGAACCTGGGAGACAGGAATTAATTTATAAATTATTCTCTTTAGAATTTGAATGAGTCTGAAAGGCAGACATTGTTTTGTGAAAAAATTCATCTCCTTTTCTGTGATAGGTAATGAGATTTCAGAGAGGGGATGGAAGGCAATTGTGTTTTCTTTGTGGGTCCAGTCTTAAAGGTGATAAGAGAATGTCAGAGAAGAGCCTCATCCTATGCCTTGGGAGAGACAAAGTGTTGGGGGAGGCTGGAGGGTGGGGTCAGAGAGACCTTGAGGCTGCTTCTTTTAGTTCAGCATACCAAAATATCGTATTTTGGGGTATCATTTTTCTGAGCCCTAATATTGCCTTCTCTACTGCTGCATGATCTGTATAACATCTATAGTCATTCTCTCTTTTGATTCTCAGTGCTTAATCCCTTATAGCCCCCATCCCAATCATCACCATCTTATTTACATGATTATTGGTTGTCACAATCACCGCTCCAGAATATACACTCCATGACAACAGACTTTGTCCATCTTCATTACTGTATCACCAGAGCTAACACCATGTCTGGCACAGGGTTGTTACTAAATACATATTGGTTGATAAAATAAATGGAAACTAAATAGTTTAAAGTGTAAGCTGGGCAGAGTGGGTCATGTTTGTAATTCCAGCACTTTGGGAGGCCAAGGTGGGAGGATTGCTTGACCCCAGGGGTTCGAAACCACCTGAGCCCCATGGCGAGACCCCTGTCTCTACAAAAATTAGCCAGGCATGGGGTGTGGCTGTAGTCCCAGCTACTCAGGAGGTTGAGGTGAGAGGATTCCTTGAGCCCAAGATGTCTAGGCTGCAGTGAGCCAATATCATGCCACTACACTCCAGCCTGGGGGACAAATTGAGACCCTCTCTCAAAAAAATAAAAAAGAAAGAAAAAGGGAAAGAAAAAATATAAAGCAATGTTTCCCTCTGGAGCAGTGGTATAGATCATACTGCTACATTGTGACTTACAAATTGAATCCTGACATAAAATGTACTGTCTAAAAACAACATTTACTAAATGAGTTGAGCAGCCACCACACAGTTGCTACTCTCTAACACCAGCACCTCTATCTTGCTGAGCTCCAGCAAAGAAGGAAGGTAGGTAAGGAGGTGTCTGCTACTTACCATGGCTCCTACAGAACTGGTCCCAGAAAACATCTGGCTACAAATGCCTTTCCCAAGAGTGCACCCTCTACTGGAGAAGTGAAGAAACCTCAGCATTACAGGCTTGATGCTGTGGCACTCCATGAAATTAGATGTTATCAGAAGTCCACCAAATTTCTGATTTGCAAACTTTCATTCCAGTAGCTGATATTAGAAATTGCTTAGGACTTCAAAACAGATTTGTGTTGTCAGAGCACAGCTATTGGAAGCAAGTGAGGTCTATTGTTGAAGGCAAGTGTGGTCTCTCATGTGGGACTTTCACCCTGGGTGCCATCTGTATCAAACGTGTAACAGTGTCTTTTTGTTTCTTTTTATATTTCATTTTTATTTATATTTTTAGAGACAAGATTTTGCTCTGTCACCCAAGCTGGAGTGCAGTGGCATGATCATAGCTCACTGCAGCCTTGAACTCCTGGGCCAAGTAATCCTCCTCCCTTAGCCTCCCGAGAAGCCAGGATTACAGACACACACTACCAGACCTGGCTAATTTAAAAATTTTTTAGAGAGAGGGGTCTTGCTATGTTGCCCAGTCTGGTCTTGAAATTCTCCAGGCTCAGCCTCCCATTTAGCTGGGATTGCAGGCACAAGCCACCACACCCAGCCCAAAGTATAACAGTTATGACTGAAGACATCCAGCTACCATGCTACATAGATTGAGAATGTGTTTAAGAATCCACTATGCCTGGGTATGGTAGCTCACACCTGTAATCCCAGCACTTTGGGAGGCTGAGCCAGGAGGATAAATTGAGCTCAGGAGTTTAAGACCAGCCCGAGCAACATAGTGAGACCTCTTCTCTACTAAAAGTTTAAAAAAAAAAAAAAAATAGCCAGGCTTGGTGGCATGCACTTGTAGTCCCAGGTAATTAGGAGGCTGAAACAGGAGGATGGCTTGAGGACAGAAGGTCAAGATTGCAGTGAGCTAAAATCACACCACTGCATTCCAGCCTGGGTGACAGAGCAAGCCCCTATCTCAAAAAGGAAAAAAAAAGAATCCACTATGAAAGGAAACATTTCATTCTCAAAACAAACAAAAAAACCTCTCATCTTCCTGTTTGTGGTAGTTTTGAATGTTCAATATTTTTTCCTCATGGGGTCAAAAAGTACCTAAGTATATAATTGCAAGTGGAAAAATAGGGGATAGAAATCAGATATTGACAGTTTTACCATTTTTACTTATATGCGAATTGTTAATATGAATGTGGAAATATAAAGCACTGAGGCAAATCAAAATGTTTTATTAAACAAGTGTCAGCAATTCACCTTTATAACAATTATAAATAAACTTGTTAGATTTTCCTGGACAATGCCAGCATTTGGATTTTTACAAACAAGTAAATGTTGGCTGGGCACAGTGGCTTACGCCTGTAATCCTAGCATTTTTGGAGGCCAAGTCCGGCAGATC
>NW_012115788.1:1093651-1097060 GCF_000951035.1 Colobus angolensis palliatus | reverse complement strand
GGTCTGGCTCTGTCATCCAGGGTGGAGTGCAATGGCTCAATCACAGCAATCTGCAACCTTCACCTCCTGGACTCAAGCAATTCTCCTGCCTCAGCCTCCCAAGTAGCTGGGACGACACATGCACACCACGACACCCAACCAATTTTTGTATTTTTTGTAGAGCCAGAGTTTTGCCATTATGTTAGTTCATTCTTAGGCTGCTATGAAGAAATACCCAGGACTGGGTAATTTATAAAGAAAAGGGATTTAATTGACTCACAGTTCTGTATGGCTGGGGAGGCCTCAGGAAACTTACAATAATGGCAGAAGACACCTCTTCACAGGGCAACAGAAGAGAGAATGAGAGCAAGAAGAGGAAATGCCACACGTTTAAAAAACCATCAGATTTCATGAGAACTCACTCACTATCATGAGAACAGCATGGGAGGAACTGCCCCCATGATTCAATTATTAATACCTCCCACTGGGTCCCTCCCACAACATGTAGAGATTATGGGAATTAAAATTCAAGATGAAATTTGAGTGGGAACACAACCAAACCATATCAGCCATGTTGCCCAAGCTGGTCTCGAACT
Source organism: Colobus angolensis palliatus (assembly GCF_000951035.1). Taxonomy (NCBI): domain Eukaryota; kingdom Metazoa; phylum Chordata; class Mammalia; order Primates; family Cercopithecidae; genus Colobus; species Colobus angolensis. Next base: position 1,096,485 of record NW_012115788.1, on the reverse strand, counting down.
CCTGAGCTCAAGAGATCCACCCGCCTCAGCCTCCCAAAGTGCCAGGATTACAGGCGTGAACTACAGCACTCAGCAGTAGCATCTTAATCTACAGTAGATTTTATCCATTCACTATGCAGATAGATAGTTCTTGATTTATGTGAATTTTATTTACAATTTTTTTGGCTTTATTATGGTGGAACAATGATATGCATTCAGTAGAAACCATACTTTGAGTACCCATACAACCATTCTGGTGTTTTTTGTTTTCATTTTGGTGTTTTCTTTTGTTTTGTTTTGTTTTGTTTGAGACAGGGTTTTGCTCTATCACCCAAGCTTGAGTGCAGTGGTATGATTACGGCTCACTGCAGTCACTGCAGCCTTGACCTCCTGGGCTCAAGTGATCCTTCCACCTCAGCCTCCAAAGTAGCTGGAACTACAGGCACATGCCACTATGCCCAGGTAATTTTTGTATTTTTTATAGAGATGAGGTTTCTCCATGTTGCCCAGGCTGATCCCAAACTCCTGGTCTCAAGCAATCCACCTGCCTCAGCATCCCAGATTGCTGGAATCACAGGTATGAGTCACCATGCCTGGCCCAACCATTCTGTTTTTCACTTTCAGTACAATATTCAATAAATTACATGAGATATTCAACACTATTATAAAATAACCGTTGTGTTCAACGATTTTGCCCAATTGTAGACTAATATAATAAATATTCTGAGCACATTAAGTTAGGCTAGGCTAAACTATGATCATCAGCAGGTTAGGCATATTAAATGTATTTTTGACTTAAGGTATTTTCAATTTATGATGGGTTTGGCAGGACATAACCCCATTGTAAACTGAGGAACATCTACACTTTTCTAACTGAGTTGTCCATGATCACCACCACCATTGCCATCACCCTTGCCATTAGTCATCATGTTTTCTTCCTTGGCAGTTGCTACCACAGCAAATGTCTCCCCAAAGTTCATGTGTTGGAAACATAATCCCTAATGATGCAACACTGTTGGGAAGTGGGGCCTAATTGGAGGTGTTTTGGTCATGAGGGTTCCAACCTCATGAATGAATTAATACCAATTATAAAAAGGCTGACACTGTGAGCTCATTCTCCTGCTGTCTTGCATCCTCCCTTTGACTTTCCCCCATGTGAAGATGCAGCAAGAAGGCCCTTGCAAGATGCTGGCCCCATGACCTTGAACTTCCTAGTCCTCAAAACTGTAAGCCAATACATTTCTGTTTATTCTAAATCATCCAGTCTCATGAATTCTGTTATGACAGCACAAAACAGACTAAAACAAAGGTCAGTCATCACAGTTACCAGTTTTGGCAAGATTTTAATGAATAAAAGAATCACTTAATTTGTACTGCAAAATGGCATGTTTTCTGCAGATCTGCAATGAGACAGGAACAGATGATGTTACACGTTTTTTCTCATGCTTCCGTGAGATGGGGATTCAACAACTCTTCTAGGAATAATATAAGCTATGACATAGTTTGATAAAATCCACAGAAGTGAATTGATTTGATGCCATCATTAAAATTTCCACTGTGGAATGGCAAGGAATTTATTGAGATAGTGTCATTTTTGTTGGTGTTTCTAAATACAATCTGAAATAATTTGTTAGATCAAAGGCTTGCTTTTCCCCCCGAACAGAGTTGATTCACAGTAAAATTTACCACATCAGAACTATTTGTTGACATGATACTTTCTACCTTGTGTTCAGAACTAGATGCTAGAGATTACAAAGAATGGTTTGCCTTTGAATCAAAGGTGTAGTGATTGACTGTGTAAACATTTTCTGAACTGCGATGGTTGCTAAGAAGCCAGCAGGAGTAGGGGAAGAATTGAAGAGGCTGCTTTGCCTTCCTAGTGAAATGAATATCCATCCTCATAGACAGGCAAAAATCAGACTGTAATATTTTGTTAAATCTTATAAAAAGTATCTAGTATTTCAATACTTTAAAAGTCCTTGCATTTTTCAAAAGCTAAGCAGAACCTGGAACCAAGGCCCGGGTCCTGGGGAAGCAGTCTGTGCAGCAGGAGCCTGCCTCGGGTGCACATTGGAACTAGGGGGAAAAAAGTTGCTTCAACCTGTAGTGCCGCTCCAGGTTCCACTACTGACACAGCTTAACATTATGGCAACAGGCAAAGGAACAATGTTTAAAAGACGTAGGTCCATTTTCACAGAGGAAGTAATGAATGAATTTGGAACTGAGAGGCAATAAATGGATAATAGCACAGCAATTAATGTGGACTGGTGGACTTCAGGTAAGGCTGGATCTTGGGGTAGCCCAAAAAGTTTATAATAAATAAACTCTCTTTTCATCTCAAAAAAAGAAAAAAATATATATATAGACAGGACCTGGGCCTTAAAGTCTTTCTGTTTCACAGAGCACTCTGAGTAATATAAAACTGGATGATAGATAACTAAATCTCTTTTTGTGCCCTATTTAAAATGGAAAGTTCAAAAGTTGCATATTGGCATTAAGACAAAGATGATTCATTCACCCCATCTCAGAAAAGAGTAAAAATGAAACGAGCCATCTTGTAACTAAAATCAACACAAATGTACCTGGTCTAGAACTTTCCATAAAAAAGGACATCGAGGCTGGGTGTGGTGGCTCACACCTGTAATCCCAGCTCTTTGGGAGGCCAAAGCAGGTGGAGCACGAGGTCAGGAGATTGAGACCATCCTGGCTAACACAGTGAAACCCAGTTTCTACTAAAAATACAAAAAATTAGCCAGGTGTGGTGGCATGCACCTGTAGTCCCAGCTACTTGGGAGGCTGAGGCAGGAGAATCGCTTGAACCCAGGAGGCAGAGGTTGCAGTGAACTGAGATCATG
>NW_012115788.1:1091674-1092310 GCF_000951035.1 Colobus angolensis palliatus | reverse complement strand
ATTGCTTCCCCAGGAGCAATTTGGGGAGGGTCAGAATCGTGTGGCCTCCAGCTGCGTGACTCCTAAACCATAATTTCTAATCTTGTCGCTAATTTGTTAGTCCTAGAAATGCAGTCTAGTCCTGAGGCAGGAAGGAGGTTTGTTTTGGGAAAGGGCTGTTATCACCTTTGTTTCAAAATTAAACTATAAACTAAGTTCCCCCCAAAGTTAGTTGGGGGGAACTAACTTTGGGGGGAGCGTAGTTCATTCCTACGCTCAGGAATGAACAAGGACAGCTTGGAGGTTAAAAGGAAGATGGAGTTGGTTAGGTCAGATCTCTTTCACTGTAATAATTTTCTCAGTTATAATATTGCAATGGTGGTTTCAATTCTAGCCCTTTGGGAGGCCAATGTAGGAGGATCGCTTGAGCCCAGGAGTTCAAGACCAGCCTGGGCAACATGGTGAAGCCCTGTCTTTGCAAAAATTACAAAAATTAGACAGGCATGGTGATACATGCCTGTAGTCCCAGCTACTCAGGAGGGTGAGGTGGGAGTATCACTTAAGGCCAAGAGGTCAAGGCTACAGGGAACTGTGATCATGCCACTACACTCCAGACTGGGTGACAGAGAGAGATCGTGTCTCAAAAAAAAAAAAGAA
>NW_012115788.1:1090685-1091269 GCF_000951035.1 Colobus angolensis palliatus | reverse complement strand
AGCCAGGATGGTCTCGATCTCCTGACCTGGTGATCCGCCTGTCTCGGCCTCCCAAAGTGCTGGGATTACAGGCTTGAGCCACCGCGCCCGGCCTAAATTGGTATTACCTTCTGAAGAAAAATTTGACAAGAAATATTAACCTTAGAAAGTGAATACACTTTGACATATCAGTTATACTTTTGAGAATGAATGATATGGAAATATCAATGTTGTCAAAGATGTTTATTACAGCATAGGTTATACATGTGAAAAATTATAAATTTCCTAGATATAAGAATTAAAAGGATTAGTTTAAGAAATGTTAGCTCTTGGCATGTAATCCCAGCACTTTAGGAGGCCAAGGTGGGCAGATCACTTGAGGCTAGGAGTTCAAGACCACCCTGGCCAACATGGTGAAACCCCATCTCTACTAAAAACACAAAAATTAGCTGGGCGTGGTGGTGCATGCCTGCAGTCCCAGATAGTTGGGAGGCTGCAGCATGAGAATTGCTTGAACCCAGGAGATGGAAGTTGCAGTGAGCCAAGATCACGCCACTGCAATCCAGACTGGGCAACAGAGCAAGACTCTATCTCAAAAACAAAAC
>NW_012115788.1:1090370-1090609 GCF_000951035.1 Colobus angolensis palliatus | reverse complement strand
TTTTTTTTTGAGATAGGGTCTCACTGTGTTGCCCAGGCTGGAGCGTAGTGGCACAATCTTGGCTCACTGCAGCCTTGACCTTCTGGGCTCAAGCAATCCTCCTACCTCAGTCACTGCAGGTACACACCCATGCTCAGTTAATTATTGTATTTTTTGTAGAGACAGGGTTTCACCAAGTTGCCCAGGCTAGTCTCAAACTCCTGGGCTCAAGCGATCCACCCGCCTCGGCCTCCCAAAGC
>NW_012115788.1:1079551-1090123 GCF_000951035.1 Colobus angolensis palliatus | reverse complement strand
GCCTCCCGGGTTCAAGCAATCCTCCTGACTCAGTTTCCTGAGTAGCTGGGATTACAGGTGTGCACTACCACACCTAGCTAATTTTGTATTTTTAGTAGAGACGGGGTTTCTCCATGTTGGTCAGCCTGATCCCAAACTCCCGACCTCAGGTGATCTGCCTGCCTTGGCCTCCCAAAGTGCTGGGATTACAGGTATGAGCCACCACACCAGGCCTCTTTTTTTTATTATTATTATAACTTTTATTTTAGGCTCAGGGATACATGTGCAGGTTTGTTCTTAATATTTAGATAAACTGCATGTCACAGGGGCTTGGTGTACAGATTATTTCATCCCTCGGGTAATATATTGCCCAATATTTCTTCTAATTGTGACATAATGTTCCATTATATGAGTACACTATAATATACCTTTCTCTTCTTTTGGTGAATAACTTGTTTTTTTTTGTTTTTGTTTTTGTTTTCTGATTTTATTCCTATACCATGCACAAGGTTGCCATGAATATTCTTGTAGCTATTTCCTTGGGCACATGTGTGAGATTTTCTCCAAGGTGTATATTTAAGATTTGAATTGCTGAGGCATTAAGTATATGCATCTTTAACTACACTAGATATTGCCTCATGCTTTGCAAAATGGTTGTATCAATTTACACACCCATGTGTATCAGGTAGTTTTTGCTGTGTAACAAATCTTTCCTTAACACAGTGGCTTAAAAACCAACATTTATTATTTTTCATGATTTTTTGGATTGGCAGCCTGTTCTCTTGGGCTTGTGATCTTGGCTGGGGCTGGGTTTTCTAAGATAGCTTATTCATATGTGATAGCAGGGCAAGAGGAATAGCTGGAGTCTCTCTCCACATGGCCTCTCATCATTTAGGAGGCTAGGTCCAGCTTGCTCACATACAAGCAGAAAGATTCTTGCCAGCAAGAAAGTACAAAGCCCTAATGAACAGAAGCTTTTCAAGTCTCTATTTTCATCACGTTTGCAAATGTCCCGTTAGCCAAAGCAAGTCATATGACCAAGCTCAGATTCAAGGGGCAGAGAAACATATTCTAGCCTTTGGTGGCAGAAGAGACAAAATTACATTGTAAAGCGTTATACATACAGTCATGGGAGAAATATGTGACTTTTTTTTTTTTTTTGCAACCTACTATATACTGGCAGTGGGTGAAAGTTCTGTTTCCCTTCATTGTTGACAACACTTAGTATTAAGTGACTTTTAAATTTTTTGCCAATCTGAGAAGGATTTTTAAAAATCTCACTATTGTTTCTATTTTAATTTGCATTTTTCTGGTCATTAGGAAGGTTGTATATCTTTTTGCATAATTATTGGCAGAGCACTCATTTTTTTTTTTTTTTTAAATAGGGTTTCACTCTGTTGCCCAGGCTGAAGTGCAGTAGTGTGATCATGGCTCCCTGCAGCCTTGACCTTGGGGGCTCAAGTGATCCTTCCACCTCAGCCTCCTCAGTAACTGGGACTAAGGGTGCTTGCCACCATGTTCGACTGATGTTTTTATTTTGGTAGAAACAAGGTCTCACTATGCTGCCTAGGCTGGTCACGAACTCCTGAGCTCGAGCCATCCTCCTTCATTGGTTTCCCAAAGTGCTGGGATTACAAGAATAAGCCACTGCACCTGACCAGCCCTCTTTTTTTTTTGACCAAGTCTCCCTCTATGGCCCAGGCTGAAGTGCAGTGGCGCCATCTCAGCTCACTGCAACCTCCGCCTCCCAGGCTCAAGCGATTCTTGTGCCTCAGCCCCCTGAGTAGCTGGTGTCACGTGCGGCCGTGTGAAGAGACCACCAAACAGGCTTTGTATGAGCAACAAGGCTGTTTATTTCACCTGGGTGCAGGCAGGCTGAGTCCAAAAAGACGGTCAGCGAAGGGAGATGGGGTGGGACTGTTTTATAGGAATTGGGTAGGTAGTGGAAAATTATAGTCAAAGGGGGTTGTTCTCTGGCAGGCAGGCACTGGGGTCACAAGGTGCTCAGTGGGGGAGCTTCTGAGCCAGGAGAAGCAATTTCACTAGGTAATGTCATCAGTTAAGGCAGGAATCAGCCATTTTCACTTCTTTTGTGACTCTTCACTTGCTTCAGGCCGTCTGGATGTATACGTGCAGGGTTAGGCTCAGAGACCTGACAGCTGGGCATACAGGTGTAGGCCACCATACCCAGCTAATTTTTGTAGTTTTAGTAGAGATAGGTTTCACCATGTTGGCCAGGCTGGTCTCGAACGCCTGACCTCAAGCAATCCACCCGCCTTGGCCTCCCAAAGTGCTGGGATTATGGGCATGAGCCACTGCACCTGGCCTCATCTCTTAAAGTAACATGCACACACATACACAGGAGAAAGAATGAAAGAACATATATTGGGGTAGTTCAATTTGGGTAGTGGAGTTACAGATAATTTTTATTTTCTCGTATCTAAATTTTCTAAAATGAGCATCTATTACTCATAGGAGGTAGAGGGAGGAAACTAAATGAATATGTTAAAATGTCTTGGAAAAATTCCCAACTGGGCTAACAATAACTAGGTGCACTGAAATTTAATTCTGACACTAACCACCCAGAAATAGCATCAGACTCAGCAAATTAAGGCTCGGTCCTCCACAAGACTGCCCTCACGTCAGAGGCAAGCCCTCAGTAGGGACCCCAGGTCATCCATACTCTGACCTACTCGCAGCAGATTTCAGGGTCCCATGATCCACTCAGTTTCAGTAACTTGCTAGGACAACTCCCAGAACTCAGGAAAGTGCTATACTTATGATTATAATTTTATTATAAAGGTTACACATAGGGTAAGGTCTGGGAGGGAACACAGAGCTTTCTTGCTCTCTCCTCTTGAAATCAAGAAACATCACCGTCCTAGCACATCCATGTATTCACCAGCCAGGAAGCCCTGCTGAGCCTCCGCGACCAGAGACTTTTATTGGGGTTTCATTATCTAGGCATGATTGATTTAATCACTGTCTGCTCAGTTGAACTCAGTCTCCAGCCCCAGTCCCCTCTTTGGAAGTCAGGAGGTCAGACTGTTATTAAAGCGCCAACCCTCAAACTAAGTGGTTGTCTTTCCAGTGACCAGTCCCCTTCCTGTAGCCATCCAAGAGCCTGCCATTATCACCTCATTAGCACAGCAAAGACTCCTATTCTTCCAGAAATTCCAGGCCAGGCATGGTGGTTCATGCCTGTAATTCCGGCACTTTGGGAGGCCAAGGTGGGTGGATCACTTGAGGTCAGGAGTTCAAGACCAGCCTGGCCAGCATGGTGAAACACCATCTCTACTAAAAATGCAAAAATTAGCTGGGTGTGGTGGTGGGCACCTGTAATCCCATCTTCTTGAGAGCCTGAGGCAGAAGAATCCCTTAAACCCAGGAGCAGAAGTTGCAGCAAGCTGAGATTGCACCACTGCACTCCAGCCTGGGCGAGAGAGCAAAATTCTGTCTCAAGAAAAAAAAAAAAAAGGAAAGAAATTCCAAAAGTTTAGAAACTCTTTGCCAAAAACATGAGACAAAGATCAAATTTTTTATTGGGTGACATAAATATATTACATTTAGTGTATTACTAGTCCAAAAAATATAGGCAATTCAAATTAAAATTGTCTAGTGAAAATATGGGCAATTGAGTTTTAAAATGTCTAATATCTAGTTTAATATATTTGTTTGTTTTTTGTTTTTTCAAGACAGGGTTTTTCACTCTGTCGCCCAGGCTCGAGTGCAGTGGTGCAATCATGGTTCACTGCAGTCTCAAACTTTAGGGCTCAAGTGCTCCCACTGCAGCCTCTAGAGTAGCAGGGACTACAGGTACTCACCACCATGTCCGGCAAATTTTTGTATTTTTCATAGAGACAGGGTTTCGCCATGTTGCCCAGACTGGTTGGGAACTCCTGAGCCCGGGTGATCCAGCTGCCTGGGCCTCCCAAAGTGCTGGGATTACAGGCGTGCCTAGCCTTTATAATATATAGTCTTTTGTACTGGGCTTTCCAGAAAGTCTTTGTATTGGGCTCAAGTGATCCTCCCCACTGCAGCCTCTAGAGTAGCAGGGACTACAGGTACTCACCACCATGTCTGGCAAATTTTTGTATTTTTCATAGAGACAGGGTTTCGCCATGTTGCCCAGACTGGTTGGGAACTCCTGAGCCCGGGTGATCCACCTGCCTGGGCCTCCGAAAGTGCTGGGATTACAGGCGTGCCTAGCCTTGGTTTAATATTGTCTTTCATGTACGGATAGCGGCAGGAGGCAGTCAAATGACTAGGAGGACAGGGGCAGGTCCCCGGTGAAACCCCACCTTCAAGCCAAAGGCAGTTTAAAGCCTGAAAACCAAGCTAAAATTCTTGGAAAAACATAGGAACTGAACTGGATTGAGAATCTCTTTCCATTTGGCATGCTTTCTTCTGATGGATCCTCACCCTTCACCTATTTTACATATACCTACTCTTTCCTAATTGTTTTTTTACACTCATGCTCACCTTTGAATGGTGCCTTTGTTTTAGCCTGTTTTGGATACTCACAAACCAATTAGCAGTCACTTCTGCCTTCTGAGCCCACAAAAGCCCCAGACCCAACTGCACTGAGAGACAGACCACCCGACCAAGTGGGTCTTGGTGTTAGTTACTGAGTGATGAAGAAACAGCTCTCAATGGAGAGGGGACACAAGACAAGACCACCCTTGTGTCCCCTCTCCATTGAGAGCTGTTTCATCAGCTGTTTCATCACTCAGTAAAACTCTTCTCTGCCCTCCTCACCCTTCAATAGTCAGCATAATCTCATTCTTCTTGGATGGGGACCAAGAACTCGGGACCCCTCCGAATGCAGGTACAAAGACAACAGTAACACTGTAGCCTTCTGCCCTGCCCCCTCTTCCAAGCTCAGCAGTTGCCATATGTGACGGAAAGCAGCAGGGGTAGGTCAGCCCCAAACCCGTGGGCTGGAGCAGGGCAATGGGACTGACAGAACTGTTAACATGCCCCTGATCGTCAGGCTTTGGTGGGACTAAAACAGCTGTTAGCACACTGTAACACCCCCTCTGGGGCTTTGGAGTCGCACGTTTTGCTGTTTGTATGCCACGGCGTACCCCTCATCTGTATGCTGGAGTCCACCGTGGGAGTCACTTGCCACACGCCTGGGCCAGCCACTAGCCCCACATGTAGCCGGCCCTTGGAGAGGCCAGCCAGACCCTGGACTCACTTGCCCACAAACCCCCTCCCACTGGGGGCTGGGCACTGCAGTCACGGTGGCCACAGGATCCATGCTGGAGTGCAAGCCAGGCACGGGTCAGCAGGCTGAGTGGGCAGGGTGTCTCCTGTGGGGAGCCCTGGGCCAAGTGAGGCCTGGGCAGGGGTGTCACCAGCTGGAGGTTTCCTGCTGGCAAGGTGGCCCTGGAAAAATCCTGCGTTAGTACCAGACAGTATGCTGTGTGATGGATTTAAGACAACACGGGATTCTGACCCTTCCATTTTCTAGTGGCTGTGACTTCAGCCCTCAGTTCATTGTGTCCATCAGTGAAACTCCTCGTATCCCTCAGTTGCTGGAAAGTGCCACTGAGCTTATGCCTGTGAAAGAGCTTTGTAAAATGCAAAGTTATATACAAGTAATACAGCAGTTCCTCCTTATTCTTGGGTTCATTTTTCACAGTTTTAGTTATCCTCAATAGAATTAAGAAGAGAGTTAATCTACAATCTAAGAAGCAGAAGTTACAACTACACGCTACATGACTCAGATCAGAGTCACATCTCTCTCAAGGCTTATGGTGTTTTGGGGGGTTTCAACCGCTTTTACATTTTATTTTCACATTATGCATAGGAAAAAGCATAGCACTTACAGGGTTCAGTACTATCCACTTACAGGTTCAGTAACTATCCACTGGGGGTCTTGGAACGTACCCCCTGTGGATAAGGGAGGACTAATGTAGTGTGATTATCATCATCAACAGCAGCTATGACACCAGGATAGCTAGGCTAGAGAGAGCTCTCTGAGTCATAGGTCATGTTCATGACTCACTGTTGTGGGAAGTCAGGGACCCTGAATGGAGGGACCGCTGGAGCCATGGCTGAGCAACATAAATTGTGACGATTTCTTGGACATTTATCACTCCCCTAATAATACTTTTATAATTTATTATGCCTGTCTTACTTTAATATCTTAATCCTGTTATCTTCATAAGCTGAGGATGTACATCACCTCAGGACCCTGTGATGATTGCGTTAACTGTACAAATTGATTGTAAAACATGTGTGTTTGAACAGTATAAAATCTGATTGTAAAACATGTGTGTTTGAACAATATGAAATCAGTGCACCTTGAAAACGAACAGAATAATGGCGATTTTAGGGAACAAGGGAAGACAACCTGCAGGGTCAGGCAAAAAGAGCCATATTTTTCTTCTTGCAGAGAGTCTATAAACGGACGTGCAAGTAGGAGAGCTATCTCTAAATTCTTTTCCTAGCAAAGAATATAATATTAAGACCCTAAGAAAAGAATTGCACTTCTAGGGGGAGGTCTATAAATGATCAGTCTGGGACTGTCTGTCTTATGTAGTTGAGATAAGGACTGAAATACGCCCTGGTCTCCTGTAGTACCCTCAGGCTTATTAGGGTGGGGAAAAAATCCTGCCCCGGTAAATTTGAGGTCAGACTGGTTCTTTGCTCTCGAACTGTGTTTTCTGTTGTTTAAGATGTTTATCAAGACAATACGTGCATATCTGAACATAGACCCTCATCAGTAATTGTAATTTTGCCCTTTGCCTTGTGATCTTTGCTTTTGTCCTTGCCCTGTTCCCTAATAAGCATGTGATCTCCCTTTTGCCCTTTGAAGCATGTGATCTTTGTGACCTACTCCCTGTTCATACACCCCCTCCCCTTTTAAAATCCCTAATGAAAACTTGCTGGTTTTGCAGCTCGGGTGGGCATCATGGACCTACTGATATGTGATGTCACCCCGGCAGTCCAGCTGTAAAATTCCTCTCTTTGTAGTCTCTCTCTTTATTTCTCAGACTGGCCGACACTTATGGAAAATAGAAAGAACCTATGTTGAAATATTGGGGGCAGGTTCCCCTGATAACTCACTGGTCCCAAATTCAGCCCCAAGAAGACTGAATTAGTTAGCTCCCACTACCATAACAAGATACCACAGACTGTGTGGCTAAAACAACAGAATTTATTTCTCCACAGTTCTGGAGTCTAGCAATCCAAGAATAAGGTGCCAGCAAGGTTGGTTTCTGGTGAGGCTTCTCTTTCTGGTTTGTCAGTGGCCATCTTCTCACTGTGTCTGTCCTCTTGTGTGCGCCCACAAAGAGAGAGAAAGAGTTCTTAGGTGTCTTTTACTCTTCTTACAAGGACACTGGTCCTATTGTATTAGGGTCCCAGTCTGATGACCTCATTTAATGTTAACTACATTCTTAAAGCCCTACCTCCAAATATAGTCACATCAGAGGTCAGGACTTCAACATATGAATTTGGGAAGGGACACATTTGGTCCATAACAAAGACCATAATCTTGAGTGGAAAAGAGTCCTAAGATTAGGGTTTTCACACAGTGAAGGGTCTTAAATTTATTGGTACATTCAATCCTGGAGCACTTCCTTTAGTAAGAATGACAGAGTGCTAAGCAGTAGTTCCCATATCTTTTTTTTTTTGAGACAGAATCTCTCTCTGTCACCCAGGCTGGAGTGCAGTGGCATGATCTCGGCTTACTGCACCCTCTGCCTCCTGGGTTCGATTCTCCCATCTCAGCCTCCCCAGTAGCTGGGATTACAGGCATGTGCCACCATGCCTGGCTAATTTTTGTGTTTTTAGTAGCCATGGGGTTTCACCATGTTGCCCAAGATGGTCTTGAACTCCTGACCTCAGGTGATCCACCTACCTCAGCCTCCATCTTTTAAAGAAACATCTGTGTAACACATTATGATAGGGTTCTCCAAAGGGTGTTTGAGGAACATACCTTCCACAAGTGATGGGAATTTGGGGAAAATTATACCGTTTCCCTGCTTAGAAAGTCACAATGCCTTGGGAGGCAGAGGCAGGCAGATCACTTGAGGTCAAGGGTTCAAGATTAGCCTGGCCAACATGGTAAAAGCCCATCTCTGCTAAAAATACAAAAATTAGCTGGGCGTGGTGGCATGTGCCTGCCTGTAATCCCAGGTATTCCGGAGGCTGAGGCAAAAGAATCACTTGACCCTGGGAGGTGAAGTTTGCAGTGAGCTGAGATCGCACCACTGCACTCCAGCCTGTGCGACAGAGTGAGACTCCATCACAAAAAAAAAACAAAAACAAACAAACAAACAAAAAACAAAGTCACAATGCACAGTAGCATATTAAAAACTGAAAATTTCATCCATTTACTCAAATAACATTTATTGATTTATTGAATGCCTACTATTTTCCAGGCACAAGCTGTGAGTATGGCAGGAATTAGTAGAAGTAACCTAACCTAGTATAGGAAGTAAAGGCAATGGATAGTTGAATGCTGACTCCCTCAAAATGGATGGATAGTGCCAGGCTTAGTTTAGTGCTTGTTGAGCTAAGAGAGATTGTCAGAGACGTGTGAACCAGAGCAACTCCATCTTTAATAGGAGCTGGGTAAAATAAGGCTACTGGGCTGCATTCCCAGATGGTTCGTCATTATAAGGCATAGGATGAGTTAGGAGGTCGGCACTAGATACAGGTCAAGAAGACTTTGCTGATAAAACTGTGTGCAGTAAAGAAGCCAGACAAATCCCACCAAAACCAAGATGGCAATGAGAGTGACCTCTGATCATCCTCACTGCTACGCTCCTACCAGTGCCTGACAGTTTACAAATGCCACGGCAATGTCAGGAAGTTACCTTATATGGTCTAAAAAGGGGAGGCATGAATAATCCACCCGTTGTTTAGCACATCATCAAGGAATAACCACAAAAATGGACAACCAGCAACCCTTGGGGATGCTCTGTCTATAGAGTAGCTATTCTTTAGTCCCTTACTTTTCTAATATACTTGCTTTCACTTTACTCTGTGGACTCGCTCTGAATTCTTTCCTGCGTGAGATCCAAGAACCCTCTCTTGGGGTGTGGATCAGGACCCCTTTCTATGATCATTTTCATAACAAGAGTCTTACTGGCTTCTTGGAAGGGTGAGGGCAAAGCAGAATATTTATTAGGTTTTTGGAATCTGGAGTAAGGTGGCTATTTTGATATAGAGCTTGATTAGGATTGGATAAGTATGTGACACAATGGTTTAGGATTGGTGGACACAGCAAGGTGAGAGTTCCCAAGCGTGTCTTAAAGAGTAAATGATCTTTTGATTGTATCTATTTTCCTTGGAAAGTGGTACTTACTTCAATGAGGGTAAATCGAGTAGTCTAGTGTTTGGACTAATGGATTTTCAGAAAGATCCTAGAACAAATAAAATTTTTGTCCATTTGAACCCAAAAGTATCTGAGACAGGTCTCAAGCAATTTAGAGAGTTTATTTTGCCAGGGTTAAGGACATGCCTGTCACACAGCCTCAGGAGGTCCTGATGACACATGCCCAAGGTGGTTGGGGTCCATCTTGCTTTTATACATTTTATACATTACATTTATCAATCAATACATGTAATATTTACGTGGGTTTGATCTGGAAAGGCAGGACAACTCAAAGGGAGGTGTGGGGGTATGGCTTCCAGATCATAGCTAGATTTAAATTTTTTCTGACTGGTAACTGATTGAAAGAGTTATCAGTAGAAAGGAGACACGAATGTCTGGGTTATGATAAGGTGTTGTGGAGACTAAGGCCTTATCAGGCAGTTGAAGCCTCTCAGTAGCAGGCTTTGGAGAGAGTAGATTGTAAATGTTTCTTACCAGACTTAAGGTCTGTGTTGATGTTAATGCTGAAGGGGTATAATGAGGCATATCTGAGCCTCTCTTCCATCATGACTTGAGTTAGTTTTTCAGGTTAACTCTGGAATGCCCCTGACTGAGAGGAGGGGTTCATTCAGATGATTAGGGGAGCTTAGAATTTAATTTTTTGTTTACAGCCATTTCATCCTTCTGGGTAAAAATTTCCTGAAATAAGAAATTCAGGTAAATGTACCAGGGGTTTCCAATCTTTTGGCTTCTCTGGGCCACATTGGAAGAAGAATTGTCTTGGGCCACACGTAAAATACACTAACATTAATGATAGCCAATGAGCAAAAAAAAATCTCATAATGTTTTAAGAAAGTTCATGAATTTGTGTTGGGCCTCATTGAAAGCCCTCCTGGGCTGCATGCAGACTGTGGGCCTTGGGGTTGGACAAGCTTGATAGATAGTAAGCCGCATATATGTGGGCAGTAAGTTTTGTTTTCTCTAAAGAATCTTGACTTCCCTCACACATTTGACCACAACACTCTTTTCTTTTCTCGTCAGACTTATTAACATTTCAAGGAACAGATCATGATAAATGTGAAAGAAGGAGATAATTTCTATGAGTGTTGTAAGCCAGTGGTTCTGAAAGGGTGGTTCCCAGACCAGTAGCTTCAGTATCACCTGGGAACTTGTGAGAATCCTTAACCTACTAAATCAGAAACTCTGATATGTAATCCACAATCTGTGTTTTCTTTTCTTTCTTTTTTTTTTTTTTTTTT
>NW_012115788.1:1076830-1078575 GCF_000951035.1 Colobus angolensis palliatus | reverse complement strand
AAGGAAGGAAGGAAGGAAGGAAGGAAGGAAGGAAGGAAGGAAGGAAGGAAGAAACTAACAAACCTTTTGAGGTATCTCATCTCCCAAATCTCTCTTCTTGGCTTAGCCTCTCTTCCCGCTCCTGATCCACGTCACCTTCTCTCTGAATTTTCTTCTAAGAGCAGTGCAGTTCAATACCCACACGACTTTCAAAAGCCTCAACCTCAGCTACTAGTTAATATAATCTTCAAGGAAATTAAAGGAATTAAATTGAAGACTTTGTTTGCCTTGTGAACAAAAAATTCCCCAATTCCCAGGTTTCACTAAAGCTATGCTGAATGAAGGTGACATCAATTTACATTTCCCTGATTTATGTTTGTTCCATGGGCAAGGAGGAAACCTGGGTTACAGTGGTATCAGGTTTCCAGCGTGTCCACATCAGATTCTGGTCCTTTTCACTATGATGTTGCAACCTGCGTGTCCCCCTGCCCTGCGTGGGGCTCAGGTCCTGCAACCACCTATCCTGTCTCCTTCCTGATGGTTGCTAGGATCAAACCCAGAGGGGAGAATGAGCTGCACTCACGGGGGATGACTTGGGGACTGGGTCCAGAAAGTGGCACATCCACAAGAGGTTGTTTAGAGCTACCTAAGAGGAGTCTTCCCTGGTCCCAGACTTGGTTGCACATTAGAATCAGCTGGGAAGCTTTTAAAAATGCCTATGCCAGCCGAGTGTGGTGACTCATGCCTGCAATCCCAGCACTTTGGGTGGTTGAGGCAGGTGTATCACAAGGTCAGGAGATCAAGACCAGCCTGACCAACATGGTGAAACCCCATCTCTACTAAAAATACAAAAATTAGCTGGACATGGTGGTGCGTGCCTGTAATCCTAGCTACTGAGGAGGCTGAGGCAGGAAGAATTGTTTGAACCCGGGAGGCGGAGGTTGCAGTGAGCCAAGATCATGCCACTGCACTCCAGCCTGGGCAATAGAGAGAGAGACTCCATCTCAAAAAAAAGAAAAAAATGCCTATGCCTAGGCCACATTCCATAGCAATCACATCAGAATCCTTGGTGCAGGACCTAGGCATCAGGATTTCTGTTGTTGTTTGAGAGGGAATCTTGCTCTGTCACCCAGGCTGGAGTGCAGTGGCACAATCTCGGCTCATTGCAACCTCCGCCTCCCGGGCTCAAGCAATTCTCCTGCCTCAGACTCCCAAGTAGGTGAGACTACTGGTGCCCACCACCATGCCTGGCTAATTTTTTTATTTTTAGTAGAGACGGGGTTTCACGATGTTGGCCAGGCTGGTCTTGAACTCCTGACTTCAGGTGATCTGCCTGTCTCGGCCTCTCAAAGTGCTGGGATTACAGGCGTGAGCCACTGCGCTCAGCCGGCATCAGGATTTGTTAAGGTTCTATAAGTAATTCCAATGGGCGGCAATAGTGAGAACCATTAGACTAGATGATGTACAAAAAGTCCACATTATGCTAAGATGTTGTAACAATTTTGTTCAAAACACTTCACATAATTAAGTGGGCTATATTTTCATCGTACTATCTGTTTCGCATGTGGGAAATTTGAGACACAAAGAAAATGTGAGTCATACCAGACAGACCACAGGTGAACTGTTAGGGAGGGAAAAGCCCAGTGTCACCGTCCACAGTCCTGCTCCCATTAAAGCCTATGAAATGGAAGATGCAATATTATTCTTTGAGGTTTCCTAGGACCAGAAGAAGGTCAGAGACTCTTTTTTTTTTTTTTTTTTTTTTT
>NW_012115788.1:1070778-1076709 GCF_000951035.1 Colobus angolensis palliatus | reverse complement strand
CCCACCACTGTGCCCGGCTACTTTTTTGTAATTTTAGTAGAGATGAGGTTTCACCGTGTTAGCCAGGATGGTCTCGATCTCCTGACCTTGTGATACACCCGCCTCAACCACCAAAAGTGCTGGGATTACAGGCGTGAGGCACTGCGCCCGGCCAAGGTCAGAGACTCTTAATGGGGAATGCAGACAACTGGAATGCAATCATCAGGTATTCATTTCTGTTTTAAGGTTTTATGTCTGAGAAACCTGAAACCTGAAGAAGTAAAGCAATCATGAGTTTTTTAAAAGCTTAATAATATGGTTTTGGATTTAAAAAGAAAGACTGACTCAGAGCTGGGGAAAACACTCACTTGTGATACGCATCAGCATGAAAACAGCTTAACTCTGTTCCATGGCAATTCGCACAGTGTGACTCGGAGTCACCTCTCTTCACCAGCTCTGGCTCAGGGGATGTGAAGGTGGGAGCAGAGGTCACAGTAACTTCATATGAGAAGGACTTAACTGACCATTGCTGGTTTTGAAGATGGAGGAAGGTCCACAGTCAATGAATGAGGGTGGCTTCGAGAAGCTAGAAACGGCAAGAAAATAGATTCTCCTCTAAAACTCCCAGAAAGAAACACGGTTCTGCTGACACCTCAATTTGAGGCCAGTGAGACCTGCTTCAGACTTCTGACCTACAGAATGGTAAGAAAATAAATTTGTATTGCTTATAACCATTTTGTGTGTGGTAGTTTGTTACAGCAGCAATAAGAAATTAACACAGTTGCGACCAGGCGCCATGGCTCATGCCTGTAATCCCAGCACTTTGGGAGGCTGAGGTGGGTGGATCACTTAAGGTCAGAAGTTCGAGACCAGCCTGGCCAACATGGCAAAACCCTGTCTCTACTAAAAATACAAAAATTAGCTGGGCTTGGTGGTGGGCGCCTGTAATCCCAGCTATTCGGGAGGCTGAGGCAGAAGAACCACTTGAACCCGGGAGGCGGAGTTTGCAGTGAGCCGAGATCATGCCACTGTACTCCAGCCTGGGCGACAGAGTGAGACTCCATCTCAAAAAAAAAAAAAAAGAAAGAAAGAAACTAACACAGTGGTTTTATCTGACTATCTGAGTATCAGAAGTAGTAAGAGAAATGTGAAAATGGTTCTTAAGTTACAAAGTACCATATGAAGATAAAGTATTCATTCATTTATTCCCTCATTTATTCATCAAATATTATTGGGCTCCTCCTACTTTGAGCCAAGCACTTTTATGGATGTTGAGAATATACTAAAGCCAAAACAGATTTAAAACAAAACAAACACTGGCCAGGCTCAGTGGCTCATGCCTGTAAATCCCAGGCTATATGGCGGGCATGAGAGGAAGCAGGAGACGTCAGGTGAGATACAGCAGTGGCATGGCCCAGGGTGGTAGCAATGGAGGTAGGTAAAAGGGATCCTAATCTGGATATATTTTGAAATAGAGGCCGGGTTTGATGGCTCACACCTGTAACCCCAGCACTTTGGGAGGCCAAGGCAGGCGGATCGCTTGAGCTTAGGAGTTCAAGACCAGCCTGGCCGACATGGTGAAACCCTGTCTCTACTAAAGATACAAAAATTAGCCAGGTGTGATGGTACATGCCTATAGTCCCAGCTACTTGGGAGGCTGAAGCAGGAGAATCACCTGAACCTGGGAGGCGGAGGTTTCAGTGAGCCACTGCACTCCAGCCTGGGCAACAGAGTGAGGCTCTATCTAAAAAAAAAAAAAAAAGAAAGAAAGAAAAACAAAAAAGGAAAGAAAATAGAGCCAAAAGCATTTGTTGAATTGGGCGTGTGCTGCGTGAGAAAGAGAGGCAAGACAGATGACTGCAGGAGTTTTTGGCCTGAGCAACTAGATGGAGTTGTCA
The DNA here is from genome assembly GCF_000951035.1 of Colobus angolensis palliatus. NCBI lineage: Eukaryota > Metazoa > Chordata > Mammalia > Primates > Cercopithecidae > Colobus > Colobus angolensis. Next base: position 1,074,832 of record NW_012115788.1, on the reverse strand, counting down.
GTGAGTGAGTCCGGGAGGACAGTGGGAGAAGGAGGCTCCGGGAGAAGAAGATAAGGAGCTGCGTATTGGACATGTTTGTCTGAAACGCCAATTTTACCTCTAAGGGGAGATGTTAACTAAGCAGTTGGAAATATAAGTCTGGAGTTCTGAGGACAGGTCCAGACTAGAGATAGAAATCAGGGCGATGTCAAGGTTAAATCTAGAGGTACTTAACAGCATGAGGTTGGATGAGGCCATACAGAAGGGCTGTAGAGAGAAAAAAGAAGAGATCTGAGGCCTGAGTCGTGAAGCTCTGCAGGGTTAAGAGGCCTGTGGAGTGAGGAGGAAACTGAAGGCTGACAAAGAGTGACGAAAACAAAACCACGAGGATTAAGAGTCCAGGTGAGGAAAAGGGTTTCAAGGTCAAAGAGTGATGACTTGTCTGAAATGCTGCTGAGAGTACAGGTAAAACAAGTTTAGATAAATGCCTGCTGGATTTAGAACCATGGAGCTGAAATGGACAGGGCCAGCTTCCCTAGAGGCATGGGACTAAGCTCCTGATTAGAGAGGGTTTAATGGAATTTGGAGACACCAGATACAGGGAATTCTTTTGACACAGAACAATCAGGTTCTTCCAGAAACTCCCTTTGCTGTTTTCACAAGGAGGCTGATGCCCTCTTGGGCCCTCTGTGTTGTTCTGGAGGCCTCAGCTGCCAACCTGCGGAGGGCAAGGAACAGGAGACAACTGCAGCGCCTTGTTCCCTGACCACAGCAAGGGGGAGTGAAGGTCAGTTTTCTACGAAGCAGGAGACAGTAAACTGCAGCAAACTACGATCACGCCTGTTCATTTACGTGTTGTCTGTGGCTGCTGTCACACTAGAGGGACACAGGTAAGAGGTTGTGAGAGACTGAAGAGCCCACCATACTTAAAATATTTACTATCTGGCCCTTTCCAGAAAAGGAAAGCTCTGCTATAAATAGAGAATTAGGGCAGTAGCTAAGGTGGAAGGGTTTCAAGACAGGATTGTCAAAGGGAGAAATAACATTTTTGTATGCTAATAGGAACGATTCCGTGGAGAGAAAAAGCTGAAGCTGCAGAAGAAAGAATTGCTGGGATGATGTTCTCAAGTATAACATCAGAGGGTGTTATACCTGGAATGAGGATCAGGTGCACCAGTGGAAGGGTTGGCTTTGCTAGGAATATAGACACATATGTCTTTCATTATCACTGTAAGAAAAGATGTGGTACCTTACACATGAGAGAAATGTAAAGCTTAAACTCTTCGTTTCAGGTTTTCCTTTTCTTTTCTTCTCTTTTTCTTTCTTTCTTTCTTTTTTTTTTTTTTTTTTTTTTTTTTTGACAGTCTCACTCTGTCACCCAGGCTGGAGTGCAGTGGCTCAGTCTTGGCTCACTGCAACCTCCACCTCTTGGGCTCAAGCGATTCTTGTCCCTCAGCCTCCCGAGTAGCTGGGATTACAGTCATGTACCACCAAGCCCAGCTAATTTTTGTATTTCTTTTTTGGTAGAGATGGGATTTCAACATGTTGGCCAGGCTGGTCTCAAACTCCTGAGCTCAAGTGATCTGCCGGCCTCGGCCTCCCTCAGGTTTTACTTATTAGAATTGGCAAAGATAAAAACTGTGGCTAGGTGGGGTGGCTCACACATGTAATCCTAGCATTTTCTAAGGCCAAAGTGGAAGGAATGCTTGAGGTCAGGAGTTCAGGACCAGCCTGGACAACATGGTGAGACCCTCATCTCTATAAAAAATAGAAAATACAAAATTAGTCAGACATGGTGGTGCGTGCCTGTTGTTCCAGCTACTCAGAAGGCTGAGGAGGGAGGATCTCTTGAGCCTAGAAGTTTGAGGCTGCAGTGAGTGAGCTATGGTCAATTACACCACTCGACTCCAGCCTGGGCAACAGAGCGAGACCCCATTTCATAAGTAAATCAATAAATACTATTTTTAAAACCTGTGATAATTTGCTCTGCTGGTGAGTGTGTGGGGGAAACAGGAAGTCACACATTGCTGGTGAGAATGTAAATTGGTACAATTTCTCTGTGGAAGACATGAAGAGTCATCAGGAAGCTTAAGGCCTGGGAGTTCCTAGGGGATCATCTATCTAGAAAATTCACCCTGGGAAACTGACCTTCAAGTCCCCCTTGCAGAGATTATGCAGGAATGAACTAGAGTGACTCTAGTGCCCTTCTCTGGTCAGGAACATAGCCGGGGTCTCCAGAACATATGGAAGGTATAAGAGAAGGAGAGTTTTTGCAGAAGCTGATGGGAGCCAGCACACAGCACCCAGGGAAGTTTGCCCCTGTGGAAAAGATGGCTGCCGAAACTCCAGCTCCATGCACTCTTCTTAGAGTTTAAATTCTCCTAATCCTTTATCCAGGTTTAAGGAACTTGTTTCTTTTGCCTGTGTCTGATGGCATCTATTGCCAATCATCTTCCCCCACACAGAGGGTAAGACCTATCGACTTTTTAAATACATTTTGACCAAGCAATACCACCTATGGCAATTAATACTACACATATGTTTTATATATGTGTGAAGACATTCACTGTAGCATTGTTTATAGTAGCAAAAAGCCGGAAACAACTGGAATGCCTATTAGGGAACTATGTGAACATCATGGCATAGCCCCTGTGCTGGGTAGACACTGAAAAGAACAAAGAGGCTTTATATAAATTGATATGGAATGATTTTCCAAATGTGTTAAGTGAGAAGAAGCAAAGTAAAGAACATATATGGGCCAAGCATGGTGGCTTGGTGTTTCCAAACATTAGATGTTAGAGGTATATACTAAAGAGGCAGTTTAGGCTGGGCACAGTGGCTCACGCCTGTAATCCCAGCACTTTGGGAGGTCAAGAAGGACAGATCACTTAAGTCCAGCAATTTGAGGCCAACGTGGTCAACATGGTGATACCTCATCTCTACAAAAAATACAAAAATTAACTGGACGTGGTAGCGTCCACCTGTAATCCCAGCTACTTGGGAGGCTGAGGTAGGAGGACTGTCTGAGCCCAGGAGATTGAGGCTGCAGTGAGCTGTGAGCACGCCACTACACTCCAGCCTGGGCAGAGTGAAACCCTGTGTCAAAAAAAAAAAGAACAGATATGGATGGTAGGTGGGTATTGCTGAATTGCTTCTTCCTTTTCTTTTTTCTTTTTCTTCTTTTTCTTTTTTGGAGACAGGTCTCACTCTGTCAACCAGGCTGGAATGCAGTGGCGTGATCACTGCTCACTGCAGCCTCAACCTCCCCGGCTCAGGAGAGCCTTCCACTTCAGCCTCCTAAATAGCTGGGACCATAGGTGTGCTCCACCACGCCTGGCTAATTTTTGTATTTTTTTTTAGTAGAGACAGGGTTTCACCATGTTGGCCAGGATGGTCTCGAACTCCTGACCTCAGGTGATCTGCCCACCTCAGCCTCCCAAAGTGCTGGGATTATAGGCATGAGCCACTGTGCCCGGCCTCACTTGTGTTTTTAAAAAGGAAAAAAAAAAATTTTTGTCTGCATTTCCTTAGTAGAGATGGGGGTAAATCGGTTGTTGGTAAAAGCTGTGTGCCTCTTTCTTCATATTATGACTCATATTCTTATGGCTTTCTCCTCTTTGAATTATTTGAAAACAGTACTCTCCTTGCACTAATATGAATGCATTGGTGATGAATATAAAATGTATTCAAGATTTTAGAAGGAAGCTAGAAGAGAGAAGTTGTACAGCATGATATCAAGATTGCACTTAAAAATAAACAAGGCCGGGCACATTGGCTCATGCTTGTAATCCCAGCACTTTGGGAGACTGAGGTGGGCAGATCACTTGAGCTCAGGAGTTCGAGACCATCCTGGCCAACACGGTGAAGCCCTGTCTCTACTAAAAATACAAAAAATTAGCCGGTCATGGTGGCAGGCACCTGTAATCCCAGCTACTTGGGAGGCTGAGGCAGAAGAATCACTTGAACCTGGGAGGCGGAGGTTGCAGTGAGCTGAGATCGCACCACTGCACTCCAGCCTGTGCGACAGAGTGAGACTCCATCACAAAAAAAAAACAAAAACAAACAAAAAACAAAG
>NW_012115788.1:1065408-1070728 GCF_000951035.1 Colobus angolensis palliatus | reverse complement strand
AAACAAACAAACAAACAACTCTGTGAGCCTCCTGGCTCTTCCGTCTTCTTTAGCATGTGAATCCACAGTCCCTGTGTCCAGTACGCCCTGACCCTGTCATCTTCCTTTGCTGTGCTGGATTCCTGAAACTGTGAAAATGCCTCAGAACTTCTATGCACTCTCACCCTCAAAAGAGTGCATTTAGTGGCATGTCTGCGCCAGCCATCTTTGTCCAGATGGCTTCTAGATAGGAATCACTGAGTCCAGGAATACTTTCAGAAGCCTGGAGAGCCTCTGCTCTTTGAAAGCTTATCATCACTGCAAACTCAGAGAGTCCAGATCCTGCTCAACACATGCTGTCTGCTTTCTGTTTACCCCTCTAGTCTTTACTAACAGATACTTAAAAATATATATATATATATACACATATATATATACACACACACACACATATATATACACACACACAAACAGCCAGGCATGGTGGCTCGTGCATGTAATCTGAGCACTCTGGGAGCCCAAGGCAGGCGGATTACTTAAGACCAGGAGTTTGAGACCAGCCTGGGCAACATGGTGCAACCCTATCTCTACCAAAAATACAAAAATTAGCCAGGTGTGGTGGCACGTGCCTGTAGTCCCAGGTATGTGGGAGGCTGAGGTGAGAGGATGGCTTGAGCCCAGAAGACTGAGGCTATAGAGAGCTGTGATCATGCCACTGCACTCCAGCCTGGGTTGCAGAGTACGACCCCATCTCAAAACAACAACAGGAAAAACAATCTTATTGAGGCATGGTTTAATAAAATATAGCTGTTTAGGTGTATAGTTCAATGAGTTCTGGCCAACCTATTCACCCAGGCAATACCACAATCAAGATAAAGAATATTTCTATGACCCCAAAAAGTAAGCGCCCTCCTCTCCCCACACTCAGCCCCAGCAACAACTGCTCTCCTTTCTGTCACTATAGATTAGATTTGCCTCTTCCAGAATTTCAAATATATAAACATGAATCGAATGGTCTGTACTCTTTCCTGTTTGGCATGTTTATCTCCACATAAGCTCTGGAGATTCATCCATGTTGAAGTGTGAATGAATTTTGTTTTCCGAAATGTTATTCCATTGTATGAATATGATATGCTGCAATTTGTTGATCCATTCAGACAGGTACTTCTTTTAACTTGTTTTTGCTGGTAAATACCCTGATGGGCATCTGCTCACTGTACATGTTATTTTCTTTTGGACAGAAATGCTAAATTTACTATTATTTGTTCATTTATTTTATGTCTTTCCAAAATGGAAACATCTTTCTGAAACAATGGGAAAAGGATCAGAATATGCTACCCCAGGCCGGGCATGGTGGCAGGGCCTGTAATCCCAGCACTTTGGGAGACTGAAGTGGGAAGATCCCTTGAGGCCAGGCATTTGAGACCAGCCTGGGCAATAAAGCAAGACCCTGTCTCTACCAAAAACAAAATAAAATAAATTAGTGGGACGGGGTAGTGTGTACCTGTCATCCTAGCTACTTGGTTCAAGACCACAGTAAGGTGTGATCACACTACTACACTCCAGCCTGGGCAACAACAAACAAGACCCTGTCTCTCTAGAAAACAACAACAACGAAAAGCAAATAAAATGATAAAAGTAAAAGTAAAAAAGAATATGCCACCTCAAAACATGACATATTGGCATAAAGATTATTTTGAAATAAAGGCAAATGAGAAACAGCAGACACAAGCAAAACTCTTTGCCCTCTCTCTTTCTACCTACAAACAGAGCCTAATTTCCCTTTGCAAAGGCGATGCCCTCTCCCATATGAGAATAAGGTGAACAATTAATCTGCATAACATACCTCACTAAACAAGCCTTAATTACCATACCTTTCCCAGTTACCTTTCCACAATTTATCCCCACCAGAGAAGGCCAGCCTCTCCCTGTTTCCTTGTCTAGTAGCTTCCCACACTTTATCGCCCTGTGTTAAAATGGTGTTTAAGCTCCTGGGTCTAAGCACCTCTTTGGGATTTTCACTTTTTTTCTGTGAAAGTTACATATGCAAGCAAAATAAACCTTTTCTTTTTTGTTTGTTTTGTTTTGTTTTTGAGATAGAGTCTCTGTCGCCCAGGCTGGAGCGCAATGGTACGATCTTGGCTCACTGCAACCTCTGCCTCCTGGGCTCAAGTGATTCTTGTGCCTCAGCCTCCCAAGTAGCTGGAATTACAGGCGCACACCACCATGCCCAGCTAAATTTTTGTATTTTTTGTAAAGACAAGTTATCTCCATTTTGGCCAGGCTGGTCTCAAACTCCTGACCTCAAGTGATCTGCCGGCCTCAGCCTCCCAAAGTGCTGGGATTACAGGTGTAAGCCACCACACCCAGCCAAAAGAAACCTTTTCTGCTGTTAATCTGCCTTTTGTCAGTTTAATTCACAGGCCCTGGCTACTGAACCTAACATGCTAGAGGAAAGATGCTTTTTCCTCTCTGACAAATGATAGTTGTAAAAGCATGTATATATGTACATTTTTCTTTTCTTTCTTTCTTTCCTTTTTTTTTTTTTTTTTTTTGAGACAGTTTTGCTCTGTCAGCCAGGCTGGAATGCAGTGGCGTAATCTTGGCTCACTGCAACCTCCGCCTCCCGTGTTGAAGCAATTCTCCTGCCTCAGCCTCCCGAGTAGCTGGGCTTACAGACTCAGGCCACCACACCAGGCTAATTTTTGTATTTTTAGTAGAGATGGGGTTTCACCACATTGGCCAGGCTGGTCTCCAACTCCTGACCTCAAGGGATCCACCCACCCTGGCCTCCCAAAGTGTTGAGATTACAGGGGTGAACCACTGTACCTGGCCTATTTTTCTTTATTTAAACATTTAAGAAGTAGAATGTAAACATTCCTGGAAAGGACTGCATATCCATTATTTATTCATATCTTTCACCACTGGAGATAATACATATATTGATTTTGCTTGCTTTTTTTGAACAAATTCTATGACAATATAGTGTAGTATCCCTCATCATTTTTTATAGCTTCATGACAGTCACAAAACATAATTATTTCTCTATCAATGAATACTGTTTTAAAATTTTTTTAATGAAAATTAGCATTGTCTATAGCATACTTTCCAGGTTATAAACTCTAACCTTGTCCAATTGTCTTTGAGATATTCACCACTTTTTTTTTTTTTGAGACAAGAGTTTTGCTCTTGTTGCCCAGACTGGAGTTCAATGGCACGATTTCGGCTCACCACAACCTCTGCCTTCTAATTTCAAGTGTTTCTCCTGCCTCAGCCTCCTGAGTAGCTAGGATTACAGCCATGTGACACCACACCCAGCTAATTTTTTGTATTTTTAGTAGAGACGGAGTTTCTCCATATTGGTCAGGCTGGTCTTGAACTCCCAACCTCAGGTGATCCGCCCACCTCAGCCTCCCAAAATGCTGGGATTACAGGTGTGAGCCACCACGCCCAGCCCTATTCGCCACTTTTTATAAATTATATGTAACTGATAGTGTGTAAATTCTGTCCTGTCTGGCAATAATTTAACTGGTTCCCACCATCCCCACCCTATGAAAATACCAGTTTTGTTTCCATTTGCAATTCATCTTAACATTCCTTTACTCCAGATAAATCTGTGCTTTTTGACTTTTCCTTTGAAATGGTTATAACATATGCCTGATTCCCTCACATCATATGCGTAAATTCCTTAACAGATGTGCACTTTTATATTTGTATGAGTCACAACCTTATCTTTTTCTGAAAAGTATTTTGTAACAACCCTCACATTGTTTCCAGTCTTTCGATTCTGAAATCTTTGTGTATTTGTAAAATTTCCTACATAGGATAAATTCCTAGATGAATAGTTGTTAATAAGTATTCATGTTGTCCAAATGCCTTCTAGAAAGTTTGTAGAGATCTCTACGACAGAGGGCAGCATAGCAGTCTGTATTCCTACACCTTCATCTATATTGTGTTTATCAATCTTTTTCAAGTTTGCCAATCTGACAGGTAAAAAGTGATTTGTAGTTTTAATTTGCATTTCTTCAATTCCTATTGAAATTGAGCATCTTTTCATGTGGATTTCTTCTTTAGTGAAGTATCTTATCATGCCCTTTGCCCGTTTTTCACCTGGTGCATATTTTTATGTAAAAACCCTTTATTTGAAAAATTAGTTTTTGCTTACATGCTATTGCATATGTTTTCTAGTTTGTTTGACTTTTAACTTTGCTTATGATATATTTTGTTATGCATACATTTAACACTTTAATGTATTAAGTTAACTATGTCAAACTATTCTGTGTGTGATTTTAGCTTTGTTGCCATTCTGAGAAATGCTGCCTGCTCTTAAAAGAGATCAACCTGTTTCTTTTTAAAAACATTGAAGAACTTACATGTATGGGTTTTAGAAACATATTTCAGGCTTTACTCTACCTGGAATTTGCATACTCAGGAGCCACACTTTTATTTTTTTCCTGGACGGTATATTTATGATTGAATTTGCTTTCTCCGTCTTCATGCTTTGGAAGTCATACCTTTGGAATTTGATTAAATTTCTAAAATAATTCAAAACTAATTTTGTAGCATTTGTCAAAATAAACAAATCTGGATTTAGGCAAGGGGAGACTATTCAAAAGGATTACTGAAAGAAGAGGATGGGTGGCTATCACAAAAGGATGAGGAGAGCTCTTTAGCCAGTGCTATTTTTCAGGAAAACAAGTCTCTGGCAAAGATCAGCACTGTTGACCTTCCTTTTGTTGATGATAAATGAACATTATTCACCACTGAGCAATTCAGATGCAATCCTAAGCCTCCTGCATGGGGTGAGTCAGGGACTAAGAAACAGTCTCCTGGGGACTCTGGTTGGTGTCGTTCTGACAAAACCAGCTGAAGCATCTGTTGAGAGGTGGTGGCAAAGATCAGTTGTTTAAGGGTCAGGTATCTTAAAATGAGGAATGCCTACCATTAAAAACAGAAATATTAATGAAAAGGTTTAATATTAAAGGCCCAAGAAATATTAATGTTGGCATCTACAAGCCAAGGAGAGAGGCCTCAGAAGAAACCCAACTCGGCTGACACTCAGTTTTGGACTTCCAGCCTCCAGAATTGTGAGAAAACAAAATTCTGTTGTTTGAAGTACCAGTCCATGGTACTTTGTTATGACATACTAGCGAAGTAATATACCTACCGAGAATACTATGAAGTAGATAATTAGCTGACTGTATACACCAGCATATTGTAGCAGACTAGTCAAGCTAAAGGTTATATACCTTGTGACTTTTTAATAGCCATATACTCCTGTCCTTATAGTACAACTTTTCTTTTCTTTCTTTCTTTCTTTCTTTTTTTTTTTTTTTTTTTT
>NW_012115788.1:1057124-1063113 GCF_000951035.1 Colobus angolensis palliatus | reverse complement strand
GTAATCCCAGCTACTTGGGAGGCTGAGGCAGAAGAATCGCTTGAACCTGGGAGGCAGAGGTTGCGGTGAGCCGAGATTGTACCATTGCACTCCAGCCTGGGCAACAAGAGCAAAACTCCGTCTCAAAAAAGAAGAAAAAAAAAAAAAGAAGAAGAAGAAGAACCAGTATCAGGGAGTGGGATGAGCAGGTGGCCTGATCAGGCAATTGATCAGGACATAATTTCTTTGTGGTCAGCTGGGAAGGGGCTTCTTGGGAAGGGATGTGATATGGTTTGACTGTGTTCCCACCCAAACTCCACCCAAATCTCGTCTTGAATTGTAATCCCCATAATCCCCACGTGGTGAGGGAGGGGCTTGGTGGAGGTGATTGGATCGTGGGGGTGGTTTCCCCAATGTTGTTTTTGTGATAGTGAGTGAGTTCCCAGGAGATCTGATGCTCTTATAAGGCTGTTATCCCTGCTTTTGCTTGCTCTCTCTCACCTGCCACCATGTAAGATGTGCCTCTTCCCCTTCTGTCATGATTATAAGTTTTCTGAGGCCCCCCAGCCACGCAAAACTGCGAGTCAATTAAACCTCTTTTCTTTTTTTTTCTTTTCTTTGTTAGACAGAGTCTCATTCTGTCCCCAGGCTGGAGTGCAGTGGCATGATTTCAGCTCACTGCAACCTCTGCCTCTTGGGTTCAAGCGACTCTCCTACCTCAGCCTCCTGAGTAGCTGAGATTACAGGCATGCACCATCACGCCCGGCTAATTTTTGTATTTTTAGTAGAAATAGCGTTTCACTATGTTGGTCAGGCTGGTCTCGAACTCCTAACCTCGTGATCTGCCCGCCTCAGCCTACCAAAATGCTGAGATTACAGGTGTGAGCCACTGCATCCAGCCTTTAAACCTCTTTTCTTTATAAATTACCCAGTCTCAGAAATGTCTTTATAGCAATGTGGAAGCAGACTAATACAGGACGTTAAGGGGCTTATTCCCAATTCCAATGCTGGTTTAGGCTGAGACTAGATTAAAGGGCAAAGACCTGGTGGAAGGAGAAAAGCCTGACTGAAGTTTGATCAAGTAAGGTATTTGCCCAGATTGATCAGTAGGGGGAAATGGTTCAGCTAACTATTTATAAGATGAGAATGGAAATTTGGAGGGCATGTCTATGGCCTTGTCGTAGGTGTGAAAGGATGTTATCCACAATGCTTACCTAAGTCATTTGGGGAAAGGTGATTCTATGTAGTTAGTGGTTTCTCAGAAAATAAAAGGAGGAGAGGATCTTCACTGTTCTCCAGTAACACAAAGTATAGGTCAAGCAACACCATCCTCCCCCCCCTTTTTTTTTAATGTATTCTTATTTATTGATTGATTTATTTATTTTTGAGATGGAGCCTTGCTCTGTCGCCCAGGCTGGAGTGCAGTGGCATGATCTTGGCTCACTGCAACCTCCACCTCCCGAATTCAACTGATTCTCGTGCCTCAGCCTCCCCAGTAGCTAGGATTACAGGTGTGCGCCACCGGACTCAGCTAATTTTTATATTTTTAGTAGATGGGGTTTCGCCATGTTGGCCAGGCTGGTCTGGAACTCCTTACCTCAAGTGATCTGCCTGCCTCGGCCTCCCAAACTGCTGGGATTACAGGCATGAGCCACCATGCCCGGCCTCTGTCCCGTTATTTGACTGTACTTGTAACTATAGTTTTATTATGACATTTTAAGAATATATTGCTATTGTATTCATCATTACTATGACAGCTGTGTGTTTATCAGACACTTTCCCACATCTATAATATTAGGAGAGTTGGATATTTGTGATCATGAGTTTGCTCCTTGTGCTGGTTATTGAAGTATGTCTTAAGAGTTCAGACTCAAGCTTCTATCCTCTGCTCTGTGAGCCAGGGCTGAGACTTAGCAAATCACATTTCCTATAAGGTTTTGCTTATAAGGGGTGCTTGAGGAGAGGGACTTGCTACTTTATAGCTGCTTACTGTTCCTGTCCGTGTTACCAGGCAATGGCTCTTCTCCCTGGCTGCAGCAGCAGCTGGTTCCAGTTTCTTAGATTTGTTTGTTTGTTTGTTTTAATCCACCCTGTCCCATCCAGCCTCAATGTTTACCTTAGCTGATGCTAAGTACCATCCCCTCCTTTGAGGTCTGACTCCCAGCCAACCAGGGGTCCTCTCCTGGCTCTTAGGTTCTAATAACCCCAACATTTCCCCTCTACCCAGCTCTGTGCAGGGCAGCTGCTTCCTGCAGTTACTCTCTCTCTGTTACGGCAATGTTTTTACCTTGCCAATCTTCATGACCTTAAATTCTCTGTAAAAATAATTGCTGTGATTTCTGTTTTCTGACTGGGCCCTGACTGATACACCCCTAAGCATTCCAGAAATACCTTCTAAACTACTTGTATAGATTTATGGGTGTATGTTATTGCAGGAATTAAAAATAAGTGGACTGGGCAAGGTGGCTCACACCTGTAATCCCAGCACTTTGGGAGACTGAGGTGGGTGGATTGCTTGAGCCTGGGAGTTCAAAACCAGCCTGGGCAACATGGCGAAACCCCATCTCTACAAAAAATACCAAAAAATTAGCTGGGCGTGATGGCACACATCTGTAGTCCCAGCTACTTGGGAGGCTGAGGTGGGAGAATTACCTGAGCAGGGGTAAGTTGAGGCTGCAGTGAGCTGTGATTGCACCACTGTGCTCCAGCCTGAGTAACAGAGTGAGACCCTGTCACGCACACACATACACACAAAATGGATTACACTTATGGTATACAGGCAGTATCCAACTGACAAACAAGATATATTCTAAAAGTTAATTCATAAATCTATTGCTTGGCCACCCCCCACTGGCTAATTTATCTATTTTTATTTTGTAGAGGTGAGGTCTGGCTGTGCTGCCCAGGCTGATCTCAAACTCCCAGGCTCAAGGGATATTCACACCTTGGCTTCCTAAAGTGTTGAAATTATAAGCGTGAGCCATTGCAAACGGCCAGCTATACTTTAATTAATTAATTTATTTATTTTTGAGATGGAGCCTTGCTTTGTTGCCCAGGCCAAACTGTAGTGGCACAATCTCGGCTCACTGCAACCTCCACCTCCCGGGTTCAAGCAATTCTCATGCCTCAGCCTTCCGAGTCGCTGGGATTACAGGCACATGCTGGCTAATTTTTGTATTTTTAGTAGAGACAGGGTTTTGGTATGTTGGCCAGGCGGGTCTTGAACTCCTGACCTCAGGTGATCCGCCCACCTCGGCCTCCCAAAGTGCTGGAATTACAGGCAGGAGTCACTGCACCCGGCCCCAGCTATACTTTAAACTTATGTTTAGCGATTAATATGTCAGTATTTTAACTTACAAACGACTCAGACATTTAATGAATATCTATTACTTAATTTAATATGTTTGAGATTTCAAGTTACCAAAAAGGATTCTTAAAACTGTTTTTAAGTAGACAAATTTTATAAAACATCATTTTTTCAGTTTATTTATAAACTTTTATTCCATTTACATTTACCTAACTCACTTGCTCTTAACAATTATGCTTGAATTGCTTGTGAAAAATTTCATGAGACATTAAACAAAGCTAGCCATTGAAGGAGTTCAGGAGATTTCCCCAAAATCATTTCCTCTCTCCTAAATTGTCTCCCCAGTGAAGAGGGTACACAAGCTCCTAAAATTTCAGTTTTTGTTGGGGGAGGCAGAGGGAATATTAATTTTTCTTTCCTGTGCTACCCCCTACAAGAAATCTGCGTACTTTTTCTCTTGTTAATCTTCCTGCTGTCAATTTATTTCACAGACTTAGTTATCCAACCCTCAGAGAGTAGAGGGGAAGTCTTTCTTCCTCTACACCATCATCTTATGTTAATTTTTGTTGACAGATTAGGCAGGTATCAAACATATCACAGTCTAATGGCCTCCAAGTTAGAATTTTTTTTTTTTTTTTGACACGGAGTTTTGCTCTGTCGCCCAGGCTGGAGTGCAGTAGCACGATCTCGGCTCACTGCAAGCTCCGCCTCCCGGGTTCACGCCATTCTCCTGCCTCAGCCTCTTGAGTAGCTGGGACTACAGGCGCCCGCCACCACGCCCGGCTAATTTTTGTATTTTTAATAGAGATGGGGTTTCACCATGTTGGTCAGGCTGGTCTCAAACTCCTGACCTCAGGTGATCCACCCACCTTGGCCTCCCAAAGTGCTGGGATTACAGGAGTGAGCCACCATGCCTGGCCAGTACAACTTTTCAATGTGGCAAGAATGAACACATCATTAGCAGACCAAAATATATTTAGCCTCCCTGTACTAAAAAAATTTATGTAAGCTTTAAATTATGCTCCACTATTCTATCTTACTTAGAAATGATCTAGGTACTTATATTAGACCATTCTTGCATTGCTATAAATAACTACCTGAGACTGGGTAATTCATAAAGAAAAGAGGTTTAATTGGTTCACAGTTCTGTACGCTGTACAGAAAGCATGGCTTGGGGAGGCCTCAGGAAACTCACAATCATGGCTCAAGTTGAAGGGGAAGCAGGTACATCTTATATGGCTGGAGCAGAGGGAGGAGAGACAGGGAGGAGGTGCCACATACTTTTGAACAACCAGATCTCGTGAGAACTCTATCACAAGACAGCACCAGGGGGATGGTGCTAAAACATTAGAAACCACCTCCATGATTCAATTACACTCCGTCAGGCCCCGCCTCCAACACTGGGGACTACAATTTGATATGAGATTTGAGTAGGGACACCGATTGAAACCATATCACCCCCGAAGTGGGAAAGTCTCCCTACCCAGCTAGTTTCCCCTTCAGCCAGACCAGCTGTACCCTACTTAATCCTCAATCTAAGGAGCTTTACCTCCCTACCAGCCCACAGAACTATTTGAACAAGCCAATTACATCCTCCCATGGAACAAAAGGTTACCTCACTCTTGTGCCATTACTACAAAGCCTGCCTCACCCAGCCCCTGCTGCTTCAGTCTACTTTCAAATGTAATTCCCGTGTAGCTCTGCCTGGCATGCAATAACCTCCTCATCCCTTAGGCTGTGAGTATGTAACTGAAAAAACTGTAGCCAGTCTCATCTGTCCAGTATTTGGTGCCATCTGTTCAGCCATCTCATACTATTTAGTGCAGAAGATTCCTCCTTCACCAATGGTGTGAAGAGAAGGTGGTCAGAACAGAAAGGAAGCCTAAATCTTGAGTGACCATGAGTTGAGGAGCTGGAGTGGCTAGGAAAAGGTCTGTAGGAATGGGTAGAGGGGTGAAGGAGGTAGACAGATTAAAGAATTCAAGGCAACAAAAGAGAAGGTTTAAAGTGGTAAAAACAGAGGGATGAGGATGATGGGAAGGGAGCAGTCTTAGATGAGCTGGTTTAGGAAGATCTCATGTTTCCCAAAGAGGCCTTTGAGGTTCTAGGTTACCTTTAGTAAATTTTGCCATTTTTGAGGCTATTAAACTGAATTAGTGCCATAATGGCATATACTCAGTGGGGGAAGAGGAGGGCATCTGATAGAGTGAGAGTTACCCTTGCATTAGTGGATAGTTAGCCCAAAGAAAAAAATCTTTAAAGGAGCCAAGAAAAAGTCTTGGCTTAAGTGATCAATTCCCTCGAACAATCCCCAGGTCGAGGAGCTGAAAAAGCACAGAAGTCTCACAGGAGGGCCAAAGCATCTCTTTGCCTAAAACAATCAAAGTAACCTTTTACTGTTCTTCAACAGACAAGATGGCCAGAGCGCTAGTTCAAGACTTGAACGCACCCAAGAATCCTCAAGTCCTGAACATGGCACCTTTACCTGGATGGGGCTTGTGGAGGTCCCTAGGTGAGTTCCAGTCTTGAGCTGGATCACAGCAACGAGAACTATCAAATAAAAACCAAATCCAAACCTAGGTAAGGAGAGACTTTATTTAAAAGGAGTATTGCAACCTAAGAAGAGAATGTTGCAATAGGGGAGGGACAGCATTCTAATAGAATGCTTCAACCATAAGATCTGCAAGTTTTTGAAAGGTAAGG
>NW_012115788.1:1044992-1053461 GCF_000951035.1 Colobus angolensis palliatus | reverse complement strand
GAGACAGGGTTTCACCGTGTTAGCCAGGATGGTCTCGATCTCCTAACTTCGTGATCCTCCCGCCTCGGCCTCCCAAAGTGCTGGGATTACAGGCGCCAGCCACCACGCCCGGCTAATTTTTTGTATTTTTAGTAGAGACGGGGTTTCACCGTGTTAGCCAGGATGGTCTCGATCTCCTAACTTCGTGATCCTCCCGCCTCGGCCTCCCAAAGTGCTGGGATTACAGACGTGAGCCACCGCGCCCGGCCAGAATTTTGTTTTATAACAACATGGAAACAAATTTAAGACCTCATTCTGTTTTCTAGGAGCTAAAAATCCAAAGAAAGAAGACACAGCTACAATATTCCTCTTGTTACAAAGAGAACTGGGGCAACTTTTATAACTGACACACAGCTCTGTGCTATAAGGGCGGGGAAGGTTTTTTCCTACTTTCCAGAGCACGGTGGATTGTTCCACAGTTTAATTTGATCTTAATTTTTATGTGGAAATACACATGAATGTAATGAGTTCTTAAACGCTAAATTTAGGAAGCAAGGTTCATTAGGGGAAAGAAAAGAAACACCTACATGGGTATCTCTAAACTACGTATCAAGAACCTTGGAATTTAATTATATTGTTTTTCTAGAACATATTTTCATGTTTAAAATCAGAAAAGTCAGCATTTCTCGAGTTTCCTGCTTTCGAGGAAGGGAGGCATAAAATGTTTAAAAAGACGCCGCTCACACACATAGCTCTAAGAATCAGAGCACAGTGGGGAAGATAGCGAGGAAGCAGTGGGACCGCAGCGCTACTCCAAGACTACGTCAGCGCCCAGAGGGCGCCCTCGCCTGGAGGCGGGAACTGCGAGTCCGCAGCAAGTCTCCAGCCCCGCGCCCGCGCAGGTGGGCGAGGCGGGGACGTGGTGGGCGGGGCCTAGAAAGGCGGGGCCTTTGGGGGCGGCCCCGGGGCGGGCCCTGCCGGTGCAAGGGTTGCCGGCGCAGCTCCGGAGCGTCTAGAGCGCGGCGCGGGGCAGGATCTTGGTGGACCAGGAGCGGCAGCGCATCCTCCTGCGACTCCGGGGCCAGACGCCCACTCCAGGTAACCGACTCCCCATCGTGTTCCCCTGCTCGGCCGCCCAGCGGTGGGGGAGGGCAGAGAAGGATGAGTGGGAGGGAGCCGGCTCTCAGCCAGTACCCCTTGGCCCCGGGCGGGCTGGGCTCTGCCGCGCAGGAGGAAGCAGAACCGGGGTGCGCCCGGTACCGGGATGGAACGGCGCGTCCTCCTTCCACCCTCATTTTACGTCCGCTCAGTGGGGCTGGGACGCCGGTGCCCCGTGTTCCCCGAAAGTCACTTTCTGGCCTCTTGACCCTGGTCCGTGTAGCTTAGACGTCGGAGGGGTTGGCTGCGGGCGTAGATAAGCAGGGAACGAAAAGACTCGCTGC
Organism: Colobus angolensis palliatus; assembly: GCF_000951035.1. Lineage (NCBI taxonomy): Eukaryota > Metazoa > Chordata > Mammalia > Primates > Cercopithecidae > Colobus > Colobus angolensis. The sequence goes on along the minus strand of NW_012115788.1, from coordinate 1,052,040 downwards.
CATCCCTTGGGTGCCAGGGGCTTAACTTCATTTAACTTCATTGAATCCTAACCCCAGCCCGGCTAAGAGGCATTTTCACCCCTACTTTACTGATAAAGAGGCCAACGCTAGGATAATAAATGACACGCCCTAGAGCAAACTATTACTAATAGAAAAGGAGACGTTACTTTAGGGGCTCCGAAGCCTCTCTCCTTTCCTGCTCCTCGCTTTCTTTCTTCTCGCGGCAGTCTAGGAAACTCGCGCGCACGGTCTATTACGAAAACAAGTGATTCGTCTTAAACGCATTTTACCCCCTCCTAGGTTTCTCTTTCCTCTTCTTTTAAAGTATCTCAGGCAGATTCCTCCAAGTTTTGGTTATTAGGTTTCGGAAATGCAAGAAGCCCTTGCTCACTGCTTCTTTTCTCCTGGCAGCGCTTTCTGCGCAGCACAGGCACCCTCGCCTGTCACGCCTCCCTCTCCTCTTCCCGTCTCCCAGCGTGGATGAGGGCGCTTGCAGATCCCGGCTGGGGCACTGGCCACCTAGGCCGAGGTAGGTTCTGTAGGCATCTGGCATGCTGTAGATGCATATAAACGTTGCCCTGTACACCCTTTGCCTTGTTATTTCTTTCTGCAGGAAAGAGAGTCGGTTTTTTACACATAATAGGGCAAGAGGCCAATTGGGAGGATATATGGTGTTCAAAGAAAGCCATGGTGCCTTGAGATAAGAATGCGGCCACAGCTTTTTGTGGGCTGAATTCGATGGGTGGGAGGTGAGAGACATGGTCTGGAAGTTGTCTCTTCGTCTGGCATTCTGCCCCCCTTCCAGAGCTGTTCTGAAAGACCGGTTTGTTTTATAGAGGGGGATAGGAGGGGTTAATAGTTTTTAAAGATCAGTGTAAATTACCTGCTAGGAGCTTAGGCAATTCCAGGCAGGCCCCCCTGCTGGAGGCTTTGGTAACAGATTTCAGTTCTGACAGGGAGGAAGACTCAGACTGTGTAGATACCTGCTTTTTCTTAAAGGAATTTTTTTTCGGGCCTTTAAAATGATACTTTCCGGAAACTGATTTCTTAGAAATGGCAAACTCCTTTAATTTTAAATACAATATGCCAAACTGTGAATTTACTTTTAAAAAGTGTTTTATTGGCCGAGAGGTTGATATTTTTTCCATTTCATGATGAGGGTTTGACGGTCACTGTCACCTCCTATGCCCGTCCTTCAGCTTGGCCCTGTAAAGGACCTCCTTAGCCTTGGCCCCAAGTTTGTACTAGATTCTATCCTTCACTAATTATAGTTCATTCTTGATTAATGATAGCAATACCTCCACTCACTTTTTAAGGAGTTACTCCTTTTCCATTTGTAATTGAATTGCTTAACAGTAAGAAAAACGTTTTTCCCTAAAACTGGGATCACAAAATCCACTTTATCCATGTGGACTAAACAGGTAATGCATGAGAGTGCTTGAGTGGGCCCAGGTGACTGCAGAGGAACCTGCTAAATCTGGGTGGATAGTGACCATTTCTACCCAGTATCCATGCAGGAATTCCCATGCAGCCATGCAATGTAGGCAGCTCTTCCTTTTTTTTTTTTTTTTTTCATGAATAGCTGAGAACTTTTACTTAAAAATAAAAAATGTAAAGCCTGATTTTAAATATTGGCTCATATTGTTTCCTTTTTAAAACACAGAGAGGGCCGGGCGCAGTGGCTCAAACCTGTAATCCCAGCACTTTGGGAGGCTGAGGAGGGTGGATCATGAGGTCAGGAGTTCAAGACCAGCCTGGCCAAGATGGTGAGACCGTGTCTCTATTAAAAATTCAAAAATTAGCTGGGTATGGTGTCCGGGCACCTGTAATCCCAGCTACTCAGGAGGCTGAAACAGAGAATTGTTTGAACCCGGGAGGTGGAGGTTGCAGTGAGCCAAGATTGCGCCACTGCACTCCAGCCTGGGTGACAGAGCGAGACTCTGTCTCAAAAGAAAAAAACAAACAAAACAAACAAACAAACAAAACACACACAAAGAGGCTGGGCATGGTGACTCATACCTGTAATCCCAGCATTTTGGGAGGCCAAGGCAGATGGATCACTTGAGGTCAGGAGTTCGAGACCAGCCTGACCAACATGGCAAAACCCCATCTCTACAAAAACAAAAATCAGCCAGGTGTGGTGGTGGACGCCTGTAATCCCAGCTACTTAGGAGGCTGAGGCAGGATAATCGCTTGAACCCGGGAGGTGGAGGTTGGGATGAGCAGGGATTGTGCCACTGCACTCAAGCCTGCACGACAGAGTGAAACTCCATCTTAAAACAAAAAACCCACGAAGAATAAAATCAAACTTGTTTCATGCATCATCTGTTTGCAAAGCTCTGCCTTAAAAGCTGCTAATGTACACGGTGATTATATTCGCTGATGAATGGAAAATTCTGAACTGTGATGTAGATATTATATATTTTTCATGAAATGAAAGTGATAGAAAACAGAAATTACTACTGGAAATGATCGATGGTCAAATTCTGTTTTCTATGAAGTGTGTGGTATTTCAGCTATACTGTATATATATATATTTTTTATAGAGCCAACCAAGGACTCTTGTCACTATTTTTATTTATTCTAATGAGAAATGTATTCATGGTTCCAGATCAGTATGTCAAATGTCTAACTCCCTGTCTTAAAAAGGGAGTTCCCAAATGACTGTTCATATAACCAGATGTGTTTCTTGTGGAGACTGTCTGTATTCTTGGCTTTGTCACTGGATTCATGGCTTAGTGCTGTCACATTTCCTATCTGAGGCAAATGCCATGTATTGCTTTAAACTAGCCTTTCTCAATTGTGACACTTTTGACATTTTTGGCCAGATAAGTTTTGTTGTGGGGGCTGTCCTGTGCATCGCAGATGTTTAGCAGCGTCTCTGGCCTCTACCTATTAAATAAATGCCAGTGCACCCTCCCTGCAGTTAAACGACCCCAAATGTCTCCAGACATAGGCAAATGTTCCCTGGAGAACAAAGTCATTTTTGGTTGAGGAACAAAATGAACCTATATTTAAGATGGTCTAAACGTTTCTGAGATGGTCTAAACATTTATAAGCTTAACAATTAACTTCAAACTCTTCATGACTAGAGAAGCTATTTGTAGATTTAAACATCTGACGTTTTGAAATGTCTTTATCATTAAAGATAACTAAATCGGTGTTCTTTGTGAATGGCCAATGTGTCCTGCCGGTTTCTTTTCTTTTCTTTTTTTTCTTTTTCCTATTCTGAGAAGCATGCCCTGCCAGTTTCCATCTCCAAAGAAATTTCAAGTGTTCAGTGCATTTGTTAGATTTCATAAAGTTTAAAAAGTTGGAAATGAACCAGGAATTCTACGGTAGTTTTAGGTAGAATTTAGTTTTAAGAAAAATTAACCTCTTTTTAGCTGACAGCAACAAAACGAAGACTGCTGTGTATTTCTGTAATCTGAAAAATCTCAACTTTCTCAAAGGGAGTGCTACATAATGTATGGTATAACTTATATCAGAAGAAAACATGTCCTAGAAAGGTAACCCTCTTTATTAGGACTTACATGTGCTCAGGGAGGTTGAAAACAGCCTTGATTATGGAGGATGCCTCCTTAGCTGGGGATTAGCTATCCACTGGTCCCTTCCAGAAATCAAACTAATTTGTAAAAGTCAGGACTGGCTACATAATTTGTGGGGCCCCTTGTTAAAAAAATTAAGAATTTGAACATGGTGACCACAGAGCATTAAACCAAGCACAGGGTCCAGTGTGACTGCATTGGTTCCCCCCCCCACCCCGTGAGCTGGCCCTGGTGAAACTCTTTATTTATAGCTTACAGTAGGGTTGTGATCACAAATGCAAATCTAAACCGTGAAATGTTAACTGCTGCCACTAGGCACCTGGAGTTTCTGCTTCCTTGATTGTTCTTCTGTTTCCAGTGAGGAATCTGCATGTATTTGGTCATCAATGCAATAACGTTCCTAAGAAATCCTCCCGTGATTGATTTTTCCTTTGCTAAAGAGGTAGCCAAATTTTTGTTCATTAGAGTCATGGGTACTGGAGCAATCTATTTATTCAGGCATTCATTGAACAACTATTTACTGAGCGTCTGTTAGATGCCCGGCATTGCTCGCTCCTGGGCCACAACTGTGAACAAGATGGAGGGTCCCTGCCTTGCTTATGAGCTTATGAGACAAACACACAGTCACACTGGCTCAGGCTATCACAATCCTAAGGGGTACTTAGGAAAGCACAGGGTCTTAGGGGAGCATGTGACCCTGAGACCTAACCTGGTTTAGGGGAGGGAGACTGTTCAGGGAAGGTCTGCTTAAAAAATGATATTTAAAATAAGGCCTGGGGGCAGGCATGGTGGCTCATACCTGTAATCCTAGCACTTTGGGAAGCTGAGATGGGAGAATCGCTTGAGGCCAGGAGTTCGAGACCAGCCAGGTCAACAAAGCGAGACTCCCATCTCTTTTTGTAAAAAATAAAATTTTTTTAAAAAGGCTGAAAGATTAGTAGGAGTTAGTGAAGGTACATTGGGGATAAACTTACAGGCTGAAAGAGTTGAGATCAAGAGGAAAATATGTCTGGGGATGAGGCCTCTTGGGTCATTTTTAGGATTTTGGACTTTAATGTCAGCATAGTGGAAACCCACTTTTTGTTTGTTTGTTTCAGACAGGGTCTCACTCTGTTGCCCAGGTTGGAATGCAGTGGCACGATCTTGGCTCACTGCAGCCTCTGCCTCCCAGGCTGAGGTGATCCTCCCACCTCAGCCTCCTGAGTAGCTGAGACTACAGGCACACGCCACCATGCCTGGGTAATTTTTGTATTTTTAGTGGAGATGGGTTTTTGCCATGTTGCCCAGGCTGGTCTCGAACTCCTGGGCTCAAGGGATCTGCCCACCTTGGCCTCCCAGAGTGCTGGGATTACAGGTGTAAGCCAGCACCCCTGTCCACTAAAGGGTTTTTGATTTGAGGTTTTTTTTTTTGTTGAAGACAGTGTCTCACCTTATTGTCCAGGTTGGAGTGCGGTGGCTATTCACAGCTGTGATCATAGCACACTTCAGTTGAACTCCTAGGCTCAAGTGATCCTCCCACTTCAGCCTCTCAAGTAGTTGAGACTACAGGCATGGGCTACCATATCTGACTAGAAGTAATTTTATTTTAGACCCAGCAAGCCCTGATTCCTTTATGTTTTCTCTAGAGTCTACTAAAAAATTGAATATACTTCTTTAGTTCATCTCTCTCACATTTTCTCAAAGGCAGGTACTAGGCCAGGTAGCACTTCCTACATTCTTCCCAGAAATGTTCTTAGGCAAATCCCTGATATGGTGAAATATCCTCTCAAATTTCCATGTTAGGGCAGGCAGTAGTGTTACCCACATTCCTCCAGTTCATTTTCTCCAATTTCCAATGAGATTCATTTTGGTTTTTGAGACAGTCTTGCTATGTTGCTTGGACTGGAGTGCAGTAGCTATTCACAGGAGCAATCATAGCACACTGCCGTCAAACTCCTGGGCTCAAGTGATCCTCCTGCCTCAGCCTCCCTCGTCTGATTTGAGGTTTTTTTTTTGGTTTTTTTTTTAAGACGGAGTCTTGCACTGTCACCCAGACTGGAGTGCAGTGGCGCAATCTCGGCTCACTGCAACCTTTGCCCCAAGTAGCTGGAATTAAAGATGCGCGTCACCACACCCAGATAATTTTTGTATTTTTAGTAGAGACGGGGTTTCCGCATATTGGCCAGGCTGGTCTTGAACTCCTGACCTCAAGAGATCCTCTCGCCTCAGCCTCCCAAAGTCCTGGGATTACAGGTGTGAGCCGCCGTGCCTGGCCTAATTTGAGTTTGTAAAATGATTGCTGTTGCTGTGTAGAGAATAGTTTAGAGAGGTAGGTCCTGCTGGCACGTATGGTGTCTTTGTGCAAACGCAAGAAAGGCTTCTATTCTGCGTGGACCAGTTAGAAAAACTGCAGCACTGTGTCCCAGCTGGGCCAGGTCAAAAGGCTTTAGCCCCCTGAGCCAGACTTGTGCAGGCACAGCCTGTGCGATCATGTGGCCACCCTGGGGAGGAGGAGGGTGGATGTGAACAAACAGTGCTTTTGCAATCACCCAGGGATGGCGTAGCAGCGCTGGATAAAGCTTAATGACAGGGAGGGATTGAGATGGAGTGAGATTGGGTTTGTAGTTAAAATCAGCAAGAAGGTGGTGATTATTTGCATATGGTTGATGGAGAGGGAGGTAACAAGGTTGATTGAAAAGTTTCTGGCATAAACAACTGAGTAGGATGGGATGGTGGAACCATTATGATGATTGAGAACACCGGAGGAGGAGCGGGTTGGCACGAGGTGTGGGAGGGAAGATAATGCCTTTTTGGATGTGTGTTTTGTTTGTGAGACATCCAAGTAAAGATGAGGAGTAGACAGCTGCTACTCCTGAAAGAGATCTGCGGTGGAGATACATGTTTAGGAGCTGTTGCATGTAAGTCATTACTGCATAAAAAGCACTCATCCAAAGAGGGTGTAGAAGGAGAAGAGAAAGGGGCTAGACCCATAGAGTTTGATCACTGTATTTGGTGGAAGAAGAGAGGCCTGTCAAGGGTACTGAGAAGTGTGATATTCATGCAGGGCAGGGAGGAAATGAAGGGTCTGGGATGTTTTTGTTTTGTTTTGTTTCAGATTGAGATGGGAGAAATTTAAACATGCTCTAATGCTACTGGGATTTTGTTTGTTTGTTTTGTTTTTGGCAGGATCTCTCTCTGTTGCCCAGGCTGGAGTGCAGTGGCACAATCTTAGCTCACTGCAACCTCCACCCCCTGGGGCTCATGCTGTCCTTCCACCTCAGCCTTCAAGTAGCACCAAGGGTGCACAGCACTATGCCTGGCTAATTTTTGTAATTTTTTTCTAGAGACAGGTCTCACCGTCTGTGTTGTCCAGGCTGGTCTCAAATTCCTGAGCTAAAGCAATCTGCCCACCTTGGCTTCCCAAAGGCTGATCTTTTTTACTTTTTTATTTTTTTGAGACGGAGTCTTGCTCTGTCACCCAGGCCGGAGTGCACTGGCGTGATCTCGGCTCACTGCAAGCT
>NW_012115788.1:1015145-1044912 GCF_000951035.1 Colobus angolensis palliatus | reverse complement strand
TCGGCCCACTGCAACCTCTACCTCCCTGGTTCAAGTGATTCTCCTCCTCAGCCTCCAGGGTATCTGGGACTACAGGTGCACAGCACTATGCCTGGCTAATTTTTGTATTTTTTTTCTAGAGACAGGTCTCACCGTCTGTGTTGTCCAGGCTGGTCTCAAATTCCTGAGCTAAAGCAATCTGCCCACCTTGGCTTCCCAAAGTGTGGGATTATAGGCATGATCCACTGTGTCTGGCCACTACTGGGAATTTTCTGGTAGAGAGGAAGAACCTAAAGATGCAGGAGAGTGAAATAAATGATAGGACCAGTTTTCAGAGAAGGTGAGAACACAGTGCAGAAATTGTTCTTTGATGGAAGGAGGGAGGGAGAGGATGGATAAAGATGCTTTAGATTTTGGGACCAGGATCATGAAGACTTTTTTCTGAAGGAAGTGGCAAAACTATTGGCTGAGTTTGGGGTGTGTCTGTGTGTGCAGTCAGATATTTCTTCAACCAGCATTTAGTAAGCATTTTCTAGTGCCAAGCTTTGTGTTTGGCTCCCTGGAAAGTATTATGAATGATGATCGCCTTGAAGCTTGGCCCTGTCTGTTCACCTGAAATAGCCTTGCACCGCTTTTTCTACAAATTGCTTCGTACCTTTGACCTTACATCCTTGATAACTAAGGGCAGTAAATGCTTAGCTGATCTTTTTTACTTTTTTATTTTTTTGAGACGGAGTCTTGCTCTGTCACCCAGGCCGGAGTGCACTGGCGTGATCTCGGCTCACTGCAAGCTCTGCCTCCCAGGTTCACGTCATTCTCCTGCCTCAGCCTCCTGAGTAGCTGGGACTATAGGTGCCCGCCACCATGCCCGGCTAATTTTTTGTATTTTTAGTAGAGACGGGGTTTCACCGTGTTAGCTAGGATGGTCTCGATCGCCTGACCTCGTGATCTGCCCGCCTCGGCCTCCCAAAGTGCTGGGACTACAGGCCTGAGCCACCGCCTCAGCTGATCTTCTGATGGCCATCAAAGCCACTAGGGGTGACAGTCCTGGAGGGGAGGGAGCTTTTCAAGCCCCTTCCACACCATGCAGGTTCATGTCCCATGTCATGGTTTTCAGTGTTGGCTATACACTAGGAACACCTGTGGAGCTTTTAAAAAAATCTGACACCCAGGTCAAACTCTATACCAATTCCATCAAATATCTGGTAGGGGGACTCAGTTATTGGTCCTTTTTGAAAGCTCCCTTGTGGTTCCAGTGCACAAACCAGATTGAGAGCTACTTGCCTGTTGAGTGGCCCTGAGTCCAGTTAAAGCCACTCGCTGTGTTGAGCTCCAGCCCCTGCTGCCTGGAGTTTATAGCATTTGTCAGTTGTGTGGGACAGAAAATAAGGCTAAGACCAATTGTGTAGGACAGAAAACAAGGTTGAGATCATTGGTATCCAGAGCAGGAAGCGAACGACAGTCCTTTGGGGGTGTTGAAAGGAAGTGTAAGAACTTCTATTTATAATTTTATGTGCATTTAAGGTCAGGAGTGCTAGTGGTCCCTCCTTCAGTTTTTTTTTTTTGAGACAGTCTTGCTCTGTTGCCCAGGCTGGAGTGCAGTGGCACAGTCTCAGCTCACTGCAACCTCTGCTTCCCAGGTTCAAGCGATTGTCCTGTCTCAGCCTCCTGAGTGGCTGCGATTACAGGCGCATGCCGCTGTGACTGGCTAGTTTTTGTATTTTTAGTAGAGACAGGGTTTCAACGTGTTGACCAGGCTGGTCTCAAACTCCTCACCTCAGGTGATCCGCCTGCCTGGGCCTCCCGAAGTGCTGGGATTACAGGTGTGAGCCACCGTGTGCGGCTCCTCCTTCAGTCCTGTATGGTAAATACGGTTCCTTAATCTAAGGTGGATAGGAGGCAGGGATTCCTTGCCTAGCTGGAGCCCTGCTCACCTGGCCATCAAGCATACTGCCAGATGTTGCAAGTTAGGAGTGTAGGGTGTCATCGAGTTGTTTAACTTTAGAAACACAAAGCCTTTAAATTAGAGCATCTCTCAACCTAGACTTGTCCCTGAGTGGGTGATAGGTGTACTGAGATACTGCATTTCTCTCAGCCCTCTCCCTTCAGCCAAGACAGCTGAAACTGAAGTTCAGTGGTTGCCTTTTGGTATATATGTCATGGCATGAGAAAGAATCATTGCTTTAGTCTGTAGAAGCTTTGTCATCCTTCACCATGCCCTGGGGAGGGAGCAGGGCCATCCTTTGCACCCATCAGAGCATTCCTACCTAGTTCTCTTGTTGCCAGATGTGTAAGAGTGGTTGAGCTTACGGGTGTCTGCATCTCTCTTTAGCAGAAAGATGGGGTTTCAAATGTGTTGCCTCTTTCCAACTTTGCTATGCCTATCAGTAGTCAGATATTTTGGGGAGAAGGGAAAAATCCAAGGTAAACGTGAGGGTCTTACAGTGAATTCCTTTTCAAAATAAATTTCTGCTACCAGGGGGCATTTGGGAAGTGGCTGTGTGGAGATGTTTTCATTGTAATGTGAACATATTGCCAAAAAATATTGTACATTTGTGAGGTACCAAAGCTCTCAAAGGAAAAAAAAAAATTAAAAACTGGGAAATAGAATTGTGTAACTACTTTAAGTGAAAAGTATCAATGAGTTTTTAATCCATTTGTTAATTTTATAGGGTACCTGCAGACTATTTTTATTAGTCTTTACAATTGATTGAAACCCACTGGGTGAATTTCACCAAAAACCTATGTGATTGGTGAACAGAGGAAACTAAGTGTCAAGATTTAGGTAGCAGAGCCAGGAGTGCACTACTGTAATTGAATAGGTTTTATTGCATCTTCCAAGTTTTTGTATTATGATACATGTAATTTATTAGTACAGTAGTGAGAGACAGGACTACCTGGATTTCCTAGGCCCACTAAGAATCCCTAAGCCTAGCTGGGAAGGTGACCACATCCATCTCTAAACATGGGGCTTGCAACTTAGTGTGAACTAAGTTCACACTAAGCTGACCAATCAGGTAAGAAAGAGAGCTCACTAAAATGCTAATTAGGCAAAAACAGGAGGTAAAGAAATAGCCAGTCATCTGTCTCCTGAGAGCACAGCAGGAGGGACAATGATCGGGATATAAACCCAGGCATTTGAGCCGGCTACCCTCTTTGGGTCCCCTCCCTTTGTGTGGGAGCTCTGTTTTCACTCTATTAAATCTTGTAATTGCACTCTCTTCTGGTCCGTGTTATGGCTTGAGCTGAACTTTCGCTCGCCATCCACCACTGCTGTTTGCTGCCATCGCAGACCCGCTGCTGACTTCCATCCTTCCGGATCCGGCAGGGTGTCCGCTGTGCTCCTGATCCAGCGAGGCACCCATTGCCACTCCTAATTGGCCTAAAGCTTGCCATTGTTCCTGCACGGCTAAGTGCCTGGGTTCGTCCTAATCAAGCTGAACACTAGTCACTGGGTTCCACAGTTCTCTTCCATGACCCACAGCTTCCAATAGAGCTATAACACTCACCACATGGCCCAAGATTCCATTCCTTGGAATCCGTGAGGCCAAGAACCCCAGGTCAGAGAACACAAGACTTGCCGCCATTTTGGAAGCGGCCCGCCACCATCTTGGGAGCTCTGGGAGCAAGGACCCCCCAGTAACAGTAGTATACACATATAATTTTTAAATAAACATATTAAGGGTACTCTTAGGGTCTATACTAAGAAATTTTACATGCTTGTCATGAAAAACTTTGAATCAAAGTCCTGGGTGTGTGTATATGACTTTGACTCTAAGTCAAGTATAAATGTAACTATATAGATATGCCATGTATATAATGTAAATGAAATATATACATATATTTATATAGTAGTCTGAGAACTCGCTGGCTGGTGAACTTTAAAACAGCCTCTTTCTCATGATATACCACTCCAGTTTATCCAGTGGAAAAGAAAATTACTGCTGGATTAAAAGTAAGTGCTCAGGCTAGGTGTGGTAGCTCATGCCCGTAATTTCAGCACTCTGGGAGGCCAAGGCAGGCAGATCGCTTGAGCCCAGGAGTTCGAGACCAGCCTGGGCAACATGGTAAAACTCCATCTCTACATAAAAATACAGAAATTAGCTGGGTGTGGTGGTGTATGTCTGTATTCCCAGCTACTCAGGAGGCTGAGGTGGGAGGACTGCTTGAGCCCAGGAGTCCAGGCTGTGGTGAACCGTGATTGGGCCACTACATTGAAGCCTGGGTGACACAGCAAGATCCTGTCTCAAAAAAAAGAAAAAGTGCTCAAACTAAAGAGTGATAAATACGTTGTATACATGTCTTGTTTCTCTTGAAATGTGTACATTTTATCATTCTATAATGTATACATATATCAAAATATCACATTATACCCCATAAATATACACAATTATTATTCGTCAATTAAAAATTAATTTTTTTTTTAAAGAAGCCACTTAATGTAGAATTTGCAGTAGTCTTCTGGTTAGTGGATTCAGCAGGGGTCAGGTAATCAAAAATTTCCTGAAATCAGCAGCTGGACCCAGGAATGCGCTTAGGACACTATCCCAGACTTTGGGACTGGCCAGGCTTGTTTGTCCTCTTCATGTAAATGCAGAACTTGCCTCTGAAATATCCCTAATCCTTTCATATAGGTGGAGCCTCCTGATCTCATCCGTTCTCTACACATTTCTCACATCTGTTATGCTAACTAACGCAGTCCTTGCATTCACCTAGGAAGATCTGGTTCTCACACTGCTTATGCTAATTAACAAAACCTCTGGTTTGCAATTAAGAAGCCTGAAGCACATGCTATATCTGCTGCTGGAGTATGGCCATCCCAGGAATGTGCTCCTGCCTAGGGCGCTTAACTTCCACAAACCCCAGGGTATAGATAAAAACCCATGCATGTATGTCTCACTGCTACGCAGAAGTGTTTTTCAAGTCAGTAATAGACAACTCACCAATTTTGTTGTTGATTACTTGTGTCAGAAAACTTATGAGTTCCCTGAAAATAAGAGGCATGGCTATAAAAATACAGGATTTAAAAAAAAAATGTGTAAGTGGAAATTAGTACCTTTAACATAAATGTTTTCCAAAGACATTTCTGACCATTTTGAGGCATGTCCTCTGTGCTGTATTCTCCTATTACGAAAGAGACCAGTTTTTGATGGTAGATATGATTTTGCAGCATATCAGAAGTTAGCACTATGAGGTAGATTGGTCATGCTCAGTAATATTATTTTGGGTCAAAATAAGATGAATTTTTTTTTTTTTTGTGAGACCAGTCTCACTTTGTTGCCCAGGCTGGAGTGCAGTGGCACAATCATGGCTCACTGCAGCGTCTCCCAAGTCAGCTCAGCTGACTCCCACATCAGCCTCCCGTAAATATTTTCTAAAAATGGACCAGGGGCTGGGCATGGTGGCTCACGCCTGTAATGCCAGCACTTTGGCAGGCTGAGGCTGGCAGATCACTTGAGGTCAAGAGTTCAAGACCAGCCTGGCCAACATGATGAAACCTTGTCCCTGCTAAAAATTAAAAAAAAAAATAGCTGGGTGTGGTGGCATTTGCCTGTAATTCCAGCTACTCAGGAGGCTGAGGTGGGAGAATCACTTGAACCCGAACCCGGGAGGCGGAGGATGCAGTGAGTCAAGATCGCGCCTCTGTACTCCAGCCTGGGCAACAGAGCGAGACTTTGTCTCAAAGAAAAAAAGGAAATGAGAAAAGAGAATGTGTGACTGACACCACAGAGAAATGTCAGATGTCTCTTTTGGGGTTCTGTGGGTGCCCCTCCCTCCCAAAAAAGTAGAATTGAGTGAAGGGACTGCAGTAGAGCGTGAAAGGACACATACCCACAAGGGTGAAGCTGCAGGCTCTGGTTAAAGGCAGCTTTCCACTAGATCTTGACCCTTAGAAAAGCCACTTATGCCCCAGGGCCTCAGCTTTTTCTTGAGTTACAGAGGAGGATGCAACTTGGGGCTAGATGGACTTTTTTGTTATAGACTTGTAATATGCTCTTCTTGTAAGTTTTCTTTGTCATATAAGTTTGAGAAATGCTGAATACCATGTCTCTGTCTTTAAATATTTACAGTAGACATGACTGTCTTAAGGGCTAAGAAATAAGGAGCCAAACCAGCATCAGAGAATCTTGTCTTTTCTTTTCTTTTTCTCTCTTTGAGATGGAGTCTCGCTCTGTCGCCCAGGCTGGAGTGCAATGGCGTGATCTCAGCTCACTGCAACTTCCGCCTCCCGGATTCAAGCAATTCCCCTGCCTCATCCTTCAGAGTAGCTGGGATTACAGGCGCCCACCACCATGGCTGGCTAATTTTTGTGTTTTTAGTAAAGACGGGGTTTCACCATGTTGGCCAGGGTGGTCTAGAACTCCTGACCTCACATGATTTGCCCACCTCAGCCTCCTAAAGTGCTGGGATTACAGGTGTGAGCCACCGTGCCCTGCCACACTTGTCTGTCTTTATGCCTTTGTTTCTTGTAATTTATGGGACCACAGACTCCACCCCTATCCTGAAGACCTAGTAATTGCTCCCAGAGCTGCTGTTTCCAGCAACACTAGATGCTTCCTAAAGTTTCTTTCAGCTCTACAATGGATGCATTGTTCTAAAAATAGTTTGTAACTATATTGACCAAGCCTATAATTTCCCCCAGAAACCTCAGCAAATAACCACTATGTGAATTCCTGGAGAGCAGGGAGTATGTATTATTTATGGGGAGCATTTTTCTCCCCAGAGCCTACGAATCTATTTTGTATAATATATTCTCAGTATGGAATTGAGTTGAGTGTATTGAAGTATTTGTTAGTAAACTTGAAATACGGATTTTCATTTTTGAAGTCTGAAAAAGTTACCCTTAGACATAAGCTCAGATTTGAACAAAAGTCAGAAAAGGGAAAATAATGAATAATAATACATTGCCAATATTAAGGGCTCATTATTTGTCAAATACAGTATAAACATGTTACAAGTTACCTCACTTTTTATAAAAACTCTAAGGTATGTATGATCATTTCCCCAATGAAATTGTTTAACGTTAATTAATTTTTTTAAAAAAAACAATGAAAACACTGAAGCTAGGAGAGGCTAAGAATTTGCTGAAGTTTGGGTTGGGGAATGATGACTCCCAGGTCTCCTGCTGGGGTGGTCCAGCTGGAGAGCTGAAATCATTGCCACTGTACTCTTCTGCATCTCAGATGTAAACAAACCCAAGAGAAAATATTCAGGACTGGGCACAGTGGCTCACACCTATCATCCCAGCACTTTGGGAGGCCAAGGTGGATCACTCGAGCCCAGGATTTCAAGACCAGCCTGGGCAACGGTGTAAGACCTTGCCTCTACAAAAAGTACAAAAATTAGCCAGGCCAGGCATGGTGGCATATGCCTGTACTCCCAGCTACTCAGGAGGCTGAGGTAGAAGGATCGCTTTGAACCTGGGAAGTCAAGACTATAGTAATAGTAAGCTTTGGTTATGCCAGTGCACTCTAGCCTGGGTAACAGAGTGATACCCTGTCTTAGAAAAAGAAAGGAAAGAAAAGAAAAGATTCAGCCACTGGTAATCAAATCACAAAATGAAACCTTGATGATGTACCATTCTATAGTTGCAATATCGGCAAAAATAATTATACAGTATATTCATATGCAGTCATTTAACATTATATATAATTAAAATGTATAGTAAATCTAGAGCAAATGGTATCCAGATGTTACCGGGGACAGTATAAGTATGGTTTATTTGGAAGGCAGACAAGAGGCATAGAAACTTACAAGTAGTGACCTAAAATCTTTACTCCTAGGAATTCCAAGGAAATCCTTTAAAAGCAAAGAGAAAACAAAGCTATGAATATACAAAGCTATTCATAGTTCATGTTTATAACAGTGTAATTTGGAAATACCCTTAATATCCAACCAGAAGACGAACTAATTGTGACAAAAACAAATGAAGATACTTTGATAGCCAGTAATCAAAAAAGAATAGAAACTGAAATCCCTGCTGCTATTACATCTGAGCAAAAATATAAGTGTATTGTGCAAAGATAAGTACCAGAAGAGAACGGGGAACGTGAACGCAGAGGATGTGTCAGTGAATGAAGTGAGATTGTCAATGGATTTTTGTTTTGGGGAAATTATATGCTTTGCAAATATATTTAATTGGAGCTTATTTTGGAGAACTGTCACCACTTTATCCTAGTTGGCAATTTTTAAAGAAAATGACTAAAGTGAACATAACAAATGCAAACACTTCAGCAGTGTTTGAATAAACATCCCCTCTCCGAAAAAGGAATATCCTCACTGAATAGTTTTGAGTGTGTGCTTCTCACAGTTCTTCCAGTGCATGTTTATAATATATTTATCTGGAGGCTGGTTTTTTTGTTTGCTTGTTTGTTCGTTTTCAGATGGAGTCTCACTCTGTCGCCCAGGCTGGAGCGCAGTGGCGCGATCTCGGTTCAAGCGATTCTCCTGCCTCAGACTCTTGAGCAGCTGGGATTACAGGTGCACGCCACCATGCCCGGCCTTCTCTGAACGTGCTGAGGTGCAGCTCATCTCTGAATACCACATCATCTCACATACCTCTTTTCATGTCATTACAATGAGCATTACTTCGTTCTTGGCTTTAGTGCTAATTTCAAATTCAATAACTGTACCACAATATCATTTAGATGATATGAAATGGAGAATAAAGATTGCCGCTCAGGTTTATCAAGCTGTTGAAAGACACAGTCACAGCTTAGATCACAAATAAGTCCCTGAGGCGACTCTATTGAAGAGGTTGCTCTGATGTATCTTAGCACCGAAACCTTCAAAAAGAGAGTTTGTAACATTCATATCCGCAGGAAGATTTGGGAGATTCCCGAGCTCCTTGAAAAGTTAGGAGGCAGGGCAAGGTATAATTGGAAGCTGTTAATAACTGGATCTTGTTCTTGGCCAGAAAGAGAGACTATGCTCTGTTCTCTTTGTTCCCCGGGGAGTCAGCCCTGGACTGAGCCCTCGCCTCACCTCTTAATCCCGGTAAACTGGAGTAAATGACCATATTCAGAGCAGTGAAAGCCTGGGTTTCTTTACCTGGTAAGTGAGAATAAAAATAGCTACTGACAGGGTGGTTGTGAGAATTAAATAAGAACAGGTATGTAAAATGCTTGGCAAAGTATTTGCTTATTATTAACAGTTTCCTAAATTCTGAGATAACTTTGTAAAAGCACCATCCATTTGATAATCATCTCTAAAGGAAGTTAAAAAAAAAAAAAAAACACCACCACCACCACCACCACCACAGTAATGAGCATACTTTGTGTCAGTGGGTATCAATTTTGAAAATATCAGTGTAAGGGAAAAAATGTTCTCAGCCTCGGGGAAATACAGTACATATTAGTATTTTGCCTTACAGTTGCCCCCCGTCCCCATCACGCATCTGCTAAGGAACAGCAAAGTGCTTTATCAATTAGGAGTTGGGGAACCCCTAAATGAGTCCAGCTGCTCCTTTGTGCAGGTAAGGAGACCAAAGTCCAGAAAGGCTAAGATCAATCCCAAAGACAGGATGAAAGTACCACCCAGTACTGTTTGAAGCAGGTTGTTTTCTCGGTTTCTTTTTATGGTTTTGTTTGTTTGTTTGTTTGTTTTGAGACAGAGTCTTGCTCTGCCTCCCAGGCTGGAGTGCAATGGCGTGATCTCTGCTCACCGCAACCTCTGCCTCTGAGGTTCAAGCCATTCTCCTGCCTCAGCCTCCCATGTAGCTAGGACTACAGGTGCAAGCCACCATGCCTGGCTTATTTTTGTCTTTTTAGTAGAGACGAGGTTTCGCCATGTTGGCCAGGCTAGTCTCGAACTCCTGACCTCAGGTGACGCTCCCACCTCAGCCTCACAAAGTGCTGGGATTACAGGCCTGAGCCACTGCGCCGGGCCTGGGTTTATCTTTAGATACACATTTTAGAGTATCTAAAATCATGTTAGGCTCCTAGACAATAATTTAGAACCTGTAAGTACTGAACTTTCATTTCCTTCTCTGGAAAAGACTATGAGCTATAAGGCACACTTAACACAAAGCATCCAAGATGCTGCCCTACATTTTTTGGGAGAAAGGAAGTGGATTTTGTAATATTTGGACATTTGTTTTTTTTATTTTTATTTTTTGAGTTCATGCTAATTGAATAGACCCAGGGAGTAGTGTGGGTAAAGGGGTGGGAGACAAGCCTAAGACTCGACAGAGGCCACTAAGAGCTCTCCGAAGCACCCACATGGATAGGTTCACAGAGACAGAGAGATGTGGGATTCAGTGCTGAAGTGAGAGACGACGATAATTCCTGTTTATCCAGCATCTGCTGTGTGTACCAGTCACTGTGCTTGGCACTTTACAGGTTACTTAATCATCACTGACCAAATGAGATGGGTCATTACGATATCTTCATTTTTCAGATAAGGAAACTAAGGCTCAGAGAGGTTAAGCAACTTGCAGAAACCATGCATTTAGGAAGTAACATAGGCTATGTCTTCACTTCCGTTTGACTTCACACTCCTGTTTTGCTCTGTGGCCTCCAACAGTGAATGATGTTGGATTTCAAAGAGGGGCAGTCACTGTGGTTTGGGAAAGGACCACGGGAAGGGGTTGCCCTGGATGTTGAATGTGTAGAGGAAATTGGGCAGAGAGTGCTTTTCATTTTTGCTAATGGTTAGCCTTGTGTTTTGTCATCTGGAATAAGGATACTTACGACGACAGTCACATTTAGCAAACTGAAAATTCAGATTTGAGGGATACCTCTAAAAACAAGGAATCTAGAATTTGGGAATTAGCATTTCTGAGATCAAGCCATTTAGGAGGCTCACATACTTAAAATTGGGACTGTTTAGAAAACCCAAGACGTGTGGCGCATGTGACACACAGGATGGGTGACCTCAGGGCCAAAAACCCAGGGCCACCTCATCTTTAAGAGGGGACAACATGAACTTTAATTTTCCAATCTAAAATTTTGTTTCCATAAAACTGTGGTGTTCTATTTGGCATTATAAACTACCTACTTTTAGATTTGAGAAAAAGAAAAAAGTCCATTACTCTTTAGTGTGGAATTTCAAAGTAGACAGATCTTTTATTCTCATTTTTTGTCTGCAGTGATAATGAGGTTGAAGATTGCTATTTAAAAAAAAACCGTTTTTTTGTATGTATACATATATAGATATTTCTGCTCAAGTCCATCAAAGTCAGCCTCTGCAAATGAAGTCTCCTGCCTGAGAGGACAGGTTTTTTTCCATGTAAAAGTGAGTTTCGCTGTTACTTAGACTTTAAGCAAATTGGGTAACAGTAAAGGTGCATAGGCAGTCGGAAACACACTGACCTTTTGGAGAAAGTTGGACAACCTTTGTTCTTTTGTCTCTAAACTTTCATGACACTAAACTCAAAAAGGTTATTTTTTTTTTCAGACAACCTAAGGGCATACCTACTTATATTCTAATATATTTTTCTTCACTGTTTTCTCTTAAATTAATTTTTATTTATTATTTACTGAGACAGAGTCTTACTCTGTCACCAGGCTGGAGCGTAGTGGTGCAATCTTAGCTCACTGAAACTTACGCCTCCCAGGTTCAAGCGAGTCTCATGCCTCAGCGTCCCGAGTAGCTGAGACTGCAGGTGTGCACCACTACACCTGGCTAATTTTTGTATTTTTAGTAAAGACGGGGTTTCACCATGTTGGCCGGGCTGGTCTCAAAATCCTTGCCACATGTGATCTGCCCACCTTGGCCTTCCAAAGTGCTGGGATTACAGGCATGAGCCACTGCGCCCAGCCTCTTAAATTAATTTTAAAAAGCCTCTTCTGGGGCTGGGAGTGGTGGCTCACGCCTGTAATCCCAGCACTTTGGGAGGCCGAGGTGGGGGGATCACGAGGTCAGGAGTTTGAGACCAGCCTGGCCAACATGGTGAAACCCCGTCTCTATTAAAAATACAAAAATTACCCGGCTGTGGTGGTGCGTGCTTGTGATCCCAGCTACTCAGGAGGCTGAGGCAGGAGAATTGCTTGAACCTGGGAGGCAGAAGTTGCAGTGGGCCTAGATCATGCCATTGCACTCTAGCCTGGGCGACAGAGTGAGACTCTGTCTCAAAAAAAAAAAAAAAAAGCCTCTTCCATGTATCATTCTTCATCTCATTCACTTACCTGCTCTGAAGGTGCATCTAGTCACATAGTAAGACAGCTGCATCTCTTAAAATCATAACAAAGAGGTTGAAAACTCCCAAGGTTAAATCAGAGGAAATTCAGTGCATTAAGCATATTCGCACTGTTGTGCAGCCATCTCACACTATCCATTCCTAGAACTTTTCATTATCCCAAACAGAAGCTCTGTACTCATAGAAACAGTAGCTCCCCATTCTTCCCTCCCCCAGCCCTGGAAACCACCACGCTACTTTCTGCCTCTGCACATTTTACTACTCTAGGTACCTCTATAAGTAGAATCACAGTGAGAGGTGAAGCCAGCTGGGCTTCTGAGTCCGGTGGGGGCTTGGAGAACTTTTGTGTCTAGTTAAAGGATTGTAAATGCACCAATCAGCACTCTGTAAAACGGACCAGTCAGTACTCTGTAAAATTGACCAATCAATGCTCTGTAAAATGGACCAATCAGCGCTGTGTAAAGTGGACCAATCAGCGCTCTGTAAAATGAACCAATCCGCAGGATGTGGGCGGGGACAAAAGAATACAAGCTGGCCGTTCCAGCCAGCAGCGGCAGCCCGGTCTGGTGCTCTACGAAGTTGTGGAAGCTTGATTCTTTTGGGTTTTCACAGAACGTCTTGTTGGTGCTTACTCTTTGGGTCCGCCATACCTTTATGAGCTGCAGTACTCATTGACGAGGGTCTGCGGCTTCATTCCTGAAGTCAGTGAGACCACGAACCCACCGGAGGAACAAATAACTCCGGACAGGCCACCTTTAAGAGCTGTTAACACTCACCTCGAAGGTCTGGGGCTTCACTCCTGACAGGTCAGGGAGACCACGAACCTACTGGAAGGAAGAAACTCGGGACACGTTTGAACGTCTGGAGGAACAAATTCCGGACACACCATCTTTAACTCTCACCGGGAGGGCTGGCAGCTTCATTCTTGGTCAGTGAGATCCAGAACCCCCCGGGAGGAATAAATTCCGAACGCAATAGCATATCTGTTCTGTTGTGTCTGACATTTGAGTTAGCATAATGCCTCCAGGATTCATTCATGTTGTACCCTGAGCCAGAATTTCATTCCTTCTTAAAACCAAATACTGATCTGTTGTATGGATATACTACATCTTGTTTATCACTTGCTTCTCTTAACCATTAGGATGGTCTTCATTTGGATACGATACAATCATGGACATTTCTTTGGCTCTCAAGGGAATTAATGAAATTTGTATGGGTAAAGCCATATATGTATTTCTAGCAATACATTTTAAATTTAAAGAAGTTGGATATTGGTATTGAGAAAGCACTGCAACTAACAGCAGAGGTATTGGGGTGACTTTTTTGCTGTTGAAAACACAAATACTAATGTCTTGAGGGCATATGATTGTAGAATCCTTTTTGAATCCTACATTTTCTCGTTTTCATTCTTGCTTTGGTACTGAACTGCAGCTAGAATATGCAAGCCCTGCTGATTTGCCATGGGCCCCGCTATGGTGGCCATGATGGAGAAAAGAGATGGGCCTGAGAAGGGGGAGCCCTTAGCAGGATCATTCTTGTGTATCAGGTCTGCCCTGCTGGTTGCCCTCATTTCATCCTTCCCCTTCTTTTCTTTTTTGGTTCCATTCATGTATCATCTCCAGGTTCTTGGGAAAAGGATTCGCCCAGGCCAGGTATTGGGTGTTCTTTCATCCTTTCAAGATACCATTTTGTGTTTATTTTTATATTTTTGAGACAGCCCCTCGCTCTGTCACCCATCCTGGAGTGCAGTGGTGCAATCATAGCTCATTGCAGCCTCGACTTCCCAGGTTCCAATGGTCTTCCCACCTCAGACTCCTAAGTAGCTGGGACTACAGGTATGCACCACGCCTGGCTCATTTTTGTATCTTTGGTAGAGACAGGGTTTCACCATGTTGCCCAGGCTGGTCTCAGACTCCTGAGCTGAAGTGATCCCGCAGCACCTCAGCCTCCCAAAATGTTAGGATTACAAGCGTGAGCCATTATGCCCAGCACATTTTGTGTTTAAAGAGAAATCAGATGAGAACAGCTTTGGCCTTTATTCTTGTGTGTGTGTGTGTGTGTATATATACTTTTCACACACAAAAAAAAAGTTTCCAGAATGTCTTGGTTCTCCATTTCCTTATTTTTGGGGGACAGTTTTAGCCTTTGCACAATTACCAGGCAAACCTCATTATACACAAGAAGGATCATCCCAGGGGAGGGTAGAGCTGGCCCTGGAGCCACTGCTGTGGCTCCTCCTTTGCAGAACTTTTCTGCAGCCTACCTCTCAGGTGGGCTCATTTCTGTGAGATCATTTAAATCATTCTGTTTGCGTTTATGAGTGACAGTGACTCCGTTTATCATTACTGTTTTCATTACTGAAACTTGCCCTTGTTTGCACAGACGTGCTTGCAAATTTACTCATCGTGGCTCATCATATTGAGAAACAGATTTCGTGTCATAATAGAGTGGAGAAGGACATCCTTAGGGTTTCGGAACCTAAGTGGCAAACAGCTGTTATCTCTTACTCACCTTCCTCTTATTTTTAAAACTGCTTTTCATTGCTATCACAATCTCCTCTTCCTCGCAGGCTTCCTTTGCTTCAGGTTTCCCCTAACTGAGCAAGCCAAGAAGTCGGAAATTCATTTCTCTCTTATTTTCTAATATCTAACTCTTACCCATTTTCAAGATTCAGGTCAATTGTAATTGAGGAAGCCTTCTTGGATCCTTTCTTTTCCTCCTGACGAATTTACAGTTTTCCACTTTGTGGCATAGACTGAGGTGTATTTCATCTTTCCTGCAAAGTCAATAGGCAGAAAGGGTGCGAGTCAGTTCTTCCCCTAGGCTGTCAGCTGGTGTGTCCCTGGTGTGCCTTTGGGAGAGAAAGCATGGGGAAAGAGAGGATGCTTTTTCTTCTGTTAACGTGCTAATAAAAACTATTTTCATTACTGATTGAAATGCAAGGGTTATTTAAATGACATTTTGTATCAAAGTAGTATAATGATTACATGAAAAAAATTCTATAGAACTTTTCATGTCATTAATTCAGGTATGGAGAACTGGTATTTTTTTCTTCTGTATGTAAACTACACAGATGAAACCTAATTTTATTTAATTTCATCTAACTTAGAAGGCATCAAATTTCATTATGTATTTTAACATTTTTATATAATTACAAAATATATTTTAATATAGGATTACTCAGAAAAAAGAAAAGGCTGGGCGTGGTGTCTCACGCCTGTAATCCCAGAACTTTGGGAGGCCAAGGTGGGAGGATTGCTTGAGGCCAGGAGTTCGAGACCAGCCTGGCCAACATGGTGAAACCCCGTCTCTACTAAAAATACAAAAATTAGCCAGATTGGTGGCGTGTGCCTATAATCCCAGCTACTCAGGAGACTGAGGCTGCAGTAAGCCGAGACTGTGCGACTGCACTCCAGCCTGGGCGACAGAGCAAGACTCCGTCTCAAAATAAAATATATATATATGAGATTAAATAGTGGCTGGAATTGTAAAAAGAAACCGGAATGAAGGAAAGGAAATTCATGTACCCATTCTGCTTAATCAAGACTTTAGGACAAGCTTGTCATCCCACAGCCCAGGATGGCTTTGAGTTCTGTCCTACATACATGTGTAAACTTTCTTAAAACATTATGAGATTTTTTTGTGATTTTTTTTTTTAAAACTCATCAGCTATTGTTAGTGTTGGTGAATTTTATGTGTGGCCAAAAACAATTCTTTTTCCAGGGAATAAGGCCCAGGGAATCTAAAAGATTGGACACCCCTGCTTTAGAATATTGATTTGTATCAGTTATATATAAAAACCGATTACCATCTTTATAGGTCTTAATTTTATCACTACCTGTAAGGCTTTTTAAAAATGTAGTTCTTATTTTAATCAGAGTTATAAATGCATGTGATTTAAAAAAGAAGATATTTCCACAAGCGTGTCAAGAACTATGAAGGGTCTGAGATTTTACCCTACTTGAAAGCTAACAAGCCTGTTATAATTTTCATGGATCCTGGCAAAAGACACAGACTTCTGGGCCAGAGGTGAAGTGCCGTTTATGACCTGTATTAAGCAGTCGCAGAGGATCAGCATTTTTCCTACAGGTTGCTAGAGCCTTACTTCCCACAGGGCAGTACGAAGAGGGCCAAGTGATAACTACAAACAGTGGGTTGCATTATGGGAAAGAAATCCTGAGCTTCGAGAAACCAAATCTTTTATAGTGGGCAGTAAGCACGCTGTGCTTTGCCCCAGGTGACATCGTCTTTATTATGTTGTCAGTAAGGTTTGCCCTTTGCTAGGGAGGGAAATACCATTTCTCTCTTTCTAGGCTGTTTGCTATAAAAATAGCCTTGAAAAAATTATCTGGAACAAAAAGACAGTGCCTCACTTGCAAGATGTACAGAAATGCAAGGCACTCACAGAGAATTGCCTCCCAACAAAGAGTTGTACTTATGAAAAACAGCATGCTTCTCCCAATGGCCCCCCAAATTTCCTACTCCCTAGAACTCCGTTGTCCAATAGAAATATAATGTGAGAAATAAAATTTTCTAGTAGCAGCATTAAATAAAAAGAATCAGGGCTGGGCGCCGTGGCTCACGCCTTTAATCCCAGCAATTTGGGAGGCCAAGGCGGGCAGATCACAAGGTCAGGAGATCAAGACCATCCTGGCTAACACAGTGAAACCACATCTCTACTAAAAATACAAAAAAATATTAGCTGGATGTGGTGGCGGGTGCCTGTAGTCCCAGCTACTCGGGAGGCTGAGGCAGGAGAATGGCGTGAACCCAGGAGGCGGAGCTTGCAGTGAGCTGAGGACAGTGCATTCCAGCCTGGGCAACAGAGCAAGACTGTCTCAAAAAAAAAAAAAGGTACAAAATTTTTTTTTTTTTTTTCCTTTTGAGACAGGGTCTTGCTCTCTTACCCAGGCTGGAGTGCAGTGGTGTGATCTTGGCTCATTGCAGCCTCGATTTCCTGGGTTCAGATGGTCCTCCCACCTCAGCCTCCCAGGTAGCTGAGACTACAGGCGTGTGCCACCACACTGGGCTAATTTTTTTTTTTTTTTTTTTGGTAGAGATGGGGGCCTCACTGTGTTGCCCAGGCTGGTCTCGAACTCCTGGACTCAAGTGATCCTCCTGCCTCAGCTTCACAAGGTGCTGGGATTACAGGTGTAAGCCACTGCACCTGGCCAAATTAACAGTATATTATCTTTGGCATATCAGAATTTTATAATGTTAATATGTAAACAAGATAAAATTACTAGTGAAATATTGAAATGATACATGTGTCTAATATTTCTGTTACGATGTAATAATAGTATCTTACATGATGTGGTCGTTAAAGTGAAATATAGTCCTACCAAAACAGTAATGTGTTTAAGGGAAAGATTTTATACTGCTTCAAGTTTTAAAATGTAATTAATTAAAATAAAAATTATTTGTTGAGACTAGGCTCATTTCAAGTGCTCAGTAGTTGCATGTGACTACTGGCTAACATTCTCTGCTGCATAGCCCTGAAGATAACCATTTTCAACTTTTTATAGATTTCTTTAGTTGGGTATTTTCATATCTCTAAATATTTAAATAATGCTTATACAGTTTCTGAATTATTCAGCTTTAAGTTCTTTCTACTATTAAAGAGGTTTTTTTGTTGTTGTTGTTTGTTTTAATAGAGACAGGGTCTTTCTCTGCCACCCAGTCTAGAGTGCAGTGGTGCAATTGTAGCTCACTGTAGCCTCGAACTCCTGTGCTCAAGTGATCCTCCCATCTCAGCCTTCTAAGTAGCTGTGTCTACAGGCATGCACCACCACACCCAGCTAATTTTTGAATTTTTCTTGTTTTTATAGAGATGGTATCTCACCATTTTGCTTAGCCTAGTCTCAAACTCTTGGGCTCAAATGATCCTCCAACCTCAGCCTCCCAAAGTGCTGGGATAACAGACACGAGCCACCCCACCTGACCATTAAGGAGGGTTTAATTCTCTTTCAACCAAAACCCTCCACCACACTTGGACTCATTTTCTGGCTGTCTCTCATCCCCAAAGTCAATGATTCTGAAAAACTTTTTGTTGTGTGTATGTATTTTTAAATATGAGATGGGGTCTTGGCATGTTGATTCAGGTTGTTCCAGGCTGATCTGGAACTCCTGGGCTCAAGTGATCTTCCCACCTCAACCTTGTGAGTAGCTGGGATCATAAGTGTGTGCCACCATGCCTGGCCTGAAAACTTTTTTATTTCAGCACTGTTTATACTCTAAAAAATCACTGAGGATCACAAAGAGCTTTTGTTTATGTGGGTTATATCTATTGGCATGTATTCTATTAGAAAGTAAAACTGAGGCTGGACATAGTGGCTCATGCCTGTAATCCTAGCACTTTGGGAGGCCAAGGCAGGAGGATTGCTTGAGGCCAGGAATTCAAGACCAAGTCTGAGACCAGCTTGGGCATCATAGTGAGACCCTATCTCTACAAAAAAAAAAAAAGAAACCGGTCGGGTGCACCTGTGGTTGCAGCTGCTTGAGAGGCTAAGGTGGAAGGATCACCTGAACCCAGGAGTTTGAGGCTGCAGTGAGCCAAGATCATGACATTGTACTACAGACTGGGTGACAGAGTGAGACCCTGTCTTAAAAAAAAAAGAAGAAACAAAAATCTTAAGTAGTACTTCTGTGAAAATAACAATAAGCCCTTTATTTTAACATAAGTAATTTCTTGTGAAAATCTTTTTTTTTTTTTTTTTTTTTTTTTTTCTGAGACGGAGTCTCGCTCTGTCGCCCAGGCTGGAGTGCAGTGGCCGGATCTCAGCTCACTGCAAGCTCCGCTTCTGGGGTTTACGCCATTCTCCTGCCTCAGCCTCCCAAGTAGCTGGGACTACAGGCGCCTGCCACCTCGCCCAGCTAGTTTTTTGTATTTTTTTAGTAGAGACGGGGTTTCACCGTGTTAGCCAGGATGGTCTCGATCTCCTGACCTCGTGATCCGCCCGTCTCGGCCTCCCAAAGTGCTGGGACTACAGGCCTGAGCCACCGCACCCATGAAAATCTTTTTAGAAAAGTTAGAAGAATAACAGTGTTTTTGTATTTTTGCAAATCTCTTTTACTGTTTGGCTTAATAGAAAATACCTGAATTATGATACTTCTGCACTTACTCTGTTGAGAACAAACACATCATGTAGCCCCTGGAAAACTGCACTGTATGTAACACAGAGGGAGTGAAAAGGTTGCAGAATGGCCTAGTATTATTATGAAAATAGTTTTGAGACGCTCTGTATATTGTCATGCTTTTTGTTTGACCACAACTCAATGTTTATATTATTATAACCATGTATAAACTGAGCCTAGCATACCATGATTGCTTTTTTTTTTTTTTTTTTGGATAAGTGTCTCACTCTATTGCCAAGGCTAGAGTGTGGTGGCACTGTTTTGGCTCACTGCAACCTCTGCCTCCCATATTCAAGTGATTCTCCTGCCTCAGCCTCCTGAGTAGCTGGGACTACAGATGCGCGCCACCACACCCAGCTAATTTTTGTGTTTTTAGTAAAGATGGGGTTTCACCGTGTTGGCCAGGCTGGTCTCGAACTCCTGACCTCATGATCCGCCCACCTCAGTCTCCCAAAGTGCTGGCATGAGCCACGACGCCCGACCATGATTTCTTTTATTGTACGTACTTGTTGGCATATTTTACTCACTTGTACTCAATGGCATTTTTTCATATTGTTTGTTTATTATATGTACTTTTACGTTTTTTGGAGATGGAGTCTCACTCCGTCACCCAGGCTGGAGTGCAGTGGTGCTATCTCAGCTAACTGCAATCTCCACCTCCCAGGTTCAAGCGATTATCCTGCCTTAGCCTCCCAAGCACCTGGAATTATAGGTGCATGCCACCACACTCGGCTAAGTTTTTGTGTTTTTAGTAGAGACAGGGTTTTGCCGTGTTGGCCAGCCTGGCCTTGAACTCCTGACCTCAAGTGATCAGCTTGCCTCGGCCTCCCAAAGTGTTGGAATTACAGGTGTGAGCTACCACACCTGGCCTGCATTTTACTTATTTAATTCTGAACTCTACCTTAGTTAACAAAGTCTCCTCTAAATCCATTAATTTACAGCAAGGATTCTCTGTTTCATCTCAAATGTTTTCTGGAGCTGTTCACTTGCTTTAATTAAGGACTGGTTTCTTCCTAGTACTCCCACACAACCATCATCTTGGGATCTCCCTTTGTAATCTTAGGATTTCTGTTGCCTCTCATTTATATTGGGTCCTTTGATTACTGGATCCTGTCTCTTCCTTTTTTTTTTGGTTTGAGACAAAGTCTCACTGCTGTCACCCAGGCTGAAGTGCAATGGCTCAATCTCGCTCATTGCAACCTCTGCCTCCCAGATTCAAGCGATTCTCCTGCCTCAGCCTCCCAAGTAGCTGGGATTACAGACGCGCACCACCACATCTGGGTAATTTTTGTATTTTCAGTAGAGATGAGGTTTCGCCATGTTGACCAGGCTGGCATCGAACTCCAGACCTCAAGTGATCTGCCTGCCTCAGCCTCCCAAAGTGCTGGGATTATAGGCGTGAGCCGCTGTGCCTGGCTGGATCCTGTCTTTTTCTTAATGGACATTGGAGCACAAACTTGGGGGCCAGATTATGTGGATGTAAAGCCTAGCTCTTCTGCTTATTAACCATGTGATGCTGGAAGAGCTATTTAACCTCTTTATGCCTCAGTTTCCTCATCTGGAAAATAATACTTTCTATGTAGCATTCTCCTGAAGATTCTATATGTTAATACAGGTAAGTCATTTAGAAGAGTTCCAGAGCATATTAAGCACTCCAGGTTAGTGATGTTAATGCTCTTACAGTTGCTGGTGAATTTCATCTTTTAGTGGCATGCTTCTCATAGTAACCTGCTGAGAAAGGTGCATGTGACTTTACTGGTATAAAAATGCCTTTCTGTTACATCACATTCTACCAATAGCTTGGCTGGTTACTTAGAATTCCAAATTGAAAATAGTTTTCCTTCAGAATTTGGAAAGCATTGCTCTATTTTAGTCTACCCTTCAGCAGAAGGTGGGCTGTAAATTGCACGGTGTCAGCTTTCCCCATAGTCTGCTTTAGGATTCAGCTTTCTGAGATCTCACTCTGTTGCCCAGGCTGGAGTGCAGTGGGCAGTTATCATTCACTACCTGTAACTTTCAAATTTTTGATGCTATTACTTCAGTTATATTCCTTGTGTTTGAGGGACTTAGGCTTTTTTGAAAAATTGCTTATTATCATTTTATCTTAAACAGAGTATGCTTTTAGATATCTTCAGTCCCTGCAAGTGTGGGGAAATAGAAACAGAACTCTTCTCTGGCAGTCGGAAGAAAGAATAGGGCTGGGTACGGTAGCTCATGCCTACAATCCCAGCGCTTTGGAAGGCAGAGGTGGGTGGATCACTTGCGGTCAGGAGTTCGAGACCAGCCTGGCAACGATGGTGAGCCCCTCATCTCTACTAAAAACAAAAATTAAAAAAAAAAAAAAGACAGTAGATCTAAATTTTTAGCAGAAGAACTTGGCTGGTTCCTCATGGCCAGCCACAGTTAGGGTCTCAGCTGTTTGTTCAGTGTGAGACCACAGAAGAATTAAGCAGCTCACTGCAGGGAGGCACAGACAGCAGTCACGTGTCAGCGACTACCCTCCAAGCAGGGCAAGGGTGTGGTGGGGACAGAGACCAAATACCCTGAGATGAGATGAGGCTATAAAAGTGCAATTGGCCAGAAAGAAGTCCACCCTGAATGGCAAGGCCTTTGCCTTGAAATCTTATCTGCTTCCTGCTCCTTCCCTTGACCTGCCTTGGGTGGCATTTGGGCTCCCTCACGTGGGTCACAGTCCTTCCAGATAACTGGCATGGCTTGGACATCAAACACAGTAGCTGGTATTTTGCTCCAGTCACAGCAGCCTCTGGGACACAGAACAATAGTCCCTGGGGAGTCAGTGAAATTGAAAAGTATTCACTGGGACTAGAAGCCAAATGAACTTAGACCATACCTCCTGCTGCTGAAGGGCAGTAGGTTAGTGACCCAGGTTTATCCATCAGCGGTTTGCTTATGCACAGATGTGTGCATATGCTTACGTGCATATGTAGGCGTGAGCCACCACGCCCGGCCAGTTTTGTCTTCTTGAAGATGTCTCTCCCAGGGCCTTCTGACTGGTTCCAGTCTGCTGTGGTTGTCTGTTGGCTTGTTATATGGCCAAGATGTTCCTTGACCTGGGGATTCCCTTTTCTTTCCTCTTCGGTTAGATCTCCTTTCTGATTCTTACTAACGTCCTCTCCTTTCTTGGTTAATAATACATATATATATTTGAGACAGGGTCTCACTCCTGTTGCTCAGGCTGGAGTGCAGTGGCACGATCATGGCTTACTGCAGCCTTGATCTCCTGGGCTCAGGTGATCCTCCCACCTCAGCCCCCTGAGTAGCTGGGACTACAGGTGCACACCACCACATGCAGATAATTTCATATCTTTTGTAGAGAAAGGGTCTCTCCATGTTGCCCAGGCTGGTCTTGAACTCCTGGGTTCAGGCGATCCACTCGCCTCCACATCCCAAAGTGCTAGGATCAGAGGCATGAGCCATGGCACCTGGTTAGTAATTATTGAATACAACTCATTCTCCAGTAGCTTTCTGAGGAAAGGTACTTAAAAGTATATATTTTGATACCTTGCCTGTCTTAATATATGTTTATTTACCCTTACTTTTTTTTTTTTTTTTTTTGTTTTGGAGTCTTGCTCTGTCGCCAGGGCTAGAGTGCAGTGGCGGATCTCAGCTCACTGCAAACACTCACAGTTCATGCTTTACACAAAGGCCAACGAAACTTTAGCTTTATGGCCAATGACTTTCTTTTTTTTTTTTTTTTGAGATGGAGTCTCCCTGTCCCCCTTAGGCTGGAGTGCAGTGGCACAATCTTGCCTCACTGCAAACCTCTGCATCCCAGGTTCAAGTGATTCTCCTGCCTCAGCTTCCCAAGTATCTGGGATTACAGGTGTGTGCCACCATGCCTGGCTAATTCTTTTTGTATTTTTAGTAGAAATAGGGTTTCACCATCTTGGCTAGGCTGGTCTCGAACTCCTCACCTCAAGTAATCCACCTTCGTCTGCCTCCCAAAATGCTGGGATTACAGGCATTAGCCACCACATCCAGCTTTACCCTTATTTTGATTAGTTCATCTGATTATGAGAATTCTTAGCTGGGATTGTTTTCTTTAGCACTTTTAAGGCATTACTCCATTGTCTCCTGGTTTCTGTGGCTGGTTTTTGTGAAGGGTGAAGACATTCTGCTTCTGAATTCATTTTATGCGAGTTAGTTTCCCCCCTCCCCTGAAAGTATATGCAGTATTCTTCCTCCCATTGTTCTGATATTTCATGATTAATGAATACATCTTGGTGTGGGTCTGTTGTCATCCACTGTGCTGATACCCTAGGAGATTTTGCAATCTAGAAACCATTCTTTCATTTTGGGAAATAGTCTATTTAGTTGACGACGTCCTTCCATTTTTCTGTTTCTTCTGTTTTCTTTTTCTGGAGCTCTTGTTATTCATATGGTGGGTCTCTGATCTGGTTCTCTAAATGACTGTATGTTTTCTCTTATTTTCTCATCCCTCAGTTTGTCTATTTGCTCTACTCCCTGAGAGTGTTTCTCACTTTATCTTCCAACACTTCTATTTAGTTTCTCTTTTTCTTTTTAGCTGGAGTCTTGCTCTGTTGCTCAGGCAGGAGTGCAATGGCACACTCTTGGCTCACTACAACCTCCTCCTCCTGGGTTCAAGCGATTGTACTGTCTCAGCCTCCCAAGTAGCTGGGATTACAGGCACACACCATCACGCCCAGCTAATTTTGTTAGTAGAAACAGGGTTTCATCATGTTGGCCAGGCTGGTCCCAAACTCCTGACTTTGGGTGATCTGTCCGCCTTGTCCTACCAAAGTGCTGGGATTACAGGTGTGAGCCACTGTGCCCAGCCCGAGCCACCACACCTGGCCAAGTTTTTCATGTTTGCTATCATGTGAATAATTTTCAAGGGCTCTTTTTATTTACTATTTGTTCTATTTATGTGGTTTCCTGTTTGTTCTAGTCATCTATTGCTGTGAGGCAAACCACTTCAAATGTAGTAAGATACAACAATATCATTTTATTTTTTTGCTCACACATTCTGTTGGTCAAGAATTCAGTGAAGACTGGAGTGACTAGGGGCTGTAGTCATCTGATGGCTTCTTCCCTCGCATGTCTGACATCTGGGCTGGGATGACTTGAAGACAGGGCTTAGCTGGAACAGTTGACTTGAGTACCTATATCTGGTCTCCATGTGGCTTCTTACAGCATGGAAGCTGGTTCTAAAAGGGAGCTTCTGACTAGAGATCACATTTTTCAAGACAACTGGGTGGAAGCTGCATGGTTTTACATGACCTGACCTTGATGGTCACAAAGCATTTCTTCTGCCAGACTCTATTGGTCAAACCATAATCATAATGTGTCCGGAGTTGGTTCCTTCCAGTGGGTTCTTGGTCTCACTATAACTTCAAGAATGAAGCCGCACACCTTCGCAATGAGTGTTACAGCTCTTAAAGGTAGTGAGGACACAAAGAGTGAGCAGCAGCAAGATTTATTGTGAAGAGCGAAAGAACAAAGCTTCCACAGCATGGAAGGGGACCCGAGCGAGTTGCCGCTGCTGGCTCAGGTGTCCAGCTTTTATTCTCTTATTGGGCTCTACCCATGTTCTGCTGATTGGTCCATTTAACAGAGTGCTGATTGGCACATTTTACACAGTACTGATTTGTCCAGTTTTACAGAATGCTGATTGGTGCATTTACAATCCTCTAGCTAGACACAGAGCACTGATTAGTGTGTTTACAATCCTCTAGCTAGACAGAAAAGTTCTCCAACTGCCCACTTAACGTAGGAAGTCCAGCTGGCTTCACCTCTCAATTCCCCCTCTAAGCAGGACACCCCAACTGCTGTTGGGAATTGGGTGATGATCACTCTATCTACTCCCTGCTGGATAGGGGTGAAGAAGGGGCCCTGCAGTTGTAGTGTCCTCCAGAGGGGAACTCTTTAGGCCAGTTGAAGGGCCAGCAGGTTGGTCCAGGGGTCCTCAGTAGAAGTTGTTAGTTGAGCTCATTTGGGGTTCTATTTGTAAGACCATCTGTAACTTGATGGCCTCAATCCTAGAGGAAACAAATTTGACAAGGAGGTTAAAAATACAGGGCCCAAAGGTGAGTAATAGCAAGATGGCTGTCATGGGACCTAGAAAGGGGAGAAGTCATGTCACCCAGCTCCATTCTTATAGGAGAAACTAGAAAAGCACCAGAGACAGAGAGTGGTTTTTAGAAGAGGGACTAGTCTCGGAGAAGAGAGGTGAGAAGAAGTTTGTCTGACAGGCATTAGGACTCAGGAGGCAAGGGTCAGGATAGACAGGATAGATGGGCAAGTCTTACTTGGGTAATGTGACTTGGAGAGTTCCGCTCATGGCTGCAGGGTCAACCAACTCTCTGTCAGGACCCCGCTGCTGAATGGCTTTCCTCTCTGTCGACCCTTGGCTCAGCCTGGAAGTATAGGAAAAGTGGAAGCTGTTTCCAGGCAAACCAATGCTCCCAACTCTGAAGAGTCGAAGGTTGTTAGAGAGCCCTTTCCCAGAAAACCTGACACCCATATCTTTAGTCTGGCGGCCGCGCTAGTCACTTTTAACTGGCCAACGGGTGCCCAGTATTTAGCCCCCGAATTCTAAGGAAAAATAGGATAGAATAGCAAGCGAAAGGGGTCCAATGGTATTCACCACTTGATGATGGTCCCTTCGTGGTCACCAAGATGTGTCCAGGGTTGGTTCCTTCTGGTGAGCCCTTGGTCTTGCTGACTTCAAGAATAAAGCCATGGACCTTCGTGGTGAGTGTTACAGCTCTTAAAGATGATGTGTCCGGAGTTTGTTCCTTCAGCTGTGTCCAGAGTTTCTTCTTTCCAGTGGGTTCATGGTCTCAGTGACTTCATGAGTGAAGCCGTGGACCTTTGCGGTGAGTGTTACAGCTCTTAAAGGTGGTGCGGACCCAAAGAGTGAGCAACAGCAATATTTATTGTGAAGAGTGAAAGAACAAAGCTTCCACAGCATGGAAGGGGACCAGAAGGGGTTGCTGCTGCTGGCTTGGGTGGCCAGCTTTTATTCCCTTATTTGGCCCCACCCATGTCCTGCTGATTGGTACATTTTACAGAATGCTGATTGGTCCATTTTACACAGTGCTGATTGGTCCGTTTTTACAGAAGGCTGATTGGTGCATTTACAATCCTCTAGCTAGACACAGAGCACTGATTGGTGCATTTATAATCCTCGACCCAGGAAGTCCCGCTGACTTCACCTCTCAATAAGGCCTCTTAAATTCAAGAGGGAGAAAATTTGACTACTTCTTGGTTGGGGAGTGGCAAGGTCATATAGCAGAAGAAAATGTTGTGTGAAAATGTTGGCCTGGCTGTCTTCAGAAAATATATTGTACCTCGTTAATTTTTTTTTAACATATTTTTAACTTTATATATTTTAATTTTAACATATTTTTAACTTTATATATTTTAATTTTAACATATTTTTAACTTTATATATATAACTTTAACATATTTTTTAACATCCTGAGGATGTTAGTGGTAGTTTTCTGTATCCTGAGGATGTTAGTGGTAGTTTTCTTCTCTCTAAACAGTATGTTTCCTTTGACCATTTGGGGAACTCCTAATTTAAGCAAGATATTTAAGCCTTCTTTCTCTTGGCATGGTTGGATTCCCCATTAAAAAAAAAAAAAAAAAAATTCCTGCCCTGGGCTGACAATCAAAGTTCTGGGAACTACTAGGGATAAGCAAGCTGGAAATGGAGAAGGATATTCACTGTGCCTGGGTCCCACTGTTTTCTGGATGGGAACTGCTTTCCATTAGGCCTGGTGTGCCCTGGAAGGGAGAGCCTCTGCAGAGACTATATCTTGGGTGGGTCTTTGCCAAGTTTGAGGTAGAAACCCAGCTGCTTTGTAAACAGCTACTAGTGGATACTTTAAACAAAACAAAAAACGAAGCAACACTACTCCTCCATCACTCCCGCAGCCCCGCTTCAGAGGGATCTATGCAACCAGCACCAGTTCCTGCACCCTTTGAAGATCCTGCAGTGTAAATAGAGCTGGTCTGTTCTTTCCCACCTGTCAGCCTGGGATTTGTGCATCTGCTTTTTCAGTTTCCTCTCATCCATCTGCTTTTCCAGTTTGATTCCTGCCTCCTGTCTCCCTCTCCCTGAGGTCATTTTGTCTGTCTTCCCACTCCATTAAGCACTCAGTGGCACCCTTTCTATATGGCGGTGCTTACTCTCTTTGTGTTGGAACACTTCTAGTGACCATATCGTCACCTTAGGGGCATGCGATGCCTATCTTCTTGTTCCTTTCCTTGACTAGCTTTCCTTCTTATTTTCAGTATTTATTTTCAGTATTCTTAGAATTTAGTATTCTTGTACTTCTTGGTCTTAAAAGTCACGTACCAAGAACCATTGCTTTCAGGTACTGGCTTTCCTCTGTTCCTACTCACAGTGGAATTATTTCATTTTGCATTTCTTCTTAGGTTATGTGTTCTACTTAAAATTATATAGGGTGGTGTCCATAAGGAAGTCTCCTCTTCCAGGAAAGGACCAGTGTGCAATGAGGGACCTTCTTCAGGACATGCCCCAGGACAGTTGTTGGGTTGTGTAGGCCTTGAGCAAGTGAGGCTTAGTGTGGTTTGGGACTTGCGTTTTTCTTACTTTCCCAGAATTCGTGAGCTTTTGTCATTTAGAATGTTTCTTACTCTTCTGTAGTTGCCCTCACTGGCATATCCCACCAGATATTCTTCAGTGAGTATACTTCCTGAGTGAAATATAAAGGTGAAGGAACACTGGGCTGAGCAGTGTTAACTACCCATGGCCACATTTTTGTTATTTAATGATTTTGTTATTCATTCCTTGTGTGGGTGTGCTTAAACTAAGTAATTTTTGGTAATTAAAATTGCATTAAAATAGTATAGCATGTGCATATTCTTATTTCCCTTTAAACTTCCCTTCTTGGAAATCTCTTTGGCTATGAAATCTCATTTTCCTTTCACCCTTCTGATTCTTACCCGAGTTTTACTTAAGAAAACGTTCTATGTCTTGAACTTAGGTTGGTTAATTACAATTCCTCTTAATGATTTGACTTTTCTATTCACCCTGATGATAAATAGACAAAATCAAAAGCATTATTAATGAAATAATGCTTTCTCACATATTTACCTCCTTTATAGACACTGTTTTCTCACATATTTACCTCGTTTATAGACACTTATCCATCTTATTAAAACCCAAAACTAGTGATTTTACATTGTAAAAAGTATTTTTCAAAGCATGTTGGCTGTTTAGGATGTGGACGACAGTGGTAAAGACCTGTGCTTTTTTGAGGTGAGATCCAAGTGTTTGGTTCTGAACTTTGTATTTTCCATATGGATTTTGGGGTGACCCTTTCATGTACCCACATTCTGTAAAATCCTGTTTAAGATGATTCTAGTTCTCCTGGTTAAAAAAACCCCTGAAACTCAGTGGTATCACAATTTCTAACTTAAAATCTGTTTACTATGGGGAACTTTATTGTTATTATTCTAATAGTAGCTTTATTGAGATATTCACATACCATAATGTTTGCCCTTTTAAAGTATGCAATATGTTCACAAAGTTCTACATCAATCTCCACTATCTACTTAGAGAACTTTCAAAGGAAACCTTTGTACCTACCAGCAGTCATTGCCATTCCCCCATGTCCCCAGCCCCTGGCAGACACTCATCTACTTTCTGTCTATATGGATTTGCTTTTTCTGGACACTTAATATAAACAGAATTATATAGTAAATGAGTGTTACTTAGCCTAATGTTTTCTAGGTTCTTCATGTACATTGTATGGAACATGTGTGAGACCTTCATTTCTTATTATACCCATATAATATACCATTTTATGGATATGCCACATTTTGTTTATCAGTTCTTCAGTTCACGGTCATTTGGCTTGCTTCCACTATTTTAGTTAGTAATAATGCCATTATGAACATTTGTATACAAGTTTTTGCATGAAAATATGTTTTCATTTCTCTTGGATATATACCTAATAGTGGAACAGCTAGGTCATCTGGTAACTCTAGTTTTAATTTTCTGTGGACCAACCAAACAGCTTCACCAAGCATTTACATTTCTACTAGCAATTTATGATGGTTCCCATTTATCCATTCAGTGAGATAAAAAAATACACTAGGGCCGGGCACAGTGGCTCACTCCTGTAATCCCAGCACTTTAGGAGGCCAAGGCAGGCAGATCACCTGAGGTCAGGAGTTCCAGACCAGCCTGGCCAACATGATGAAACCCCATCTCTACTAAAAATACAAAAATTAGCCAGCTGTGATGGCGGGTGCCTGTAATCTCAGCCACTCAGGAGGCTGAAGCAGAATTGCTTGAACCTGGGAGCTGGTTCAATCTTGGCATTGAGCCAAGATTGCACCACTGCACTCCAGCATGGGCAACAAGAGCAAAATCCATCTCAAAAAAAAAAAAGAGTGTGAAAGACACTGTTAGTTGCCTGAGTAAACCTCCATTTCCAACCCTTCTCCCTTGCCTGCCTCTAATATGTACCTTAAAAACATAAGAGCAGGCCAGGC
>NW_012115788.1:1012026-1015095 GCF_000951035.1 Colobus angolensis palliatus | reverse complement strand
AAATATATATATATATGTAATGTACACATTATAAGTCTGTCAACACAGTTTTGTCATCATAAATTAATGTAGC
This sequence comes from Colobus angolensis palliatus, assembly GCF_000951035.1. Lineage (NCBI taxonomy): Eukaryota > Metazoa > Chordata > Mammalia > Primates > Cercopithecidae > Colobus > Colobus angolensis. The sequence goes on along the minus strand of NW_012115788.1, from coordinate 1,015,022 downwards.
TATAAATCAGATGAGAAGAGAATTACGAAGAACATTACATTCATACTATAAATTTGCCTATAAATACATACTTTTTATATATTTATATATATGCTTTATATACTTTATATATATTTACTTTATGCATATGTATAAAGGTGTATATATATATACTTTTACTGCTGCTTTCTATTTTTTCATGCGGATTTGAGTTGCTGTCTAGAATCTTTTCATTTCTACCTGAATATCTTCATTTAGTATTTCTTGAAGGGTAAGGCTGCTAGTGATAAATTGTATTTGTTTTATTTATCTGGGAGTATCCTAATTTCTCATTGTTTTGAGTGATTTTGCTCATTATGGAATTTTTGGTTAGCAGTCCTTTTTTTTAGAGATGGAGTTTTCCTCTGTTGCCCAGGCTGAAGTGCAGTGGCATGATCCTGGCTCACTGCAACTTCCACCACCCAGGTTCAAGCGATTCTCCTGTCTCTGCCTCTCGAGTAGCTGGGATTACAGGCATGCACCACTATGCCTGGCTAATTTTTGTATTTTTAGTAAGAGACAGGGTTTCACCATGTTGACCAGGCTGGTCTCAAACTCCTGACCTCAAGTGGTCCACCCGCCTCAGCCTCCCAAAGTGCTGGGATTACAGCCATGAGCCACCACACCTAGCCAACAGTCTTTCTTTCTGCACGTTGAATATGTCACTCACTGTCTTCTGGTCTCCATTGTTTTTTATTTGAAGTTGTTAATCATTTTCAGGATTTGTTGTATAATCACTTTTCTTTACCATTTTCAAAATCTTTTGTCCTTTCAGCAGTTTGATTTTGAAGTGTCTAGGTGAGGGTATCTGAGTTTATCCTCTTAGCAGCTCATTGAACTTTGTGCAAATTAATTTTTATTTCAATATTAATAGACTATTTTTAGAGCAGTTTTATGTTTACAGAAAAATTACACAGAAAGTACAGAGAGTTTCCATTTACCCCCTCACTGTTTCTTCTGTTATTAATATTTTAAATTAGTGTGGTACATTTTTTACAATTAAGCCAGTATTTATGCATTATTATTAATTATTGACACATTATTTTTTCAACTATTTTTCTACCTCCCCAAACTTGTTATATATATTATTATTATTAAGGGTTTACTCTTTGTGTTGTACATTCCATTGAATTTCTCCATTTGGTTAGATACCATTCTCATGCTTTCTTTCAGTTATTTAGTTCTATGAACATACTTATAAGAGCTGATTTCAAGTATTTATTAAATCCAGTGCCTGGGCTTCCTTGGGGACATTTTTATTGACTGCTTTGTTTGTTCCACCCCCTGTAAGTGGACCAGACTTTTGTGTTTCTTTGCATGCCTTGTAATTTTTTTTTGTTGTTGAAGCAGGATAGTTTATAGTGTGTCCACCACGGAAATCAGACCTCTACCCCTACCTACCCTGACCAGGGTTTGTTGTTTCTGTTATTTGTTTGTTTAGTGACTTTCCTCGACCAGTTGTCTGAAGTTTATATTCTTTGTTATGTGAGACCCACTCAAGTCTCTCTCGGTTAGTTAGTGGTCTGCTGATGATTCCATAGAGATTTCCTTACATGCCTTGAACCTGTAAGGGGCAAGAATTACTTAAAGGCATACTTTGTGTAGTGTTTTGATATTTTAGTGGTTGAAATTCATATGTATTGTTACAGAAGCTCCCCATGGTGGCTTTCTAGTAGAGGTGTGGAGCGGGGTGGTGATCAAGATTGTTAGAAGAAAATGAGATGAAAACAAATTCAGCTGCAGGATTGTCATTAATTTGCCAGTGAGCATTGGGAATCTTCACAGCGGGGGAAAGGATATGTTGGATTTTCTAATCATACTGCACCACTAAACTGTTCCTTGGTATGCATTAAGGGAAATGCTGCTAGAGTTTTCTTTCAAAGAACTTAACCTAAATTTCAGGATGTTTTCAAATCTTTAGCAATCCACAAACATAGAATTAGAAAAATAAGTAAGACTAGAGGGAAGGAAATTTTAAAAGAGGAAAGTTAACCACCCATAATTTTGAGAAAAAAAAGTAAACATGTAGGATTAGTTCACCAACATATTTTCTGAGTGTGTGAATACTATATGTTCATATGTATCCCTTCACACATTGCTTTTTAATTTCACAGATTTCTTTAAAGCCTCATGGAACACATCATTATCGCTGGATGCCCGGACACTTAATACACCTGACAGCAGGCGAAGTGCTCAGAATGGGACAGGATGTCACCTGGAATCAGCACTAAGTGATTCAGACTGTCCTTACTTTTAAATGGTAAAAAGTCTAAATACTTTTCTTAACATTATTTTATATTAATGATGGTCATTTATTCATTTTTATTTGTATTATTACTATTCACAACTCATTTCCTAATGAAATGAAGTTTCTGGCGTTAAAAACTAGTGTCAAATCTCTAGAAATCTTGTTATAAACAGATTTATAATGGTCAAATTGGTAGTATTTGGCTTTCTTTTTTTAGAACAGCAGCGCTTATCAGCTGTAGAACCAATTGCCAAGTTATAAAATTGATTTTTGAAAACAAAGCTATTTAATGTTTGTAAGCATTTTACATAGTAAAAGTGGGTTGTGTTCCTAAAATTTGAATATAGATGAAGGTCTGTCATAAATTACAATTTGTATACACTATTGTTTTCTGCAAGACTTAGTTATTACAGTCTGTTATAACTAATGCAGAAAACACAAGCTGTATCTCTCTTTTGGATTATGAATATTTTGTTTTCTTGTAGTGTCTGGCATGGAACTAAACTCACTGTGAAACCAACCCAACACAGTCCAAAACTGGGCCTGGTTTCATCTGAGCCTTTTCAATCCAGTTTGAAAATTCCGTTGACTTGCCCTTCCTCCAAAGATTCTTAGAAGTCACAACCATTTCCGGCCAGGCACAGTGGCTCACGCCTGTAATCCCAGCACTTTGGGAGGCCAAGGCGGGCGGATCACAAGGTCAGGAGATCGAGACCATCCTGGCTAACAC
>NW_012115788.1:1000341-1011976 GCF_000951035.1 Colobus angolensis palliatus | reverse complement strand
GCCGGGCGTTGTGGTGGGTGCCTGTAGTCCCAGCTACTCAGGAGGCTGAGGCAGGAGAATGGTGTGAACCTGGGAGGCGGAGCTTGCAGTGAGCCAAGATTGCCACTGCACTCCAGCCTAGGCGACAGGGCAAGACTCTGTCTCAAAAAAAGAAAGTGACAACCATTTCCAAACTTCTCCCTAAGTATGCCCCAAATCCTAAATCAGCAAAAAGCAGAATGGATCTGATCTCTTTTAGGGCTGCTGACACCAGCTAATGGACATTAAAAGATGTCAGGAGGAACTTAAATTACTAACGATTTCAAGACAAGGGGTGCTAATTCTGGCACAGTGTCAGAAACTGACTAACTATAGACTGTTCAATCATTATTACCTAGGTCTCCAACTATGGTTTTGCACCTCAACATACCAGAGAGGTAAAATACCCGTTGTTAGATATTGTAGTGCATCCAGGTACTGGGATTTGGAGTTTGTTTTTTCTTTTGTTTTCTTTTTCAATCTGTGGTATAAATACTAGAGACTGTGAGCTTCCTGTACTACTAACACTTTTCCTCTGATTCAGCCACTTTGTTTTTGTTTTAAACCTGACCTCATAGCAAAGAGGACAGTTTTTGAGCCTGAGAAGATTTATTGTGAAACTCTCTGTCTCTCTCTCTACATGCATACATACATACATACATACATACATACATACATACATGCATATATATATATGTATATATTTATAATTGCTTCTTTTATTTCGGTGCTGTTCTTCATTTCAAGATGCCGTTGCAGCTCTGATAAATGCAAACTGACAACTTCAAGGTCACAACGGAGGAAAAAATCACTGGTGCTTGAGCATAGAAGACTGCCCTTCACAACGAAAATCCCTGATTATTGTTTGAAATGCTGAGGAAGTTGCTGCGAAGAAGACTTTTTTCTTATCCCACTAAATACTACTTTGTGGTTCTTATTTTTTCCCTAATCACCTTCTCCGTTTTAAGGATTCATCAAAAGCCCGAATTTGTAAGTGTCAGACACTTGGAGCTTGCTGGGGAGAATCCTAGTAGTGATATTAATTGCACCAAAGTTTTACAGGGCGATGTAAATGAAATCCAAAAGGTAAAGCTTGAGATCCTAACAGTGAAATTTAAAAAGCGCCCTCGGTGGACACCTGCCGACTATATAAACATGACCAGTGACTGTACTTCTTTCATCAAGAGACGCAAATATATTGTAGAACCCCTTAGTAAAGAAGAGGCAGAGTTTCCAATAGCATATTCTATAGTGGTTCATCACAAGATTGAAATGCTTGACAGGCTGCTGAGGGCCATCTATATGCCTCAGAATTTCTATTGCATTCATGTGGACACAAAATCCGAGGATTCCTATTTAGCTGCAGTGACAGGCATCGCTTCCTGTTTCAGTAATGTCTTTGTGGCCAGCCGATTGGAGAGTGTGGTTTATGCATCGTGGAGCCGGGTTCAGGCTGACCTTAACTGCATGAAGGACCTCTATGCAATGAGTGCAAACTGGAAGTACTTGATAAATCTTTGTGGTATGGATTTTCCTATTAAAACCAACCTAGAAATTGTCAGGAAGCTGAAGTTGTTAATGGGAGAAAACAGCCTGGAAACGGAGAGGATGCCATCCCATAAAGAAGAAAGGTGGAAAAAGCGGTATGAGGTCATTAATGGAAAGCTGACAAACACAGGGACTGTCAAAATGCTTCCTCCGCTCGAAACACCTCTTTTTTCTGGCAGTGCCTACTTTGTGGTCAGTAGGGAGTATGTGGGGTATGTACTACAGAATGAAAAACTCCAAAAGTTTATGGAGTGGGCGCAAGACACATACAGCCCTGATGAGTATCTCTGGGCCACCATCCAGAGGATTCCTGAAGTCCCGGGCTCACTTTCTGCCAGCCATAAGTACGATTTGTCTGACATGCAAGCAGTTGCCAGGTTTGTCAAGTGGCAATACTTTGAGGGTGATGTTTCCAAGGGTGCCCCGTACCCTCCCTGCGATGGGGTCCACGTGCGCTCGGTGTGCATTTTTGGAGCTGGTGACTTGAACTGGATGCTGCGCAACCACCACTTGTTTGCCAATAAGTTTGACGTGGATGTTGACCTCTTTGCCATCCAGTGTTTGGATGAGCATTTGAGGCATAAAGCTTTGGAGACATTAAAACACTGACCATTACAGGCAACTTTATGAATAATAAGTAGGATACACAAAACGTACCCTTATCTGTTTCCCCTTCCTTGTCAGTGAGCATCAGGAAGATGGTATGAGCTCCTCTTTGGGGCGGGGACTCTAGATCTTCTTGTCAGAGAAGCTGCATGGTTTCTGCAGAGCACCATTAGCTAGAAAGGTGATAACATTAAATGTTCATCTAGAGTTAATAATGGGAGGGCTAAAGGTAGCCTTGAGGCCAGAGCAGGTAGCAAGGCATTCTGGAAAGAGGGGACCAGGGTGGATGGGGAAGAGGCCGGTGCATAAAGTCAGCCTGTTCAAAGTGCTCAGGGACTTAGCAAAATGAGAAGATGTGACCTGTGCCAAAACTATTTTGAGAATTTTAAATGTGACCATTTTTCTGGTATGAATAAACTTACAGCAACAAATAATCAAGGATACAGTTAATCTGATGTTATATTTGTTGAAATGGAAATTTGATGTTACTCTAAGTGATTTTTGTAAATAATTTATTTTCTGCTCTAATACTGTACTGTGTAGTTTGTATGTCATCTCAGGGAGCTTAAAATGGGCTTGATTTAACATTGTTTTTGTGTTATTTTTGCTTGCAACAATCACACATTTTCAAAAACCAAAAAATGACAATTTCTACTTTAGTTAATTTCTACAAATCATCTTAGGTTATTAGCAAAGTTAAGACATCTTTTTTTTTTAAAAAAATTATAGCTTCTACAAGGAGAAACACTCCATTTTTCTAGAGATTTGCCTCTATCTTCCTTTCCTTAGTCTCCCCAGACTGCTATCAAGCTGTGTAAAAATTTACTTTCACTGGACCCTAAATTATTGTCTCTGCAATCTGACTGCCAGTAATTAGTACAGAAAACTAAGACAGAAAGGATGATATAGGTTTGAGGGGCTGGGGAGTGGGAGGGAGGAGAAAAGGAATGTATTTAAACCATTTCTGATGCCAGTGATGAGTATAAAAACCAGCATTGACACCATCCCCAAAATTAAAGCTGTCGCTTATTGAGTCTACTTGTGTCCAACCTCCCAGGATTGTTTTATCCCACTGTCACCTGTGTCTTCATTTGAAAGGACTTGGCCCTATCCTTGGGTCTTCCCATTACCTGCCCCTGGTTGTAAGTTTCCTCCTTTCTCAAACCTTCCATGAGGAGGAAAGAAGTGTGCGGTCATTCCACATGGCCTATTGGAAGGCCTGGGAAGGGAACTTTAGGTTTGGGACAGTTTTTTTTTAGTTTTTGGTATCATTCACAGCATACAATTTTTACTCTCTCCATTTTCACCATAAGACAGACAATTTGGGGTTGCTCTAATGCTGTCTCACATCTCAAAGTACATTCAAATCTTAAAAAGAAGTTCTTATAATTTTGCCGTGTTGATACTGTTCAGCAAACAAGCTACCAGGAACTGTGAGGCTTTGTCATTTAGCATTAGACTTAAAACAAGAATTAAAATCATGTGCTGTATTTTTAAAACATAGCCAAATTAAATAGTACGTGAGAAATTCAGAGTATTAGACAGTTTTAAGGCATTCAATTGAGAAAACCTGTTTTATTCCTCAAAGTCAGAAAACATTTTCATCTTATTGAGAGAGATGTTTTTAAACTTTTATTATCATTTGTAAACGTGGAAGTTGGTGGATTGCTGTGTTTTTGCATGATTAGCATGGGAGTCTGTTGGAGCAAGAGGAACATGTTTTGAAAACTCAAGAGATAATATTGATGAGGGCGGTACATGCAGTGTGTTCTCTCTTTATTGGCTTCTAAACCAGTTTTTTCCTTTAATGCATATCAAATATTTCTCCCATGCTTCTCTTAGAAAAGTTTTTACCTATAAACAGGGCACTTTTTAACTCTAAAACTAGTGATACTCAGTGACATACACTTTGTCTTATAAACATTTTTTCATTTTTTATTTTGAAAAATTGCAGATCTACAGCAAAAGTAAAACAGTAGTAAACACCATATAACCCTCACCTGGTGTTAACATTGTGCCCTGTTTACTTATGTCGTGTGTATTTTTGAACTTAGCAAAATTGGAAATTAAAATTTCTGAAAATTACAAATATGCAAAGTTATTTATCTTAGCACGTTTATTATGTGTGACTACATCTGATTTATATTTAAATTGACAGGTTTTGAGGGATTTTTGTCTTCATCACAAATGTAAAAATAGGATTTTAGAGTCTGTATCTCCAAGGTCCACATGGCCAGGCACAGTGACTCACACCTGTAATCTTCAGGATTTCAAGACCAGCCTGGTCAACATGATGAAACCCCATCTCTACTGAAAATAGGAAAAAAAAAAAAAAGTTAACCAGGCTTGCACCTGTAATCCCGGGAGGCTGAGGCAGGAGAATCTCTTGAGCCCAGGAGGTGGAGGTTGCAGTGAGCTGAGACCCCACCACCACTCCAGCCTGGGTGACAGTGAAACTCTTATCTTCAAAAACAAACAAACTAACAAAAAGTCCTTAAACATAAATGAACAAAAATTTTGTAATGGAAGGATTCTAGTTAATGAGTATTGCCTCAAGATTTCTATCTTTCTTACTAAGGACAAGAGTTAATAAAAATTGTTCTTTATTTTACAGGCAGTTACTGAAGCTCTTCTCAGAACTCAGTAAACAGCCACTCAGCCTTGAAAATGGAGCGTTGTTGCTTCTAAACATATGTTTATGTCATTTATTCAGTACAGTTCACTTAAATAACAAGTAGGTTTTCTTTTGTAGTGATTTGGGTAAGAGGAGGCCATGTTTCAGTTCATTTCCTCTGTAGGGTCGATTGAATTGGACTTTTTCAGTTGTTCAGAAAAATAAAAATAGTTTCTCACTATATGAAATAGAGATACTCCTCAACTTACCATGTGGGTAGGTCCCGGTAAACCTGTTATAATTTGAAAATATCATATTGAAAATGAATTTAATATCTCTAACCTGAAATCATAACTTAGCCTAGCCTACCTTAAATGTTCTCAGAACATTTAGCCTGCAGTTGGGCAAAACCATTTAACACAAAGCCTATTTTATAATAAAGTGTTGAATAGCTCATGTTATTTACTGAATACTGTCCTGAAAGTGAAAAAAAATGATTGTATAGGTACTCAAAGTATGATTTCTACTGAATGCATATCACTTGTGCACTGTGGTAAAGTTGAAAAACTGTTAAGCCTCTTAGGATTTTTAAGTAAGTTGGGTACCATCCATTTAAAATACATGCAATACTATTTCATGATAAACATGGTCACCGTAAGTTTTACTCTTTTGAATGTGGGCGCGATGGAATGCAGTTAGAATCAGTCATATCACCATTAAAATCAGCCATTCAGAAACCAAGGCCTTGTCTGCACACACTTTTTATTCCTTTTTCTGTTAGCAACCAGCACTCAAATATTAAATCTGGTAGTTGATGTACTTTTTAACAAATGAGTGTGTGCAAGTAGTGATTAAAAGTAAGATTCATTCTCAAGGCACAAATGTCAGAGGGGAAGAGAGTATGTCAAAAACTAACACAGATTATGCAAAAAGATTACTGGGAAGCTTTAGAAGAATGGCCAGTATTGCATTCTAGGACATTAGACACTTCAACTGTGTCTACTGAAGAAAGAGAACAGTTTTCCAGTTAGTAGCAAAGATTAATAGGAGCTATCACCTGCTGTTGGTTTGAATGTGATGGGCACAGCTGAGGGAAAAGGGACCCCATGTCCCCAGTATTGAGTGCCTGCTCCAAATATTGTCACACCGGATCTATTAAACACTTCCGGGTGCTCTTTAAGAGCCCTAAGTTAGATGAAACAGATTCTAGAAAGTGGCAACGTTGATGAATTTCAGATTTTTCTCTATAGCTTGAAAGCTTTACGTATCCCTTATAAGCCTGCTTGTGAAAGATTTTGTTTTTAATATGTGCTTTAATGTTTTCAGGGCTTGTCATCAGAATATTGATACAATTTTTTAAGGCAGTAAGACCCAAACTAGAAATGAATTAGAACTATTGGGAAAGAAAAAAATGTTGTTATTATTGCAGATGATATAATGGTCCAAGTAGAAAGCCTGGGAATCTCATCTTAGAATTAATATAAAATTAGCAAAAACTTCCAGATATCCAAAAGTCAATAGACAAAGATTGCTTTAAGATATAATTGTAGTATATCACCATTCATTGTAGCAACAAGCTTTGTCACATTTATAGACAAACTGAGCATGTGTGCAGGAACTATACGAAGATAACAGAAGACCTGTATAGATGGAAAAATACAGGGCTCCCAGCTGAATGGATTTTTTTTTTTTTTTGAGGCGGAGTTTCACTCTTGTTGCCCAGGCTGGAGTGCAATGGCATGACCTCAGCTCACCACAACTTCCGCCTCCTGGGTTCAAGCGATTCTCCTGCCTCAGCCTCCCGAGTAGCTGGGATTACAGACATGTGTCACCACACCTGGCTAATTTTGTATTTTTAGTAGAAACGGGGTTTCTCCATGTTGGTCAGGTTGGTCTCGACCTCCCGACCTCGGGTGATCTGCCCACCTTGGCCTCCCAAAGTGCTGGGATTACAGGTGTGAGCCACTCTGCCCGGCCCTAAAATGAAATATGTTAAACATTTCTTCTATTTGTGAATTAATTGAATGCAAGTCTATTAATGTTCTCAATGGCTTGAGAGTATTCTAAATTTCATCTGAAGGATGTGCAAAAATAGGAATATTTTGAAAGGAAAGTAATGAAGTCTTGAAATACTAGATATGAAGCCGTATTTCACAGCTAAAAAAATATTGAAAATGTACTAATAGTTTACATTTTTTTTGACCTCTTAGACCAATGCAGTAGTAGCCCCGAAATAGATGTGAGTATAAATAAAATATTCCAAAAATCCTAGGAACATAAGGAAGGTAAACTTTTGGAGAATACTAGATTATGGCTTTATAATGTACACCAAAATCAAGGTGAAAAATGAAAATAAGCCAGAAGAACGTATTAGTGACTATCTTTGGATGTGACTGAATTTTCCAAATAAAGGCAATAGGAGGATTCATTAAGGAGCAGATTATACATTTAACTAAAAATATATATCTTCTGAATATGAGAAAGTAAAAGGCAAATGAGATTAGAACATTTATCTACAGACTTCGGAAGAAAGAGGCTTAATACCTTAATATGGAAATGATTTATACTCCTATTTAAAACCAGTTTTATTGGGATAATTCACATATTATACAGTTTACCCATTTAAAGTGTATATCTGAGTGGTTTTTATTATAACCACTGCCACAATCCATTTTATTTTTATTTTAAATATGGAGACAGTTCTCACTATGAAGCCCAGGCTGGTCTCAAACTCCTCAGCTCAAGCGATCCTCCCACCTCAGCCTCCCAAAGTGTTGGGATTACAAGCATGAGCCACCACACCTGGCCCATAATCAATTTTAGAACCTCTTCATCACCCCAAAAAGGAACCCTGTACCCTTTATAGTCACTCCCCACAACTACCTCATACTAACATATTTTTTTAAACATGAAGACTCCAAGAGAAAAATGAGCAAAGGATGTAACAATTCATAGAAGTGCAATAAGAAATAGAAATGGCTAATATGAAAAATTGTAATTCCATAAAGATGATTCAAATTAAAAGAAAATTTTTCTGTATCAAATTAGCAGTTTTGTTGTTTGGTTTTTTAAAAATATCCTTGATACTTGAGAGACTATATTGAGAAATAAGACTACATATAATGTGATCTCAATTATGAAAGTATTGAACAGAAAGGAGCATTCAGAATTTCCTGAAGTCACATCTACATATTTTGAGAATGACTCCTTCCAACTCCATAAAATTGTTGCCAAATATGTATTTGGAGCTTTTTCCACATATGGTTTGCCTTAGGGAGTCATGCTCCCCAGCCCCAGACTTTATTTAGGGGAGGAAGGAGCCATGCTTTCTCTCCACTCACCTACTGACAGGAGTGTTTTAGATGTCACAGTTAGTGCTTAGCCGTGTCAAGGCCCTCTACTCTGCTTAACCTTGTAAGATAGTCCCATTGTGTACCCACAGTGAAGAGAACCTTTTGCAGCAGTAGCTAGAATAACCAATCCTATAGGCCGCTGTCACTGTCCATCTGACTACAAGAGCTGAGGATGATTAGATTGGCAGCAGTTTTGCCTCTAGCTCCTTGGAATGTATCTATGGAATTTCATTTTCTGATACCCAATACATGTTGATTTAATCACTTGTTAGGTGAGAATGGCCTGGTTCTTGAGCTGCATGCCAGTGGGAAACATATGTTCCCTTTCAGCAGGAGGACTCGAGAAGATTCATACTCTCCGGGAGCCTCCATCCGAACATCTGACTGCGGGAGTAACTTGGATGAGCAGTATAGGTGCAGGAGGAGGATCTTGTTTAACTAGATAATTTTGTGCATTTCATATGAAGGTTTATTGACCTTTAAGATGAAGGTACAGAAACCGGTATTGTTTGTTTTGTTTTAATTTCTGCAAAACACGGATGCCACTATCACTGGCTTAAACGTTATTGGGTGTTTATAATTTACTTCCTTTGCCATTAGACTCATTGGTAAACGCTTCCTGGCCCAGTTAGAATTCACTTATTTGGTTTGATGCAAACAAGATGTGTTTTCTCTTCACGACAGCTTTTCGCGCCCCTTCACTCAGAGGAGAATGGTCCTTTAAGTATGTTCCTCAAAGCCCACTGACCTCATCGTGACAACAGCTGGCATTTGTTGAGCATTTACTTACTGCATGTTCTAAGCACTTTGCATATATTACTTCCTTTCACTCCATAACAACCCTGGGGATGGGCACTACTTAAAAAAAATTGGCCCAATTTACAAAAGAGCAAAGAAAGGCACGAATCCATAATAAACGGCTTGAAAAACTGTTTTTCTCTGATCCATCTCTCTTTTACCATTTTAACCATCCACCTTCTTCCCCAGACCCTGGCCTGCTGCGAGTGCAGCACATCTTCTCTTTATTTCTGAGATAGGATCTCACTCCATTGCCCAGGCTGGAGTACAGCAGCATGATCACGGCTCACTGCAGCCTCGACTTTCTGGGCTCCAGCAATCCTCCCACCTCAGCCTCCAGAGTAGCTCAAACCACAGGTATGTGCCACCATGCTTGGCTAATTTTTGTTTTTATTTTTTTAATAGAAATGGGATTTCGCCATGCTGCCCAGGCTGGTCTCGAACTTATGAGCTCAAGCAATCCACCTGCCTCGGCCTCCCAAAATGCTGAGATTACAGGCGTGACCCACCGTGCCCGGCCAGCACATCTTGTTTTAAACAAGAAATCCAGGTGGGGCACGGTGGCTCACGCCTGTAATCCCAGCACTTTGAGAGGACAAGGTGGGCAGATCACCAGGTCAAGAGATTGAGACCATCCTGGCCAACATGGTAAAAGCCTGTCTCTACTAAAATTACAAAAATTAGCTGGGCATGGTGGCGCGCACACCTGTAGTCCCAGCTACTCAGGAGGCTGAGGCAGAGGAATCGCTTGAACCCAGGAGATGGAGGTTGCAGTGAGCCAAGATTCTATAATGCATTGAGAAATAAAAGGGGCAGAAACAGAATTAATCCACAAGTCTTACTGAAACCACCCCAAAAGTGGAGAGAGAGAGGAGAGAAAGGAGGGAGAGCAGTAAGCATCAAGTCGATGAGAGCAGGCAGAAGGCAGGCTCAGAGAAAGGGGAGAAGCAGGAGAAGAGCAGGGCTAAGAAGCCGTCAGAGGGAGTTTCAAAAAGCCCTGTCTGCCCAGGCACAGTGGCTTACACCTGTAATCCCAACACTTTGGGAGGCCGAGGCGGGCGGATCTCCTGATGTCAGGAATGGGAGACCAGCCTGGTCAATATGGTAAAACCCTGTCTCTACTAAAAATACAAAAACTAACTGGGTGTGGTGGCCCAGGCCTGTGGTCCCAGCTACTTGGGAGGCTGAGGCGGGAGGATTGCTTGAACCCAGGAGGCAGAGGTTGCAGTGAGCCGAGATCGCGCCACTGCACTCCAGCCTGGATGACAGAGTGAGATTCCGTCTCCAAAAAGAAGAAAAAGAAAACAAACAAACAAACAAAAACTCCTGTCTGTCTTAACACTTGTTCAAAGCATAGATTTGAGAGGGGAGCATTTTGACTTAAAGCATGGCAATGTCAACCCCCAATTTCCAGGGACAGTCTCTGTACTAGTTTGTTCTCACGCTGTTAATAAAGACATACCCCAGACTGGGTAATTTATAAAGGAAAGAGGTTTAATGGACTCACATTTCCACATGACTAGGGAGGCCTGACAATCATGGCGGAAGACAAATGAGGAACAAAATCACGTCTTACATGGCGGTAGGCAAGAAAGAGTGTATAGGGGAACTCCCATTTAAAAAACCATCAAATCTTGTGAGACTTATTCACTATCACAAGAACAGCACTGGAAGGACCCACCCCCATGATTCAATTACCTCATACTGGGTCCCTCCCATGACACGTGGAGATTATGGGAGCTACAATTCGAGATTTGGGTGAGGACACAGCCAAACCAAATCAGTCTCTGTTTAGGTGTATTTTCCAGTAGAACGTTGTTTCTCTAATGCAGTAAATACGCATGTGCTCATGCATGTGTGCTTGCACACACACATACATACAAAGTGAGGGGATTTTGCAAAGGAATGTAAGAGGAGCAGGTACCACTGGAAAGACAGAACGGACTCTGTTGAAGGCAGGGAAGTGAGTGAGCCTGCAGTCTATGGAGAGAAACGTGAGGAAAAGGGGGGAGATTTCTTCCTCAGGTTTATTGTGGTATAATTGACAAAAGTGCTATATATTAAGATGTACATGATGTTTTGATATACATTGTGATGTGATTATCACAATCAATTAACATAGCCATCACTTCATATAGGTAACTTTTTTATGGTAAGATCACTTAAGATCCTTAGCAAATATGAATATACAATGGAGTATTATTATTATTATTATTATCACCGTGCTGTACATTAAATCCCCAGAACTTATTCCCTTATAACTGAAAGTTTGGACCAATTGATCCAAATCCCCCCATTTCCTCCCCCCCCCACCGCCCAGTCCCTGGCAACCAACTTTCTCCCTTTGTTTCTATGAATTTGACTTCTTTAGATTCCACATGTAAGTGGGGTTGTGCAATATTTGTCTGTGTCTGGCTTATTTCACAGGACAGAAAGTCTTTTAGGTTCATCCATGTTGTCATAAACAGCAGGATTTTCTTATTTTTCATGGTCAAATAATATTCCATTGTGTACATGCATGTGTGTGTTTGTGTGTCACATTTTCTTTATCCATTTAACCATCAATACATAATTACGTTTTTCCATGTCTTGGTTATTGTGAGTAACGCATCAATGAACATGGGAGTGGAGGGCAGATATCCTTTTGACATACTGATTCATTTTCTTTTTTTTTTTTTTTTTTTTTTTTTTTTTTTTT
>NW_012115788.1:946221-1000201 GCF_000951035.1 Colobus angolensis palliatus | reverse complement strand
GGACGTAGGGTTTGGTGTGGCTGTGCGGGGTTCCTGGGGCCTTGCCAAAATGCCGGTACACCTCTCGGCCCTTGCGAGGACCGGAGAGCAGGACAGTGCCGCAGCCCTTGGGGGAGTCCAGGGCCAGCTGGTCGAAAGTGAGGATCTTGCCTCCTGCCCTGAGGATGCGGCTGCGGGCCCGGCTGGTTACGCGCAGTGCACATACCTTTAGTTTGGGCACCTCCTGAACCCGCACGTCGTCCGTTATGGTCCCCACAACCACGGCCGTTTTGTTTTCCCGGCCAGGAAGCTTCATCTTCCGGATCATCCGGGAAAGGGACAGAGGTGGCCGGTTGGTGCGACTCATAAACAACCTCTTCAGCACAACCTGGTTGAATGTGGAATTGGTTCTTCTGGCCAGAAACCTATACAACTTGACCAACAGCCTCAGGTAGATATCCTGGCTCTTGGGCTCCTTGCGCCGAACCTTTCGGTCCTTGTTGTGGCGAATGTCAACTCCCATGATGGCGCCTCCTTCTCTGCCCTACTGATTCATTTTCTTAGGACATATGCCTAGTAGTGGGATCACTAGATTATGTGGTAGTTCTATTTTTAGTTATTTGAGGAAGCTCTGTACTGTTTTCCATAATGGCTGTACCAATTTACAATCCCACCAACAGTGTTCCCAGTCCCACCACATTCTTGCCAATGCTTGTTATTGTTTGACTAATACTAACTATCCTAACAAGCGTGAGGTGATTTCTCATTGTGGTTTTAAGCCGCATTTTCTTGATATTGAGGTGTTTGTTGTTTGTTTGTTTGTTTTAGAAAAGGGTTCTCACTCTGTCATCCAGGGTGGAGTGCAGTGGTGGCATGATCATAGCTCACTGCAGTCTCCACCTCCTAGGCTCAAGCGATCTGTCCCTCTTGGCCTCCCAAAGTCCTGGAATTACAGGCATGAGTCACTGTGCCTGACAAGCAGTTTTTAAATGTATCTTTTAGCCATTTGTATGTCTTATTTGAAGAATGTTTATTCAGGTCCTTTGTCCATTTTTAATTGGATTATTTGGGGGTTTTTGCTATTGAGTTGTATGAATTCCTTGTGTATTTTGGATATTAACCCTCTATTGGATATATGGTTTGCAAATATTTTCTCCCATTCTGCAGATTACATTTTACTTTTGTTGACTGTTTCCCTTGCTGTGCAGAAAGTTTTTAGTTTGATGGAGTCCCACATGTTTATTTTTGCTTTTGTTACCTGGGCTTTTGGGATCATAATCATAAAATCTTTGCCAAGACCACTATCGAGAAAATTTTCCCTTATGTTTTCTTCTAGGATTTATTGGGTTTCAGATTTGATGTTTGTCTTTCACCTTTTTTTGTTTTGTTTTTGTTTTGAGATAGAGTCTCACTCTGTTGCTCAGGCTGGAGTACAGTGGTGCCATCTTGGCTCATTGCAACCTCTGCCTCCCAGGTTCAAGTGATTCTGCTGCCTCAGCCTCCCAAGTAGCTGAGATTACAGGCGCCTGCCAGTACGCCTGGCTACTTTTTGTATTTTCAGTAGAGACAGGGTTTCACCATGTCAGCAAGGCTGGTCTTGAACTCCTGACCTCAAGTGATCTGCCCACCTTGGCCTCCCAAAGTGCTGGGATTACAGGTGTGAGCCACTGCACCTGGCCCTTTCGTCCATTTTGACTGACTTTTGTGTATGGCATAAGATGAGGGCCCAATCTAATCTTCTGCATTTGTACATCCAGTTTTCCCAGTACCACTTATTGAAGATATTCACCTTTCCCCATTGTGTGTTCTTCATACCTTGGTTGAAAATGAGTTGGCCTTAAATGCACGGATTTGTTTTTGGGTTCTCTATCCTGTTCCATTGCTCTATGTATCTGTTTTTACGCCAGTACTGTGCTGTTTTGATAACTATAACTTTATAATAAACCTTGAAATCAGGTAGTTGGCGGGGGGTGTGGTGCCTACAACTTTGTTTGTCCTCAAGATTAATTTGGCTATTCAGAATCTTTTGTGGTTGCATATGAATTTTAGGATTGCTTTTTCTATTTCTGTAAAAAATGTCTTTGGAATTTTGATTGATAGGAATTGCATTGAATCTACAAATTGCTTTGGGTAGTATGGGCATTTTAATACTTTTGTATCCTGCTACTTTACTAAATTTATTGGCTAGTTCTAACAGCTTTTTGGTGGAGTCATTAGGGTTTTCTATATACAGGATCATGTCATCTGCAAACAGAAACAATTTTACTTCTTTCTTTTTGAATTGGATGCATTTTATTTCTTTTTCTTGCTTAATTGCTCTTGCCAGGACTTCTGGTAGTATGTTGAATAGAAGTAGTGAGAGTGGAAATTCTTGTCTTGTTCCTAATCTTAGAAGAAAAACTTTCAGCTTTGCACCATTGAGTGTGATGTTAGCTGTGGGCTTATCATATGCGGCCTTTATTATTATTCTTTCTTGAGAGATTTTCGATTACTGATTCAGTCTCCTTATTCTTTATTGGTCTGTTGAGATTTTCTATTCTTCATAATTTAATCTTGGTAGGTTGTATGTTTCTAGTAATTTGTTCATTTCTTTTAAGTTATCTAATTTATTGGCATACAATTATTCATATAGTTGTCTCTTATGATCCTTTGAATCATTTGTCAACTTTGTCAACTTTGTTTCTCTTTTCAGAAAACCAACTCTTAGTCTCATTGATCTTTTCTATTGTTTTTCTATAACAGTCTCTATTTTCTCTATTTTATTTATTTTCCTGCTATAATCTTTGTTATTTTCTGCCTTATTTTGTATTTTGAGGTACATTCCCTCTATACCTAATTCATTGAGAATTTTTTTAAATCACAAAACAATATTTAATTTTTTCAGATGTTCTTTCTGCATCTATTGGGGTTATCATTTTCATCCTTCATTCTGTTAATATGGTATATCACATTTATTGATTTGTGTACCCTGAACTATCCTTACATCCTTGTGATAAATCACTCTTGATCATGACGTACAATCCTTTTAATGTGCTGTTGAATTTGGTTTACTAGTATTTTGTTGAGGATTTTTACATTATGTTCATCGGTGATGTTGACCTATCGTTTTCTTGTTTTGTAGTGTCCTTGTCTGGCTTCAGTATCTGGGTAATGCTATTCTCATAAAATTCGTTTTAGAAGTGTTGCCTTTTCAATTGTTTTGAAAGAGTTTGGGACAAATCGATATTACTTCTTCTTTAAATATTTGTGAAGCTCTCTGGTCCTTGGCTTTTCTTTCTTGAGAGATTTTCGATTACTGATTCAGTCTCCTTATTCTTTATTGGTCTGTTGAGATGTTCTATTCTTCATAGTTTAATCTTGGTAGGTTGTATGTTTCTAGTAATTTGTTCATTTCTTATAAGTTATCTAACTTATTGACATACAGTTATTCATAGCTGTCTCTTATGATCCTTTGAATTTCTGTGGTATGAGTTGTAATGTCTCTTCTTTCATTTAAAATTTTACCCGAATTCTCTTTTTCCCTAGATTAGTCCAGCCAAGGGTTTGTCAGCTTTGTTTCTCTTTTCAGAAAACCAACTCTTAGTCTCATTGATCTTTTCTATTGTTTTTCTATAACAGTCTCTATTTTCTCTATTTTATTTATTTTCCTGCTGTAATCTTTGTTATTTTCTTCTTTTGCTAACTTGAGGCTTAGCCTGTTCTTCCTCTAGCTCCTTGATGTATAAAGTTAGGTTATTTATTTGAGATGTTTCATTTTTCTTAATGTAAGTTGTTTGATTTTTTTGTTTGTTTGTTTTTAAGACAGGGTCTTGGCCGGGCACGGTGGCTCACGCCTGTAATCCCAGCACTTTGGGAGGCCGAGGCAGGCGGATCACGAGGTCAGGAGATCAGGACCATCCTGACTAACATGGTGAAACGCCATCTCTACTAAAAATACAAAAAATTAGCCAGGCGTGGTGGCGGGCACCTGTAGTCCCAGCTACTCGGGAGGCTGAGGCAGGAGAATGGTGTGAACCCAGGAGGCAGAGCTTGCAGTGAGCCGAGATCACACCACTGCACTCCAGCCTGGGTGACAGAACGAGACTCCGTCAAAAAAAGAGAAAGAAAAAAAAAGAGAGAGAGAGAGGGAAAGAAAAGACAGGGAAAGAAAGAAAGAAGAAGAAAAGAAAGAGGAAGGAAGGAAGGAAGGAAGGAAGGAAGGAAGGAAGGAAGGAAGGAAGGAAGGAAGGGAGGAAGGGAGGAAGGGAGGGAGGATAAGAAAAGAAAAGGGGAGGGGAGGGGAGGGAAGGGAAAAGAAAGACAGGGTCTTGCTCTGTTGCCCAGGCAGAAGGGCAAGGTGTGATCATGGCTCACTGCAGTGTCGACCTCCTAAGCTCAAGCAATCCTTCCACCTTAGCCTCCCAGGTAACTGGTACCACAGGCACATGCCACCATGCCCACCTTATTTCTTAGCTTTTGTAGAGATGAGGTCTCCCTATGTTGCCCAGGTTTGTCTCAAACTCCTGGGCTCAAGCAATCCTCCCATCTCAGCCTCTCAAAGTGCTGGGATTACAGGCATAAGCCACCATGCTTGGCCTCGATATTTGTTGCTCGGTCAATATTTATTGCTATAAACTTCCCAATGAAAGGAGATTTGAAGGATGGTTTTAACCTTCTTTATCTTAGGTGATCAGTCACCTCAGTTTGCCCTAGACTGTGAGGTTTCTGGGATGCTGGATTTGGGATGCTAAAACCAGAATAAGTTGGTCATCTCATCTTTATCTTCCCCCTAAATATCCAGTATAATCTACATCAGTGCTTTAAAATGGAATTTATGTTTTATGGGCATTAGCAATTCAGAAATGTGCCTACACAGGCAAAGAGAAAGAACAGGGGAGTCACAAATAGGCTTAGCCACATACAGGTGATACACTTAGAGTATTGGGCAGCAATAGGTGAAGTTTCTGATTAAGAAGAGAATTATAACTGAGCAGGGCATTGGAAGACATCCTCTTATGGAACCTGAGAAGCCTAACCCAAACTATTTGCAGCCAGGTCATCTACCTCTGAAGCGGTCTTGGTGGATGGTTAGAAATCAGCATAAGTTTAAAAAAGCTGGTTCCCGTTATCACATGTCAATATATATCCTGAATTATACCTAACAAACTTTGCAGCTTCTACTTTGGAAAATCCTTCTACAGTCTATCCAGGTACTGAAGGTGCCAAACTGAGCAGTGTCCTTGAATGTTCCTGTCTCCTCCTCACACCCAGTTACTAAGACCTCTCTCCTTCACAGTGACTCCATTCACATGCTCCTGTCTTGTCATCGAGCCCTGTTCATCTCTTACCGTCTTTCACCTGGACCATTGCCAGTTTCTGAGCTGCCTGCTCTTGAATGCCGGCTTCCTGAAAATATCACCAAAACAATCTGGTCATAAGACAAAGCAGAGTCTGTTGCCGCTGAAGTAACAGAGAGCTCCGTCTTTAGAGTCTTGGTAACATTTCGGTGAGAGGACGACCTGATCGCACTGTTTAGGAGGTTTCGGATGCTGATTAAGGTGAGTCTGACAATGTGGGGTCTTGGCAAATAATCATGATTAAATAGTTTAAGATTAGAAGACACAGCAAAATGAGGGTTTTGAGGAAAAGAGTTCAAACAGTCTTGGAGTATAAACTGCTTTTTATTGATGTAACTCTGAAGATGTTCCTGGAGTAAAAAAAAATGGAAGTTATTTGCAAGTTTTACCTTCCAGGGTGAGAGTTTCTGGAAAAGGAAAGTTCTGCTGATGAAGACAGTAAACTGTGTGAGTGTAGATGGTTTTGCCTGTCACCTCCATGCCTCCTGTCTCAAACTCTTCCACTCTGATAGCAGCAGCAACAATAATAACAATAGTTACAATATTAGTAGCAGCAAATATTTAGTTCTCATTAGATGCCAAGCACGGTCCTAAGCATTTTACAAATACTATCACATTAAAGTTCGCCATAATCCTATGGTATTGGCACTATTATTGTCCACATTATACAAATGTAAACACTGAAGCAGCTTAGAGAGGTCAAGTTATTTGGCCAAGTCACACAACACCTTCCACAGTCAGATTTGTATCAGAAATGAAAATTTGATAGTTGAACACTCTTGCATAAACTTTTGCAAAGATTTCCTGTTGCCTAAAACATAAAAATCTTGATTTCTTCAAATACTACACAGAACCCTCCATGATCTGGCCTCAGTCCCACCCCTCCAGTCTTCTTCATTGTATAGGATGCTCTACCCATTCCTGCACCACACATGATGCTGTTTCACGTCTTCATGAATAGCGCTCATTTGGGGTTTTTACTCCTGGTATCTACTCATCATCCATCTAATAAAAACAGTAGCCTGGGGAAACAGTCTCTTCCCTCACTTCCAGCCTGTTTGCATTATCCTCACTTAATGTGAACTGAGACTAAGAAGGTGCTGGGATTGTTGCACTCATCTTATAGGAAGCAGGAGAATTAACCAACACTGAGGAGAAATGGGAAGATACAAACTATGTCATGGGGCTGTCCTGCAAGCCCCGGAGCAAGCTGAGCCCAAGCCTTTTCATTTATATAATCCAATACATTTTATTGTTTAAGAGAGAGTGATTTTTTTAAGCACTTCCATCAGGAAAGGTCTTAATTCACACTGCAGTCTGCTAGAACGTATTTCTTCAGGCTTTCAGACTAGAATACCCTCACCTTTCAACATTCAGCTCAGATATCACCACCTCCATGAGGGTTTTTTGTTTGTGTGTGTGTTTTTGAGACAGTCTCTCTCTGTCGCCCAGGCTGGAATGCAGTGGTGCAATCTCGGCTCACTGCAACCTCCACCTCCCGAGTTCAAGAGAGTCTCCTCCCTCAGCCTCCTGAGTAGCTGGGATTACAGGCACCCACCATCGCGCCTGGCTAATTTTTGTATTTTCAGTAGAGACGGGGATTTCACCATGTTGGCCAGGCTGGTCTCGAACTCCTGACCTCAAGTGATCTGCCCGCCTCGGCCTCCCACAGTGCTGGGATTACAGGTGTGAGCCACTGTGCCTGGCCTAGCAGATCTTTTCTGACCATCTCTGTCCCCCACGGCCTTGCATAAATGTCCACTCTTCTCTTTGGCTTCCATAGTATCCTAGACAGAATTAATCACTGTCATCTAAAACAGGCCATTGAACTTACTTGTGCACATATGTGTGATTTTTTTTAAAAAATCAACTTTATTCTTTAGAACAGTTTTAAGTTCACAGCAAAATTAAGTGAAAAGTACAGAGAATTTTCATATCCCATATATCCTCTACCCTTCCTGTCCCCAGTATTACCTCCCTACTTTTATTTATTTATTGAGATGGAGTCTTGCTCTGTCACCCAGGCTGGAGTGCAGTGGCGCCATCTCAGTTCACTGCAACCCCTGTCTCCTTGGTTCAAGTGGTTTTCCTACCTCAGCCTCCCTAGTAGCTGGGACTGCAGGCATGTGCCACAATACCTGGGTAATTTTTGTGTCTTTAGTAGAGATGGGGTTTCACTGTGTTGCCCAGACTGGTCTTTAACTTCTTACCTCAGGTGATCTGCCCACCTTGGCCTCTCAAAGTGCTGGGATTACAGGCGTGACCCACCGCGCCCGGCTGTTGTTGCAACTTTTAATGGCAAAACCCGCAATTACTTTTGCACCAACCTAATAAATCGATAAAGTCAATTAATTTGCTTAGTTTTGATTAACCACTCTTAAGGGAAAAAATAATTTCAGATTTTTTTTCCTCAAATAGAAATCATAACAGTCGAGGGGGAAAAATACAGACTTACTGATAACCTTTTATAATTTGGCTGAATTCAGCTTGTCTTTATTCTCCCTGTGAAATAAAACCTTACTGAAAACTAAACGCTGCACCTGAATTAAAGTGTCCTGTCAGGTTTTTTTCCTGTCCACAAATATTTCTGTTCAGGAAATTTGATCTTTAAGGAATCTGATGTCCTTTCCTCACTGCCTAAGCATGTGACTGAAATAACCGGGTGGGGGAACTGATCCCTCATGTGTGGTTACAGAGCTGGGGGCTCAGGAAGGTCGAAGTTACTTCTGTTCACCAGGAGAAGAGAAGAAAGAACGAGGAGTCAGAGACAGTGCACTTTTGTGGGTCTCCAGCTGCATTCTTTCCCAAGCCATTTCTAGAATCAGCATGAAGGAGGTCAGGGTACACCTGTTTCCTAGGAAGCTGGACTCCACTTTGCATGAACTGCAAACAAGGAAATAGGGATGGAGAGTGAAAATAGGGAAAAGAATGTACGCATTTCTGACTTAGGAGAACAACAAACCAGTGGCACAGGAGAGAGGAAAGCCTTCCCCAGGAATCTTTCCTCATAACTTAGCGTGGTAGGCGGGCTGTGGGGAGAGACGTGATTCAGTACTGCTGTGTCACTTAACAGTTGAATCTGCCTGGAGTGCAATGGCAGAGGATGAAAAATTGCCTACTATAATTGTTACAGCCATTTAAGAACTTTTCCCTCCACCTGGGAACTATTGACATTTTGGGCTAGAAAATTCTTCATTGTGGGAGTGGAGGCTGTCCTGTGCATTATGAATGTTTGGCAGCATCCCTGGCCTCCACCCGTTAGATGCCAGTGGCAACCCCAGCCCCACCCTGAGGCACTATCATTGTGATAAAGATGTCTCCAGACATTGTGAAATGTCTCTCGGAGGGTAAAATCATCCCTGCTTGAGAACTCCTGATTTATAGGAATAATTTCATTTCCATCGCAGTGCCTGTCTTATATGGGGCAGAGTGTTTACTATGTGAAAAGTACTGACTAGGTACAGCTTTACCTGGGTGAACCAAATATTCATGATTGCTGCTCATATGGGACTTAAATCTGATGAGTGAAAAGATGGATGGGTGAATGCAGGATGTCTCAAAAAGCAAATGTGATTTCTCTTAGGAATCAACCAGTGTTAAAAAGAAAAAAATGTCACCCAGCCTACTTCCTTTCTAGTCAATCACAGGAGGTTAAAAACAATCCTTGTGTGAGGCAGGCCAAGGAGTCCCCCATTAGATTCCATTAACCCAGGAAAAAAAAAAGCAGTAATATTGGCCAGGCGTGCTGGCTCACACCTGTAATCCCAGCACTTTGGGAGGCTGAAGCAGGCAGATCATGAGGTCAGGAGTTCGATACC
This sequence comes from Colobus angolensis palliatus, assembly GCF_000951035.1. Taxonomy (NCBI): domain Eukaryota; kingdom Metazoa; phylum Chordata; class Mammalia; order Primates; family Cercopithecidae; genus Colobus; species Colobus angolensis. The sequence goes on along the minus strand of NW_012115788.1, from coordinate 991,068 downwards.
AGCCTGACCAATGTGGTGAAACCCCATCTCTACTAAAAATACAAAAATTAGCCTGGTGTGGTGGTGCACACCTGTAATCCCAGCTACTCAGGAAGCTGAGGCAGGAAAATCACTTGAACCTGGGAGGTGGAGGTTGCAGTGAGCCGAAATCATGCCACTGCACTCTAGCCTGGGTGACAGAGTGAGACTCCATCTCAGAAAAAAAAAAAAAGGTCAGTGATACCTATGACAATATGACAGGCTTTTGGAAATATAAGGAAACAAGATACAGTATATTAAAAATAATTTTCAAATACTAGACTGCTTCAAAATCAAATAAAAGGGTTGATAAAAACATAGATGTCTGGGCTCTACCTTATGTTTTAAAATCTATGAGGGTGAAGCAGGTATGATTAATTCTTTTTATAAAAAGATACATATATGTACACATATATTTAATTGAGATGGGTTCTCACTATGTTTTCCAGACTGGCCTCGAACTCCTGGGCTCAAGCAATCCTCCCACCTCGGCCTCCCAAAGTGCTGAGATTACAGGCATGTGCCACCGCGCAGCCAACCAGGTATGATCACTTCTTATTATCCATGGTAGTTATGTTCTGTAAACTCATAGCAAACACTAAATTAGTGAATGTTGGACTATTGCTGCAAGGAGAAATATAAGGTGAGGCTCCTGAGAACCTCTGGTCACTACATTTTTGTCAATTGAAATGCCATTTGCATTCTATAGGTTCATTTTCCAACTTCCTTGTAAAACAAGCCAGTCTCACCAGGGTTGAAAGTCGTCTCTTCCACGTAACCCTTTTCCCGTAGAACACTGAGCAAACATTTAAAAATGTGTTCCGCAGCATTCTGACCTGCAGAACCTACCCCTCCCACAGGTTTAACATTTTTCCATGCTTCGTCGCCTTTCGAAATGTGTGGGCCAGCCAGCACTAGCCACAAAAGGTTTAACATTTTTCCATAAATTTCTTTGGCTTTCAGCCTCACAGCAATGCTGTCCACTGTGCTTTTTTTTTTTTTTTTAATCTGTCATCATCTCATGAATACACCCATTTAGCCACTCTTCCCTCTTACTTGTAGATCTAACATGCAACTGTAGATGTTACTTTAGTGCTTTCTGGAACAGCGTCACACCCAACTGGGAAATGTCACCTTCCTTTTTAGGTGTACACGATTGTTGACTCATTCACATTGAACTGTAAGTCATGCCTGAACAAAGCTTATCTAACACACATTTTCTCTCTGTAAGGCATATCACAGCCTTCCTGCACTTACGAACACTAGACAGCGCTTTCAGTGCTATGCCTGGGGCCTATTTACTTCTTATTTATTGAATATCTAATTTTAGTCCCAAAAGCTTTTATTCAGTCCTCAAATTGTTACCATGAAAGAAATGATAAATTGTAATTTTATTATTACTCTATCACTGTGTATCAAGCCCTTGTTACAAAATCTCCATTTACTGTCTCCAAAAACCAATAGAAAACCCACAAGTTATATTACCTAATGATCTATTAACAGATGACCCTAGCTTCTCCAAGTGTGCTCCCCGACCAGTAGCAACAACATTACCTTGTTTGGCTGGGGGTGATGGCTTACTCACACCTGTAATCCTAGCACTTTGGTAGGCCAAGGGGGGAAGATGGCTTGGGTCCAAGAGTTCAAGACAAGCCTAAGCAACATAATGAGACCTTGTCTCTACAAAAAATAAACAAAATTAGCCAGGCGTGGTGGCACACACCTGCATTCCCAGCTACTCAGAAGGCTGAAATGAGAGGGTAACTTGAGCCCAGGAGGTCGAGTCTGCAGTGAGTCATGATCACACCACTGCACTCCAGCCTGGGTGACAGAACAAGACCCTGTTTCAAGAAACAACAAAAAAGAAAAAAAAGAAAAAACCTTGTCTGAAATGCAATTTTCAGACCCTAACTTAGAACTACTAAAGTAGAGACTTGGTGGTGGGTGGAGAACAGCAACCTGTGCTTTATCAAGAGGTTTTTTTTTCTTTCTTTTTTTGAAACAGAGTCTCACTCTGTGGTCCAGGCTGGAGTTCAGTGGTATGATCTCAGCTCACTGCAACCTCCACCTCCAGGGTTCAAAGGATTCTCAAGCCTCAGCCTCCCGAGTAGCTGGGATTAAGGTGCACGGCACCACACCCACTAATTTTTGAATTTTTAGTAAAGATGGAGTTTTGCTATGTTGGCCAGGCGGGTATCCAACTCCTGGCCTCAAGTGATTTACCCACCTCAGCCTCCCAAAGTGCTGGGATTACAGGCGTGAGCCACTGCGCTGGGCCTTTATCAAGCTTTTTAAGTGATTCTGATGCATCCTCAAGTTTGAGAAACACCGGAATAGACAAATGTTTATTGACATGAAAAGTTCACAATACAATGAGTTAAATAAGAACACATTGCAAAGGAATATATACAGTGGGATTCTGGTTTTGAAATATTTACACATATGCAAATGTATAAAAACAGATCTGTAAAGGTGTACTTTAAAATGGTAACAATTGTTACCACTGGGTAAGGAGGTTGCAAGGGATTCTTTCCTTTTTTTTAACATTTCATTTGAGTTTCAAATGTTTCTACCATGAATAACAATTTCTTATGCAATTTTAAACGGGAGCAAAATCAACTCCATGAGGAAGAATTTGACAGATAAGGACCCATCTGTGTCCCCGAGTTCTACTCCCTGCCTGTGGAATCGCTCTCCTCATTCTCATAGCCATCAACAAACTGGTACCTACAGAGCAAAATTTCCCTCTGGGTCTCTCAAGCAGGCAGAAACACAATTGCTTTTCTTGATGTCCCTTAGCACAGCTGGAATTTTTACAAACACTGTGCCAAACATCACAAGAGACGATGGAAACTAAATAAGTACAGAAAGTATAAGAAACAAATTTCTGAAGGGGGTTTCCGATTCAAGCACTGCTACCTGTTTCTCTTTTCATGTAATATTTGCCTTGAGATGCTCCTGTGTTCATGCTTTCAGGGCCAGGTCACTCCATAAATAAATCTGGCTCCTTAGCCAGATTTCTCTCTGCAGCTACAGTCTCAGCTTCACATTCAAAGGCGGAGTCTCCTCCTAAGTTGCTGGTGGGACTCTGGTGTCAGACATGATAGATGAACTCATTCCTCGTGCATGAGTCTGACTTTCAGGGCGTTTGAGCCTGCACAGATCCTATATGCTTAAATATTCAATCACTTTGTAACAGAAATAATTGCATAGTCACATCAGTCCACAAAATTCAGGGGTACGAAAATATAACTTTATTTTGAAATAACTCAGACTTAATGTAGAAGACCGTGACTTCCCTTTTGTATTAGTCAGGGTTCTCTAGAGGGACAGAACTAATAGGATAGATGTATATATGAAGGGAAGCTTATTAGGAGAATTGACACACGATCACAAGGTGAAGTCCTACAACAGGCTGTCTGCAAGCTGAGGAGCGAGGAAGCCAGTCCGAGTTCCAAAACCTCAAAAGTAAGGAAGCCTGTGACAGTTCAGCCTTCAGTCTGTGGCCAAAAGCCCGAGAGGCCCTGGCAAACTAATGGCGTAAGTCCAAAAGTCCAAAAGCTGAAGAACTTGGAGTCTGATGTTCAAGGGCAGGAAGCATCCAGCACAGGAGAAAGATGGAGTCCAGAAGACTCAGCAAGTCTCGTCTTCCATCTTCTCCTGCCTGCTTCATTCTAGCCACGCTGGCAGCTGATCAGATGGTACCCACCCAGATGGAGTGTGGGTCTGCCTCTCCCTGTCCACTGACTCACATGTGAATCTCCTTTGCCAACACCCTCACAGACGCACCCAGGAGCAATACTTTGCACCGTTCAATCCAATCAAGTTGACACTCAGTATTAACCATCACCCCTTTCTATCTGAAAGATTTGGTTAATTCTGTAAATAATTTTTTTTAATTTTGTTAGTAGTTCAAGTTCAAAAAAATTGATTAAAGAAAATTCTTCACGGTTAAGTGGCTACTCCATTCTCAGTAGCCCTTCTTCCGAGATTTCTCTTTCTAGTCTCCTTTCCCCCTTACTTGGCTCTTAATTCCTGCCAATAACTGAGAGTGAAAAGGGAGTCACGTTGCTTCCGGATCTCTTAGTCCTCTGCTGGCCTTCAGCTCCAGATGTTACCTTAGCACCTGCATGGTACCCCGGGAATTTTAAGCGGTGACTGAACTGCAGGTACAGATCTCGCTTGGCCCCCATAGCACTGGGACCATGCAGATTCCACTGTCTTACAGTGACTGTCACTTACTTTAAAAGATCTCAGCATATTCATCGTGATATCTTGTATCTGTATGGGGTTTCATTATGTTGGCGATGCTGGTCTCGAACTCCTGACCTCGGGTGATCCACCTACCTCGGCCTCCTGAAGTGCTGGGATTACAGGTGTGGGCCACCACACCTGGCCGATATCTGTTATTTAGATGAAGCCCAAACCTTCAGGTAATTTATAATGCATAATTAAGGCATGATCAGTTCGCATTAAATCAGAAAAGGTTCCATCCCAGAGATGGCTTCATCAAACTAACACTTTGCTATTAAACATACTGAATGTCAGAAAAGGGATTTCATTGGAGAAACTAGTAACTTTTGTTAGGAAGCAGTTATTTAGCTTGATTCTTAGAAATGAGCTCTCATTTGTGATGCTAAAGGTATTCAAAATATGAGGACTGGCTAAAAATACCTTAAAGGGACTCCTAACTCTTGTATGGGCGGGGGTGTAAGAATTAAGGGAGACCTAAAATCTGACTTGATCCCTGAGTTGTCCTACAAGCAGCTGTTGGTATAGGAGGATTTCTGAATGATGCCAGTTGGAAGGGACTCTTGCTTCTGAAGTGCTATTGTGTGCTACTTGTAAGCATTTCATGCAGTGTGTGATTGGATCACCTAAAAGGGTACAGAGCTAGGGGGACTGAGGCAGGAGGACTGCTTGAGCCCAGGAGGCGGAGCTTGCAGTGAACCAAGAGGGCCCTACTGCACTCCAGCCTGGGTGACAGAGTGAGACTCTTATCTCAAAAAAAAAAAAAGGAAAATCTGATTGGCCTTGGTACCGAGCACTTAGAAGGGGTCTCTAGTTATGGCTGGGGAAGCTTTAAAAGGTGGGCTGAGATCCTGTAGTCTGTAGAGGGGGCCCACTCAGCTAGGGAAATGTGGATGCTATCAATGTTAACGTCACTGAAGACATTTCATTAACCACAGGGCTGTATTTTTTTAGGCTTTTGAGCCATCCTATTTAGTAACTGCCAGGGCCACATGAGGACTTTCTTAGGCCCCAACCACATTGCCTCTGTGGGCTCCTTCCTCCTTAAGAAAAAACAATAAAAATGGCGTTTCACAACTGCATTAGTGTAAACACAAATATAATCCAGGCTGGGTTCATTCTAATATATTCATGTTTTTCCTTCTGATTTTAACAGAAATAAAAATGAAATCACTTTCTGTAGGCCTCTGAAAGTATTGTTGGTCCCAGGCACTCTGCCTACTGTGACTAATGGAGACGTTGTCCCTGGTAACTGCTTTCCTTTCATTCTTTTTTCCAGTAGCTTCTTCCCTCTTCCCTCACTTGTGGCCCCTCCTGACAATTTTGTTGATTTCTATCCACATCAGCCCTTTCACTAAGATTGAAAAGTTGCCTGTAAGTTGGCCATGTTTAATCATTTGCCAGATATTTCAATTTTTAAAAAAAACATTAAATTATTAAATTGTTGGTTTCTCAAATGGATTTGCTATTTTGAGAAAAAATATACCAACTATATACTCAACACCGATTTTTTTTAAAAGTAGGAAGCTACAGTTTTCTATGGGTACATGAACCCTGAAAACCTTCTGTTGTTTTTACTAAATCCCAAACCCAGGTTGTTTGTGTGGGTTCTAGAATCAGGGAGAGCAGTTCTGTGGGCCCTACTATTCCGAAAACACCACAGTCAACTGAGTCAACATAATCAGCCTTCCTGCCAACCGCCCTTCAGCAGCCCCTCAACTATTTACTCCTTGGTGGGAGGGCACTGCCAGAAAGTTTGCTCTCAGATTAAAAGTAAAACAAAATGAAAACAACGATGTTTTCAGAAAAGAACTATTTCATTAGATTTCTATATTTGTCCTCTCCTCTGTCCACATTGCTAACATGCTGGAAAGAGGTTGCTGGACTGGTTTAGTTTCTTTAGGAGAAAGGAACATTAACTGGCCCCCAATTCTCAACCAGGCTGTTCGCTTTTCTGGCTTTAAAAGAAAATCAAGGGTGGGTGCGGTGGCTCACCCTGTAATGCCAGCACTTTGAGAGACCGAGGCAGGAGGATCGCTTGAGCCCTAGAGTTCAAGACCAGCATTGGCAACATGGTGAAACCTTGTCTCCAAGTCCTGAGTTCAGGCAATCCCCTCACCCTGGGTTCCCAAAGTGCTAGGATTACAGGCATAAGCCACCATGCCTGGCCTTCTACAAAAACTTTAGAAATTAGCCAGGCATGGTGGCCTGTAGTCCCAGCTACTTGGGAGGTTGAGGTAGGAGGATGGCTTGATCCCAGGAGTATGAGACCGCAGTGAGTTGTGAACGTGCCACTGCACTCCGGCCTGGGTGACAGAGTGAGACTCTGTCTCAAAAACAAAAGAAAGGAAAATTGACCAGGTGCGGTGGCTCACTCTTGTAATCCCAGCACTTTGGGAGGCTGAGGCAGGAGGATCATTTGAGCCCAGGAGTTTGAGACCAGTCTGGACAACATGGTAAAAACCCATCTCTACAAAAAATTTAAAAATTAGCCAGGCATGGTGGCCTGTAGTCCCTGCTACTAGGAGGCTGAAGCAGTAGGATCACTTGAGCCCGGGAATTCTAGGCCACAGTGAGCCATAATCTCACCACTGCATTCCAGCGTGCTCTCACAGAGTGAGACCCTGTCTCCAGCACTTTGGGAGGCTGAGGCAAGAGGATCGCTTGAGCTCCGTAATTTGAGACCATCCTGGGCAAAACAGCAAAACTCTCTCTACAAAAAAATAAATAAATTTTTTTCAAAAAAGAAAACCCAAAGTAGAAGAATATTCTCACAATCAGCTGGAAATATCAAGTATGATTCTGAAAGAAACAAATAACTGACATAAGATATAAGGTGCTATATGAGCATTTTCTTTTCTTGTTTTAAGATACAGTCTTCAGTAGCATATATGAACATTTTGATTTGAGTATATATGAGTCTCCCAATAACTTTTAAACTCTTCAACATCCCTTTTTTAGGGTAAAAGTGTTAATTAAGGACAGGGTGGCAGTCATTCCAGCCAAAGCAAAGGTCCTTCCCATTTGGTCCTAACTTATCTGTTCAGTGGCATTTCTCTCTCTCTTTTTTTTTTAATTTTTTTTGAGATGGAGTCTCATTCTGCCACCCAGGTGGAAGTGCCATGGTGAAATCTTGGCTCATTGCAACCTCTGCCTCCCAGATTCAAATGACTCTCTTGCCTCAGACTCCTGAGTAGCTGGGACTACAGGTATATGCCACCACGCCTGGCTAATTTTTGTATTTTCAGCAGAGACGGGATTTTGGCATGTTGGCCAGGCTAGTCTCAAACTCCTGACCTCAAGTGATTCACCTGCTTTGGCCTACCAAAGTGCTGAGATTACAGTGTGAGCCACTGTCCCCGGCCTAGTGGCGTCTCTTACATGCTGTTTCATGTACCTTATGCTCCAGCCACTTCAATTTTCCATTACTCCTTGCACATAAGAATGTGTTCTCTTTCAACTCAGCAGTAAATGTGTCCCTACTTCTGCCTGGAATGTGCCCTCTTCCCCAACACAAATCCCTTCATCTCCCTTCATCTGAACAGCCCCTTCTCCTACACACAGTTCCCACATCTCTCCAGCCTCTGCAGTTTCCTGCATTCTCAGGGAAGGGGCTGTTTTACAGGTGAAAGAGGAATGTGAGGGATACAGCTACAAAGACCACCATGTGCAGTTTGCCCGAGACTGAGGGACTGCTCAGAATACGGGACTTTCAGTGTAAAACCTGACAGTTCCAGATAAACAAGCATGGTTAGTCACCATATATACCACACTCCTGAACCTTTCATTAAAAAAAAAAAAAAATGATTTGGGGGAAAAACATAAAGATTTTTTGACAAAATCTAGCTACTCAAGAGAAGAATCAAAACTGAGAGACCAGAAATGCAGAAGACTTGGCAAAAGAAATGGTAATGAGCACTGACTACATTTACATATAAAATTAAAAAGAAACATGGCAGAAATTATAGTCGGCACATAAGCTTTTTAAACCTTAACCATGTAAAACTTATAACAATACAAATAACAAATTTTGGAAAGTGGAGAGAGGGAGGAAGTCAGGAGGTCATGTGCTGTACTAATTTTTTATATTTCATAATAGGAAGTAAATTGATTCTGTCCAGAATTAAAACAAATGTAAGAAAAAAAAAAGAAAGCCCTAAATGACCAACTTCTTAATGGTTTTACATAATGTTTTCACTGAGCCCTAGAAGGATCTCTTAGGAATGCATACTTTATTGTAAAGAAACATTCATTTGAAGGTATACTTTACTTTTTTCCCTTTTAAAAATATTAAATTATAATCTTTAATCTTAAAAATAGCATTTTTATTGTATCTTTCTTTTCTCTTATCTTTCTCTGTTTGTCTAGCTGGCTAGCCACAGAAATTCTGAGAAAAGTGACTAAATGTTACTAAATGTTGAGATTGCTTGCTCCTAGCTATTTGGATTTGGGGTGGAGGAGGATAAAACTTCTTTTTTTGTGTCGTCTGGTATTTTAAAATTTAAATAGCTCTATGATGATTGATTTTATATGTCAACTTGGCTAGGCCATGGTACTCAGATATTTAGTCAAGCATTATTCTAGATGTTTCTGCGAAGGGATTTTTTCTAGATGAGGTTAACATTTATATCAGTAGCCTTTGAGTAAAGCAGATTATATTACTCCATCATATGGGTGGACCTCATCCAGTCAGTTGAAAGCCTTAATAATGAAGAAGACTGTCTTCTCCAGAAAAAGAAGGAATTCCACCAGCAGGTGGTCTTTAGACTCAAACTGCAGCTCTTGCCTGGGACTGCAGCCTGCTAGTCTACCCAGTGAATGTTAGACTCGTGAGCTTTCACAATCTCGTGAGTTAACTTCCTAAAATCAATCTCTCTCTCTCTGTCTCTCTTTACATATATATACATACACATACACATACACATACACATACAGTCATCCTTCAGTAACTGTGGAGGACTGGTTCCAGGACCCCTTGAAAATACCAAAATTCAAGTCCCTTGTATAAAATGTTGTAGTATTTGCAAGTAACCTATGCACACCCTCCTGTATACTCTAAATCATCTCTGGATTACTTCTAATTCCTGTGTGAAAGGAAAATCTTTTGGCCCCCAGATTACTGAGCTAAGGGAAAAGTCAAGCTGGGAACTGCTCAGGACAAACCTGCCTCTCATTCTATTCAAAGCCATCCCTCTGCTCACAGAAATAGATGCATATTCTGATTGCCTCCTTTGGAAAGGCTTATCAGAAGCTCAAAGACTGCAACCATTTGTCTCTCAGCTACCTATGACCCGGAAGCCCCCTCTCTGCTTTGAGTTGTCCCCGCCTTTCTGGACAGAACCAATATACTTCTTACATACATTGATTGATGTCTCATGTCTCCCTAAAATGTGTAAAACCAAACTGTGCCCTGACCACCTTGGGCACATGCTGTCAGGACCTCCTGAGGCTGTGTCATGGATGCACGTCCTTAACTTTGGCAAATAAACCTCTTAAAATGATTGAGACTTGTCTTGTCATTTTTCTCGATTGACACCTAAGACAATGTAAATGCTATGTAAATAGTTGTTATTCTATATTGTTTAGGGAATAATGACCAGAAAAAAAGTCTATATATGTTAGATAAAGATGCAATTATCCACTCTTTTTTCCCCCCAAATATTTTCAATCTGCAGTTGGATGTGGACCCACAGAGGGCTAACTGTATACGCACCCCCCCTCCACACACACCCACACCCACACATGCACACACACACAGTATACACAGTGTATAGACACACACACACACACACATCCTGTTGGTTCTGTTTCTCTGAAGAACCATGACTAACACAAATACTTAACACACATGTATAACGTGTATAAAAACAACATCGTATTCAAGATAATTATTCCTTTTTTTCTTTTTTTTTTGAGATGGAGTCTCACTCTGTCGCCCAGGCTGGAGTGCGGTGGCCGGATATCCTCTCACTGCAAGCTCCGCCTCCCGAGTTTAGGCCATTCTCCTGCCTCAGCCTCCCCAGTAGCTGGGACTACAGTCCCCCGCCACCTCGCACGGCTAGTTTTTTGTATTTTTTAGTAGAAACGGAGTTTCACCGTGTTAGCCAGGATGGTCTCAGTCTCCTGACCTCGTGATTCACCCGTCTCGGCCTCCCAAAGTGCTGGGATTACAGGCTTGAGCCACCGCGCCTGGCCGATAATTATTCCTTTTTATTTAAAAAGTTTTATTTAAGAAAGTAGATCCAGAGGAATTTAGAAAAATGTCCAAGCGGACCTCCATAAGCCCCTTGCACAGCTAGTTAGAGGTCGAGCTGAGGAGGAGATCCCTGGATGACTTAATCAAGAGTTCGCCGTCCTTTCCACTGAGCTGTGATGGTTCCTGTATCGTTATCTGTAAATTGGCATATAGAAGCACTAAATGCTTGGAGAATACAGAATATCAGGTAGATCCTGATGGCTTCGTAGAATCACCTGGGAGGAGAGAGATGTTGAAGCATTCGCAGGTAGGAAACAGTGTTGAACTAAAACCTTAAAGGAGGGGATGAGGGTAATGTGTCTGTGGGTTGGGATGGTTATGGGGCAGATGTACTGTAAGTGAAAAAAAGTCAAGATATGGAGCAGTATGAATGTCACTCTTATTATAGGAATGTAAGATATGTATGTATATGTACATGTAATCAGTTATTTAAAAAACAGGCGTGTGTGTGTGTGTTTGTGTGTGTGTGTGTGTTTGTGTGTGTGTGTTTGTGTGTGTGTGTATGTGTGTGTGCTCACAGGCACACATGTGCATGGGTATGTAAGGAAACCTGACCTGCACCTCCAGGTAGGAAAAGTAACCACTGCACTGAGGACTGAGTCCTCTAACCCTTAAGCAGAGAGTGAATAGATTTGTGAATCCATTTGTGTTACCAATGGATAGTCCATTAAAATGTTCCATGTAGGTTTCACAAGGAATATATCTTGTGGGAGGATAGGGTAACTCTGAGAATCTTTTCTTTCTTTCATTTGGCTCCTTCCTTAGTGTTTACATGTTCATGAAATTCTTTTTGTAACAATAATTTTAAAAACTAGTTTAAATTAGGCCATGTGCGGGAGCTCACATCTGGAATCCCAGCACTTTGGGAGGCCGAAGCGGGTGGATCAGGAGGTCAGGAGTTGGAGACCAGCCTGGCCACGTGATGAAACCCCGTCTCTACTAAAAATACAAAAATTAGTCAGGCATGGTCGCAGGCGCCTGTAGTTCTAGCTGCTTGGGAGGCTGAGGCAGGAGAATTGTTTGAACCCAGGAAGTGGAGGTTGCAGTGAGCCAAGATTGCGGCACTGCACTCCAGCCTGGGTGACAGAGCACAACTCTGTCTCAGAAAACAAACAAAAAAACAAACAAGAAAAAAACTAGTTTAAACTAAAAAGAAAGGGGTACTTATTACCACTGAATTTTATACTTAAAAATAGTTAAAATGGTAAATTATGTATATTTTACTGCAATAGAAAGAAGAGAAAGAGAGAGGCAGGAGGTGAGAGGAGAAGTAGAGGGGAGAGAGAGAAGAGAGTAGAGAAAAGGAGAGGACAGGGAAGGGAACACAAGCTTTAGATTGACAAATATGGGACTAAAAACAAATGTGTAAAAATTCTACCTTTCCTAAAATGGGTCCATTATTGATGTGGAGTATGCTAAACAGAAAATGTGCAACTTGGATAGTTACAAAGAACCCCAGCAGGCAAGGAAAGGCAAAAAGAGCAACCTTTGGTGACGGTATTTCTTGCCACCTCCCACTTTCTAGTTGACCATGGGGCTGGGCTAACAGAAGCCCCTGCCAGGCCTGTTCCCTGCAGAAGTCATCTCTGGACTGGAGCCTCAGGAGGCTCCTCCAGGAGCTGCCAGGCCAGCAGCATGATCTATCTGGATTTGGGCCCACATTGTTCTTTCACTCGCTTTTCCATTCAAAACCGAGACAAAATAAAAATGTCCCAGACACCTGGGTCCCCTGTGTTAGAACTGGCACCAGAAAACTTTTCCTGGCCAGGTGCCCACCAGAGCGGAGAGGAAGGTCCACACACTAGGCCATTGAGGAGATGGACACCACGCCAAAGCAGCTTGCACTGTGGCCGGCTGGAATGATCTAGAAAAGCAGGGTCCTGATCCAGCCAGTCGGCTGCCGTAAACCTTTGTGGCTTCACAGCTGTGCCTGATGTGGCTCGTGTCCCTTTCAGGCTTCAGCTTTTGGCCTTCTCTATGCCTGTCCAATAAGACTTCACTGTTTGGGCCTCGCATCACTGCTCCTCCTGTGGGAAGAGAATAAGATTGAATGCAGACATTCTGACACAGCCTTAAAAAAACTTGTGATCAAATAAACATAAAATTTGGTAGGGCATGGAGACTCATGCCTGTAAACCCAGAACTTTAGGAGACCGAGGCAGGAGAATCTCTTGAGCCCATGAGACCAGCCTGGGCCATATGGTGACCCCTTGTTTCTACAAAAAAAAAATTAGCTGGCTATAGTGGCATGCACCTGTAGTCCCAACTAACCTGGAAGCTGAAGTGGGAGGATTGCTTGAGCCTGGGAGGTCGAGGCTGCAGTGAGCTCTGATTGGGCTACTGCACTCCATTCTGGGCAACAGAGTGAGAGCCTGTCTCAAATAATAATAATAATAACATAAAAATTACCATTTTAGCCATTTCTAAGTGTACATTTGAGCAGTGTTAAGTACATTCCCAACATTGCGCTCAATGTAGCCTTTTGATGCAGGATTGTGTTGAGGCAGGCCACTCAATGAAGTAATTTGCCCCCAACTTTTTATTTTCTTTATTTTATTTTATTTTTTGTTTTTTTTTGAGACAGGGTCTCACTCTGTCACCCAGCCGGTAGTGCAGTGGTGCTATCTCAGCTCACAGCAACCTCTGCCTCCCAGGCTCAAGTGATTCTCTTGACTCAGCCTCCCGAGTAGCTAGGATTATAGGTGCCCACAACTACTAACTAGCTAATTTTTGTATTTTTAGTAGGGACGGGGTTTCACCATGTTGGCCAGGCTGGTCTCAAACTCCTGACCTCATGATCCACCCACCTCGGCCTCCCAAAGTGCTGGGATTACAGGCATGAGTCACTGCACCCGGCCAACTTTGTATTTTTAAAAATTTCAAAAGAACAGGCAGTGACCAACCATTCACCTAGATTTGCTATTTGTTAGCATTCTCCTCCATTTCTCCGTCACCCTCTCTCTCCATCTCTCTGTCTCCCTCTCTCTCCATCTCTCCCTCTCTCAGTGCATCCTAGTTTGTTTTGGCTGAAGCATTTGAGATTAAGTTGCATCATGATGACAAGTTACTGTTAATTCCTTCTCGTGTATCTCCGAAAAACAAGGACATTCTTCTTCAAAGCCCTCAAGCTCTTGGTTTTTGTTTGCTGTTACAGTTCAGGATCTAAAGATCACATCTCACTTAGTTGTTATGTTTCCTTAGTATCCTTGAATCTAGAACATTTCCCCAGTCTTTGTATTTATGTGTGTGTTCACATGTATGTGTATGTATGTTTGTGCATGTGTGTGTGTGTGCGCGTGTGTGTGTCTTTCTTGACATTGCCACTTCTGAAGAGCCTAAGCCAGTTATTTTGCAGCACATCCCTTAATTTGTTTTGTCTGATTGTTTTGTGTTTGGATTCAAGTTAAGTATTATTAGTAAAAAGGATATTATCTTGACATTCACTGGTGGACAGCAGTTCAGTTCTGGTACTAACCACCTGGAGTTAGTGTGGATCCCACAAGTAAAGGACATAGTTCCAAAGAAGACCGCCTTCAATTGTCCACCAGAATGAACTCAGTCTCCAGCCGTCTCCCCCATACATACTCCAGATATATGTATCCAACACAGCCTGTCCTTCTTTTGTTTATAATACTTGCCACATTTGGAATTACCTGGTCAATGTCTATCTATCCTATTTGACTGTATGCTCAATAAGAACTGGGGCACTGCTAGATTTATTACTACATCTCATAGGTGATACAGAAGTTAGGAAGAAATTATTTAGGCAGAGAGTGAGCGTAAGGAAGCCCTACATAAGGTTTTCTTTTTAATGAAAAGCAGCCCCCAAATCATTTTCTTTTCTAACAAAGGGCAGCCTAAAAAATCAAGCTGCAGACATAGAAAGGCAGGTTAGAAGCTTGCACGGGTAAATGTTGGCAGTTGTGCCAGTAGGAAAAGGCCACCTGGGACTAGGCACATTCAAAATGGCAGCTCCATGTTCCCTTTTCCTTCCCAACCATGTATGCAGTAGGAGGCAGACAACATGGCCTGGCCAAGTGGAAAGCCCATTTGCATAGTAAGACTAGGGTGGGGTGTCCAGCTTCCCAGCATGCTTCGTAAACCACAAACCTGGTCCAACCAATCTTTGGGCCCTATGCAAATCAGACTCCACCTCCTCAAGCCTGTCTATAAAATCCAGTGCACTCTGTTTTAGGCTGGAAGTTCCACGTGGGAGCTCCTCTTTCTCAAAGGAGAGAGCTATCTACTTTCTTTTTCTTTTGCCTATTAAACCTCTGCTCTTAATCTCACTCTATTTGTGTCCATGTCCTTGATTCCTTGGTATGAGACAATGAACCTCCAGTACTACCCATACAAAATGATGCTGCTTCATAGGGTCTGACATTGAGTATATGCCAAAGAAATATTTGAAATTAATTGTCTCTTTGGTTTCAAAATTATTCAAATTTAATGTCATGTATGCCATTATTCTTTTTAATTATAATCAATGCACTTTGACTCTTGTGAAAAAAGATGAGAAGACACATAAAGTACTTGTGATGAAAATCAATTAAATGGGCAGGCGTGGTGGCTCATGCCTGTAATTCCAGCACTTTGGGAGGCTGAAGTGGGCAGATCACGAGGTCAGGAGTTCGAGACCAGCCTGGCCAGCATAGTGAAATCCCGTCTCTACTAAAAATACAAAAAAATTAGCCGGGCATGGTGGTGCACACCTGTAATGCCAGCTATTCAGAAGGCTGAGGCCAGAGAATTGCTTGAACCCAAGAGGCGGAGGTTGCAGGGAGCCAAGATTGTGCCATTGCACTCCAGCCCCTGGGCAACAGAGCAAGACTCCATCTCAAAAACAAGAAAAACGAAGGAAAGAAAGAAAATAGATTAACTGTGGGTCAAGTTTGGCCACCTTTTTCCAGTCTGTGGCATGTGCCAACCCCAACACATATTTCAGTAAATTGCATTTCAACAAGTCATAGGCCAATCCTTTATATAAAGCAAAATAAACACACTGTTTGAAAATTCTTTATGTAAATTGAGGGAATAAGTCTATGAAAAATCATGGGTTTCATTTTGTAGAAATGATGCTGTAGCCAGGCACAAGTGGTTCATGCCAGTAGTCCCGGCTACACAGGAGGCTGAAGTGGAAGGATCACTTGAGCCCAGGAATTTTAGTCCAGCCTGGACAACATAGCAAGATCCTGCCTCAAAAAAAAAAAAAAAAAGAAGAAGAAGAAGAAGAAGAAAGAAAGAAATGGTACTGTATAAGCTGGATCTAAACACAAGTTGTAAATGACTCAAAACTTTCAACAGACCCCTAAACCCTATTTTTTTAATGATGGGGATAAAACAATTTTTGAAACAAAGTCATTGAGAACTTCTGGAACAGGATACTTTGGATGGCAAATAACAGAAAGCCCAATTCAAGATGACTTAAACAGAAAGGAAATGATCATTGTTTCACATAATAAGTTCAAGGATGAGTGGGCCTCAGGATTGGATAACAAGGGGCTCAGTAACATCTTTGAATATCCGGGATCTTTCATCTTTTCTGCCTGGCCACCTGCTGGTATTAGCTTTGTTCTCAATCTGGCTGCCTCACAGTGACAAAATGGCTGCCCTTATTCTAGACATTGCATCCAGTACATCATCAAGCAGACAAAGGAATCGTCTCTTCCTCTGTGTTTCATTTTAAATTTAAAAAATTTACTTTTAAATTTACATTTAGTAAAGTTCACTTTATATTGTGTAGGCCTTTGAGTTTTGACAAATATGTAGTAATCACCACTGTTCAAGAAAAAGAGCAGTTTTATTATCCTCAAAAATTTTGAGGCTGTCTCTTTGTAGTTAACCATCCCTCCAGCCCTTACCCTGGCAACTACTGACTACTTTTTTGACCCTATAGCTTTGCCTTTTCCACACTGAATTCGTATAGTGTATAGCCTTTGGGGTCTGGCTTATTTCATTCAGGACAATGCATTTGAATTTAAACCACATTTTTGCTTATGTTTATTAATAGTTTTTTCTTTTTATTGGTGTGCAATATTCTGTCATAAGTAAATGGGAAGGGTATTTGTCTGTTTTCACGCTGCTGATAAAGACATACCCAAGACTGGGTAATTTACAAAGAAAAGAGGTTTAATGGACTCACAGTTCCAAGTGGCTGGGGAGGCCTCACAATCATGGCGGAAGGCGAAAGGCAAGTCTTATGTGGCAGCAGACAAGAGAGAATGAGAACGAAGCAAAAGCGGTTTCCCCTTATAAAACTGTCAGATCTTATTCACAACAGAGAAACCATCCCCATGATTCAGTTATCTCCCACTGGGTCCCTCTGACAACACATGGGAATTATGGGAGCTACAATTCAAGACAGGATTTGGGTGGGGACACAGGCAAACCATACCAGTGAGGAAACCTAGTTTTCTCTCCACCCTTCATTGTTCTTAGTTGAAAGGTACCGCTGTAACAAAAAGTGGATTAACAAGAGAAAAAAGAAATAGAAGTTTATCAACATGCATACCTTGTATATATACATGGTTTCCCCATCTACCAAGGGAAAAACGGGTAAATCTCAAAGAGATGGCTTTGGGTTCAGGCTGACATACCATCATCCCCTAAAGGAAGGAAAGCAGAGTGTGGAAGGAAGGCCAGTTATTGGCGGGGAGATGATCAGGAAAAGTGTAAACAAGAGCAAGGTGTTATGCAGATATAAGTCTAAGTCAGTGCCTTCTCCATTGATTAGAGCCTCCAGTGATTTTTAGTCATCCTTCTCTTTCTGTTGCGGAGAGTGAGACACTCTTGCAAATGAAAATTTTCTCTATAGATGTAAATTTCCCTTACAAAAAGGTGACTTCTGCTTTAGAGATTCTCTTGTGAGTGTAGTCTCTCAAAATAATCATTAGAATAATCCTTATGCCTGTTAAATCAAGTTTAACCTAAAGCTGCCTCCTGACATATTTTGTTTGGCCTAATGCTTTCTCTGTAGAGAGTGAACTTTAACATAACTGGTTGTGTAAGTAGACTGTTAACTATTCTTGTGCCAATCACCAAGATTTGACCAAAGGTGGCCAACTGTTCAAACAAAGCAAACACTAAGCTGTGACTAATCCAGTTGTTTCTGTACCTCACTTCCGTTTTCTGTGCATCATTTTCCTTTTCTGTCCATAAATCTTCTTTGACCACAAGGCAGCCCCGAGTCTGCTCTATCCTGGCTTGGTGGCTGCCCAATTTGTGAATTGCTGCTTGATCAATTAAACTCTGTTAAATTTAATTTGTCTAAGGTTTTTCTTTTAACATACCAAAAAGACATATTTGGGGGTAGCATATTGTGGTCTCCTACAGTCATATTTTGGTGTGGCATATGTTTGTTCTCACACATATGGATAGATCAATTACTTTTTCTATTCTCTAGTTCAATGATATTTGGATCATTTCCGATTTGGGGCAGTTATGAATAAAACTTCTATAAGTATGTGCTTATAGTATTTTTTTATTTTTTATTTTTCTGAGACGGAGTTTTGCTCTTGTTGCCCAGGCTGGAGTGCAATGGCACGATCTCGGCTCACTGCAACCTCTGCCTTCTGGTTTAAGTGATTCTCCTTCCTCAGCCTCCTGAGTAGCTGGGATTACAGGCATGAGCCACCATGCCCGGCTAATTTTGTGTTTTTAGTAGAGACAGGGTTTCTCCATGTTTGTCAGGCTGGTCTCGAACTCCTGACCTCAGGTAATCCGCCCACCTCGGCCTCCCAAAGTGCTGGGTTTACAGGCATGAGCCACCAAGCCTGGCAGTGAACATAAATTTTTGGGTTTGTGTGAACATAAATTTATAGGTTTTTTAGGGGGGTAAGTACATAGAAATATGGTACATACTCTTACCATATGACATGGTACCAAGTCATATGGTAAGTGTATGTTTAGCTTTATCAGAAACTGCAAAAAGTGGCTGCATCATTTTGCATTCCTACTGTTACTGGCAGCAAATCCTTAGGGATCGGCAGCAATCTCAATTCTTGCCCCCTCAGAAGAAAGAATTCAACGCAAAAGGCATAAGGAAGGAGAGAAGACCAAGACAAGTTTTAGGGCAGGAGTGAAAGTTTGTGAAAAAGCTTTACATTAGAAATGAAAGGAAGTAAAGTACACCTGGAAGAGGGCCAACCTGGCAACTTGAGAGAGCAAAGGTACTGTTTGACCTTTGACCTTTCACTTTTTTTTTTTTTTAGACGGAGTCTCACTCTGCCGCTTAGGCTGGAGTGCAGTGGTGCCATCTTGGCTCACTGCAATCTCCGCCTCCCAGGTTCAAGTGATTCTCCTGCCTCAGTCTCCCAAGTAGCTGGGGTTACAGGCGCCCGCCACCACGCCCGGCTAATTTTTGTATTTTTTTTAGTAGAGACAGGGTTTCACCATGTTGGTCAGGCTGGTCTCGAACTCCTGATTTCAGGTGATCTGCCTGCCTTGGCTTCCCAAAGTGCAGGGATTACAGGCATAAGCCACTATGCCCAGCCTGACTTGGGGTTTTATACGTTGGCATGATTCTTTCTTGGGGTGGGCTGTCTGCATGCGTAGTGGCCTGCTACAGCATGTTCAGTGTGTTTACTGGAGTTGTATGCGTGCTCACTTGAGGTAGTCTTCCCTTACCAGCTGAATGCTTCTAGAAGGTCATATGCCAGTAAAACTCCACCATGTTGCCTCTTAGTGTGCATGCTTGAGCCCACTTGCCCAACTCCTGAGATCTTATCCAGAAGCTGGTGATCATGTTTCAAGTTTTTTTCTATCTGTTGGAGACTGCCTTTCCCTGGCGCTAGCTGGCACTAATTATTATTTTAGAGAAACAATGTAACAGTCACCTGACCATCACTTGATGATCGCCTAACATTCCTGGTGGGACTGGGGGAGCCCTCTCCTGCCCAGCTCATGTCTGACTAGCTACCCACTGTAACAGAACTAGCATTGTATACAAGTGACAATTGTTCTGCATCTTCAACAGCACTTAATATTACCATTTTTAAATGTCAGCCATTCTAATAGATGTGTAGTGGTATATTATTGTGGTTTTAATTTGCATTTCCCTGATGCAAACTGAGTTTACCATCCTTTCATGTGCTTATTTGCCATTTATATACCTTCTTTAATAGAGATCTCATTCAAATCTTTCGCCCATGTTTTTACTTTTATCTTTTCTTACTGTTGAGTTTTAAAAGTTCTTTATATATTCTGGATGTGAGTTCTTTGTTGTATATGTGTTTTGTACATGTATCCTTCATAGCTTGTGGATTGTCTTTTCATTTTTATAAAGCTGCATTTTATGAAGCAAAAGATTTTAATTAAAAAAAAGAAAAACACATAGAGACAGGGTCTCACTATGTTGCTCAGGCTAATCTCAAACTCCTGGGCTCAAGTGATCCTCCTGCCTTGGCCTCCCAAAGTGCTGAGATTACAGGCGTGAGCCAGGCATGCCTGGCCCAAGATTTTAATTTTGGTGAAGTCAAATTTATCACTTTTTCTTTCATTTATTGTGCTTTGGTTGTCATACTGAAGAAGTCCTTTCCTAATCCAAGCTAACAAAGTTTCCTTCTATGTTTTCTTCTAAAAGTTCTAAGTTTTCCATTTAGATCTGGGCTCCATTTTAAGTTAGCTTTTATATAATGTAGGAGGCATAGGTTGAAATGCAATGTCTTTGCTTATGGATGTCTGGTTTTTCAGTACCATCAATTGAAAAGATCATCTTTTCTTTGAATTTCCTTTGTCCCTCAGTCAAAATGGTTAGAGTTGATTTGTGTGGACCTGCTTCTGGACTCTACTCTGTTGCATTGATCTGAGTTTGTGATTTCATGTCTCACCAGTATCAAACTATCTTGATTACTGCAGCTTATCACAGTAAGTCTTGAAGTCATAAGTATAAATTTATCAACTGTTTTTCTTTTACAAAATGGTTTTCTCTAATCTCTTTCCTTTGTCCATCATATAACTTGTAGACTCAGCTTATCCATATATACAAAAAATTTCTGATATTTTACTTGAGACTGTGTTGAATCTATAGATCAATTTGGGGAGAATTGACATGTTAATATTGAGTTTTTCCAATTCATAAATTCACTTTTTTAGTTTTCTTTTAAGACTGAAAAATTGCTAAGAGGAGTGGTGTTGACATGACAGGTTTAAACCAGTGTTTTTGTCTTATGATCCATTAGTTGACTGGGAAATGAAATGCAGTGAATCAGAGTCATCATCAGAAAATGAAATAGAAGAACCGTACCAGAGCATAATGCACATTACAAAGGTGAATATTATTTCATTAAATTTTCTTTTCCATTTTCTCTAAAGTTATGTAGAATGCATGTGTGTGCTGGGTTGCCATGCAAAGTTTGTTTCTTTTTTTTGAGGCAGAGTCTCGCTCTGTTGCCCGGACTGGAGTGCAGTGGCGCGATCTCAGCTCACTGCAAGCTCCGCCTCCCGGGTTTACACCATTCTCCTGCCTCAGCCTCCTGAGGAGCTGGGACTACAGGCGCCCGCCACCTCGCCCGGCTAGTTTTTTGTATTTTTTAGTAGAGACGGGGTTTCACCGTGTTAGCCAGGATGGTCTCGATCTCCTGACCTCGTGATCTGCCCGTCTCGGCCTCCCAAAGTGCTGGGATTACAGGCTCGAGCCACCGCGCCCGGCCCAAAGTTTGTTTCTTACTCTAAGTCATAGCCTAAAACGTTTTTGATCTTAGATATAATTCTGAAGATAGAGTCACCTTCTGTAGCGAATTTTTTTTTCTTTTTGAGACAGTGTCTCGTTTTGTTACCCAGCTTGGAGTGCAGTGGCATGATCTCGGTTCATTGCAGCCTCCACCTCTCTTGGGCTCAGTGATCCTCCCAACTCAGCCTACTGAGTAGCTAGGACCACAGGCATGAGCCACCATGCCCAGCTAGTTTTGTTATTTTTTGTAAAGATGGGGTCTTGCTATGTTGCCCAGGCTGATCTTGAACTCCTGGCCTCTAGTGATCCTCCCCCCTCGGCCTCCCCTAGTGCTGGGATTACAGATATGAGCCACAGTGTTCATCTGTAAGTTCTTATAATTTGTTGTTGTTATTGTTGTTATTTACTTCTTATTTCATAGTCATAAACTTAGGTCTGCAATCTAGTTAGGCATGGAAGGAAATAAGGAAAATATGGAACCCAAAGGAACTGAAGTGAGAACACAAAGGTTATAGGATACTATGAGCAAATGGGGTGGAAAGGTGCTCTCCTGAACTACAGAAGGAATGGTCTGGCGGTTAAGATAAAACACAAGTCAAATTTATTACAGTTGTCCACAGTCAGCAATGGTGATCTTCTTGCTGGTCTTGCCATTCCTGGACCCAAAGCACTCCATGGCCTCCATGATACTCATGCCTTCTTTCACCTTGCCAAAAACCACATGCTTGCCATCCAACCACTCAGTCTTGGCAGTGCAGATGAAAAACTGAGAACTATTTGCGTTGAGTCCAACATTTGCCATGGACAAGATGCTATGACCTGTATGCTTCAGGATGAAGTTCTCATGATCAAATTTCTCCCCATAGAGTGACTTGCTGCCCAGTGCCATTATGGTTTGTGAAGTCACCAGCCTGACACATAAACCCTGGAAGAATTCTGTGAAAGCAGGAACCGTTATAACCAAATCCTTTCTCTCTAGTGCTCAGAGCATGAAAGTTTCTGCTGTCTTTGGAACTTTGTCTGCAAACAGCTCCAAGGAGATTCTGCTTAAGGGCTCGCCAATGATGGCGATGTTGAAGAACATGATGGGGTTGACTATGGCTGGTGGCAGAGGGCTCTGGGAGGCATCAGTGTCTGCAAAGCCGAATTTGTATTAATTTTATGTTGTCTCAGCATTCATTTTGAATATAAGTTGGAGTCTCTCATACTAGAAGCAGGGCTTAGACATTTTGACACAGATTGCAATTCCTCCAAACTCTACCCCTTCCCAGTTCCTCAAGGTGGGTCAATCCAGATATGTGCTTTATACAACTGCCTCTGGTGACCAGCTTTTTATGGCATGGCTAGATGCAACCTACTTGACTTACCCCACTGACCCCCCACACCATGGCTGGACTGCCCAGATATGCCACAGTGATCACCTCTCGGTCACAGTGTGATTTCATGGACCTCGTACCTGCTTGCTATAAACCCGCCAATTAGAACTCATTGTGGGAAACCTGCTTGGGTAGCATGCTGGACCAGAATAAAGGCTTTGGCCCAGAGGTCTCTTTCTCTCTCTCTTGCTATCCCCCTGCTGGTTAAGTGTGCATGTTCCAGACAGCTCTCCCCTTTCTTTTGGCCCTGCAAGGCATGCTGCCCTCTTCCCTCTGGAATCTGTTAGTAATACACTGCTCCTGTGTTTCATCTGACCAACACAGCCGAACGTAACTTTTGTCCTGGTCAGGGCCCTCCTAGAGTCTGGCTGTCTTGGTAGAAAGAAATTGGACAGAGTTTACACAAGAGTCACAAGGGCATCTGCCAGGATAAGTAAGTTTCCTGTGGGAGGGACCCCTGGACGTGGGTCAGACACTTAAGCGCCAGGATTTGAAAGGGTCCTGTGAAAGGCACAGTGTAAACATCCACGACCACCTCCCCTGGAACTCCACCTGGCACCTTGCTCTAGCCCAGCCCTGCCCTGCCCTGCCCTGCCCTGCCCTGTCCTGTCAAAGCGGGGATAAAGTTTATAGCCACTCTCCTCAGAGAGGCCTCAAGACCAAATTAGAGGAAAACATAACACCGTCTCTGGTGGGTAGAGACTTAAACAAAATATGGGTTTGTTAGGAAGAGAGGAGTAATAGATGTTGAATACTCAAGCAACAGAGCTTGCTACACCTCCTTTCTGTTTTCTTTCCTCCATGGTGAATTCTTTCTTTCTGTACTTTCAAACTCTAGTGGTCAAAAATGTGCCCTTGTGCCCAACTTAAAGGATCACAGACATTCATGCAAACATAAATCTATTGCTCTCAAATTAGGAGGAACTAAAATAAAAAATATTAATTCGTTTGGAAATATATAATGAAAATAAGGATGGCAATCTATGACAATCACTGCTAGGCCCCCCAAAAATAAATCAGTTCTATATTTCAGATGGATGCTAATAGACAATTAATTTGACAAAATTGAGGATGTTTTTAATCATCAGTGCAGTATCACTACACTGACACTATTTAAAAATCAAAGCATATTGTACTAGGTTCCTACTAATTCACTTGACGCCATAAGCCAAAGGTAATGAATGTAGTTTTGTGGATTATAAAACAAAAAATTTAAAGATAAGAGTGCAATTTTGTTGTCAAATAATGTTTCTTGGCACTTGCCTTGTTAAACCAAGTCCTTAAATCTCCCAAGAAATTTACAGACTGAGTTTCTGTCAACTTACAATACACAATTTTTGGTACAAGATTCACTTCTAAATATCAGGATGCAATGAAATTTCACAAACTTGAGAAACAAAAATTGCATTGTAAAAAACTCACAACTAAATCTAGAAGAAAATGTTTTCATATGCTCAGTTCAAAATCCTTAGTGTGTGGTGCTGTGTGATGCCCTGCTTTGTGTTCCCTTTAGTACAAGGATGTCCTGAGTGACCTACCTCGAAGCTTCCCCTGGCATAGGAGTAGACTGGATTTGACTAGACAATTCCCCCATGAACACAATATTAAATCTGTTTCTAATTTGGCCAAAGGTTTCTGCAACAAAAGTCTCTTTCTTCCCTGGTTGTTTTCTTTCCTGGAAAATTCAGGGGACTTACACAAACCACCCCATGGGTACTTCTTTGCATTATGCCTGGCCAATTACTTTTTTTTTTGGCTGAAGGTCAGATTACTTATTTGGTAAATATAAAGGCATGTTTGTTTCACATCCATACTAAAAAGTGTTTAAAGAGTTAGGGGGCAGGCGTAAAAACCCAAAGCAGAAAAAAAAAACAACTCTAGGATCTATTTTTTAACTCGGAATCAAAATTCCCCTTTTTCCCTTTTTATTTCTTCCAGATTAATTTCTGTGCTAGCTAACTTTTGGAAACTTACACATAAACATTTACTTAATTTTAAGGCCATGCCGTAATTTAGTGGACACAGATATTAAGCATTTGCTGGATTTCATAGTAAATCTACAACTCTGATCATTTCAAATGTTTTTAAACACTAAATAAAAACATAATAAGAGTATAACATGCCTCTCTGCTAGATTGTGCTATATGCTGAGACATCTGAATAACTGCATTGCCTCAGTTACATTTTATAACATCTTCTCCCCAAATTATTTAAACACTCTCCAAACCCCCTCTACTCCACTGTTATTTTTCTATCTTGGTAGGAGGTTTGAAGTATGACCTCAGTGTACTGCGAGGTCAGATCTTAGAGAGACTCTTTCCAGCCCAGTTTCAGGAAGTACCCATGCCTTTGAAATCACAGGATCACCAACACCAATCTGGAATACCATTCATTATCAGGGTTAATGACATTTTTAGAGGTGTTTAGATAACTGAAGGAGAAACTTGGAAACCAGAGGAATGGGGGAGGAGGTATAAGGAGTAATAATGGCTGCTTATCATATCCATGGCACCAAATAACATATTACAAACATTATTCCATTGTAATTGTTACCTATGTGGTCAGTATTATTTATTCCGTAAGTATCTTGGAGGTTAAATATATTGACCAACAATTACCTCAAATATACTCTTAATCTCCTTGAAAGTAGAGATATCTTGTTGTTCCTCCCTGTATCTTTGAAATTTAGAACCTTGGCACATAGTAGGTTCTCAATACATATTTATTGAATAAATAAACACATGAAAGAATCCAATGATCAAAGTGAAAGAGCTGGGATTAAAATGTGGGTCTTTCAGGTCTTGCAATCTATTCTCTTATACTCCTTCCACTACATTCCACAGCATCCTCACAGAGTAGGAATGGCTGTCTTTCCCGCCTGTTAATTTCAATGCTGAGGACTCCTATTGGCTCTTCCCCCTGTGGGCGTGGCTGGAGAGGCCAATGGGCAGCAGCTTGCATCTACGGACTCTCACTTTTGATTTTGTTTAGGGTATCTTCCAGGTGTTTCTTCAGAACGTCTTGAATTTTTGCCGTGTCTGGGTTTTCTGTTGTAGGGAAAATACTGAATTGGACATTACAGCAGAGGGAAACAAGCTGGCGGTGGGAGCGGATAAAAGAAAATGACGACCGCTCCAAACCTAAGGAAGGTGCAAGGAGATGACACAAACTTTTGAAATAATATGAACACGTGGGTTTCCTTTTTCTTGTGCAACTACTATTTGTTAGCAGTCCTCTCGATTTGCAGTGAATTGGGGGTAAGAGAAGAGGAGCAAATCACACAGTGCAAATGAATACATTAAGATGCAGATAAGGTGAATCATTCTTTTTTCAAAGCAGAAGATCAGGTCCCATGTGAGCAGAAGTAATAATAATCTTTGCAATCGAAAGAAGCAATATTATTTGTGTTATTGATGACAGGGTTTGGTGGGAGGGAAAGATACATGATGTCTTTACTTCTGTCCAAGTCACAAACAGGTAACTTTCTAGTCTTCCGTTCGGAATTCCATGAAGCAGAATGTGGAGCTTTCTAGCAATTGATTGAGATTTCTTTCTAAGGCAAAGCATGAAAGTGAAGTAGAAGTGAAAGTGTTGCAGCGAGGACAAAGCACCAAGGCTTACACAGAGCACGAGAGGGCTTGAGATTCTGGCTGGAAAACGCCATCCCTATCATGGAGGGAGAAACAAATCCCTGAGTGTAGCTTGTGTACAGGAAGCAAGAGGCTGGCTGCTGGGGAGGAAAGCCAACAAGCCTCAGTGCCAGCGAATGCTGTGTTTAAATCTCTACTAAATACAGTCACGTGTTTTAACGTTGGGGATATGTTCTGAGAAATGCTTCATTCGGGGATCTCTCTGTGGTGTGAACAGCATAGAGCGTAAACTTACAGAAACCTACTACACACTTAGGTTATATGGTATCCTAGGCTGCAAAGTTGTATAGCATGTTACTAAACTTAATACTATAGGCAGTTGTAACACAGTGGTGTTTGTGTATCTAAAGATAGAAAAGGTACAGAAAAATATGTAAAAGATAAAATATGGTACACCTGGCCAGGCACCGCGGCTCATGCCTGTAATCCCAACACTTTGGGAAGCTGAAGCAGGAGAATCGTTTGAGGCCAGGAATTCAAACCCAGCTTGGTCAACATAGAGAGACCCCGTCTCTACAAAAGAAAAATTAAAAAATTAGCCAAGTGTGGAGACTGGGCTACTGGGGAGACTGAGGTGGGAGGATTGCTTGCGCCCAGGAGTTTAAGGTTGCAGTGAGCCATGATCGTACTACTGCACCACAGCCTGGGTGACAGAATGAGATCCTGTCTAAAAACAAAAATACACCTGCATAGGATGCTTACCGTGAGTGGAGTTTGCAGGTCTGGAAGTTGCTGTGGGTGAGTCAGTGAGTAAGTGGTGAGTAAACGGGAGTACTGCACACTGCTGTGGACTTTATAAGCAATGTACACTTAGGCTACATGAAATTTATGAAAATTTTTTTCTAGTGGACTTTATAAGCAATGTACACTTAGGCTACATGAAATTTATGAAAATTTTTTTTCTTCAGTAATAAGTTAACCTTAGCTTACTGTAACATTTTTGTTTTATTAACTTTTTAGTTATTTTTAACTTTGTGATGCTTTTGTAATAGCACTTAGCTTAAAATACGAACACATTTTACAGCTATACAAAAAATGTTTTATATCTTTATTCTATACACTTTTTTCTATTTAAGAATTTTAAAAAAAAATTTTAAACTTATTTGTTAAAAACAAAGACACACACACACTAGCCTAGGCCTACACAAGGTCAGGATCATCCGTATCATTGTTTTCCACCTCCACGTCTTATCCCGCTGGAAGGACTTCAGGGGCAATGACACTCATGGAGCTGTTATCTGCTTTGAAAAGAATACCTTCTTCTGGACTACCTCCTGAAGGGCCTGTCTGAGGCTATTTTAGAGTTAACTTTTTAAAAAATATGTAAGTAGAAGTAGTACACTCTAAAATAACCATTAAAAGTATAGTATAGTAAATACATAAACCAGTAACATAGACATTTACAATCATTATCAAGTATCATGTACTGTATATCATTGCATGTGCTATACTTATTTTTTTCTTTGAGATGGAGTCTCGCTGTGTTGCCGAGGCTGGAGTGCAGTGGTGTGATGTACTATACTTTTATAAAACTAGCAGCACAGTAGGTTTGTTTACACCAGCATCATCACAAACATGTGAATAATGCATTGCACTACAATATTACAAAGGCTACAACATCACTAGGTGATAGGACCTTTTCAGCTCCATTAAAATCTTATGTTGTAAATGTTGTCCGTCATTGACTGAAACATTGTATAGTTGTTTTGTGGTTAAAGTAAGCATCTCTACCCATCATTGCTAATTTTGTGCTTGCTATGGTTTGAATGTTCCCTCCAACACTCCCGTTGAAATTTAATTGTCATTGTGATGGTATTAAGAGGTAAAACATTCAGGAGGTGACTAGGTCACGAATACATAGCCCACATGAATGAAAGAATGCCATTATTGCAGGAGAAAGTTAGTTATTATTGGAGCGGGATTTTGATAAAAGGATAAGTTCAGCCCAATTTCCTGTCTTTGTCTTTTTTTTTTTTTTCTTTTTTTTTGGCAAAGTCTCTCCCTTTTGCCTATGTTGGAGTGCAATGGTGCAATCTCAGCTCACTGCAACCTCCACCTCCTGGGTTCAAGCAATTCTTGTGCCTCAGC
This sequence comes from Colobus angolensis palliatus, assembly GCF_000951035.1. Lineage (NCBI taxonomy): Eukaryota > Metazoa > Chordata > Mammalia > Primates > Cercopithecidae > Colobus > Colobus angolensis. The sequence continues at coordinate 962,760 of NW_012115788.1, read as the reverse complement.
CTCCCAAGTAGCTGGGACTACAGGCGCATGCTACCATACTTGCCTAATTTTTTGTGTTTTTAGTAGAGATGGGGTTTTGCCATGTTAATTGTACTGTTTTAGGCAGGTCTTGAACTCCTGAGCTCAGGCAATATGCCCACTTCGGCCTCCCAAAGTGCTAGGATTACAGGCATGGGCCACTGCACCTGGCCCCTATCTCTGTCTTAAGTACTTACTTTTATGTTCGGCCATTAGATAACAGAACAAAGGCTCTCACCAGATGCCAGTGCCAGGCTCTTGGACTTCCCAGCCTTCAGAACCACAAGCCAAATAAATTTCTATTGTTAATAAACTGAGTATTTTGTTATAGCAGTAGAAAACAAACTAAGACTGTGCTCCAGAAAAACAGTATAAGATGTGCCCTCAACTGACATTGTCATCCATGTGGCTTTTACGGATGACGCATGCTCATCTATTTATTTCTATTGTATAGAGTTAGTCTTATATGTGCTCTGCTCTTGTGTTTCTCTGCTGCTGAAGCAGTGTGTGTGTGTGAAGTCAAGAAGCACATGAGTATGTTTTTTAATTGCACAATTAAGGAAATCATTATTTAAAATATTTCTCCTTTTAATTTTAGTTGCTCAGAGGACACTGCTTTAGTCTCCCCTCTTTTTTTTTTTTTTTTTTTTTTTGAGACGGAGTCTCGCTCTGTTGCCCGGGCCGGAGTGCAGTGGCCGGATCTCAGCTCACTGCAAGCTCCGCCCCCCGGGTTCCCGCCATTCTCCTGCCTCAGCCTCCGGAGGAGCTGGGACTACAGGCACCCGCCACCTCGCCCGGCTAGTTTTTTGTATTTTTTAGTAGAGACGGGGTTTCACCGTGTTAGCCAGGATGGTCTTGATCTCCTGACCTCGTGATCCGCCCGTCTCGGCCTCCCAAAGTGCTGGGATTACAGGCTTGAGCCACCGCACCCGGCCTAGTCTCCCCTCTTGAATTACTTCTTTTCCCATGAAACGAAATTTCTTCCTCTATATAATGGGGAATAAAATAATTGTTAGTTTGCTTGATACATATTACCTTCTAATAATCAGTAGCTATAACAATAATAATGACAATGACAATATGGGTTTTGTGGGGCTGAAGCCTTTCAAAAGCAGAACATACAGAATGGACAGGTGCTGCTGCTTTCTGCAGAGCAGAGAAAATTTTCCTCTTGGACAGAAAAATTGAAAGCTGACTTGTCTTCCATAAAAACTGTGCTGTTAATGACTTCTCAGCGCAATGGTTTTACCCGTTTATGAACAATTTCTTTTTCTGAATATAATATGTTTTCACCCCAAACACAATAACTATATACTCAATGAGAATTGTTAGTTTGCCATTAAGGTTTTAGACAGACACACTCATTAATTCACTTGACACAACAATTTCTAGTCAGGTAACATCACTGTGCACCATGTTTGAACAAGCCTACACATTTTGCTTAGCATAAGTGAGCCAAGCAAGAGGAACGAATGGGTAGTATCTTCTAGGATTCTTCAGAGTTGTTATTCATGTATATTATTACTGTATGTTTCAGAGTAATCTTGAGTTTAGCCTTTCTTTAATTCTAAATGTGTTATTCTGTGCTATTATCTTTTTTAAAGATTATATGCATATTTAGATAACCATGAGCCACAAGAGGTTGAAAAATATGTGAACAAAATTGCTTGAAAAAATGCACATACCAGTAACTTTCACCTACCCTCCTCTACCACTCACCACCTGTTCCCAAGATTTTTCTTTATTAATTTGCATTTGATGTATAATCTGTATTTATTTACTTTCCATTTATGCTCTATTACTTATTTAAACTTGCTTTCAATGGTCAATTGATGTATTTTCTGTCTCTGGAAATTGCTTAGGTATCTTGCTTTGGTTGAGGTAGAACACATCATAATTTTCCAATTAAAATTCATGGAAATATTTTTCATATAATGGTTCTCCAGAGTATCAGGGTTTACACGAATGAGTTAAAGTCTTTAAGTGAAGGATAGGCTAGAGAGTTAAACACTCTCTATAATGTGATATGTTCCATCAACTCCAAGAGCTGAAAACCTTGGAGAAGGGAGAAAATAGAAAGAACACATAGTTGTCTCTTGACCTTGGGTCAAGACACCACACTCTGGTATTCCTCTTACCTCTTCACATTCCAGTTCTTCTCAAGCTCTCATACTGTCTCTTCCTGCCTTTCATGACTTCAAAATATGAGCGCCCCAGGCAGTGGTGGGCTGGTAAATATTTGATAACTGTTTGTATTGGAAGGAGGGGGACCATGATGTGTAGTGTTTGCCAATTTTCATAGTTCAAACATGTCCACTATGGCTGATTCCAAGCTATTAGCATGATGTCACTGAATGGGGAGTTGAGAAGAGACGTGCTCAATTACAGGGGCTGATTACTAAACCCTAGGGTCAGTGGTGAGCCAGCCCCAACTCACCACTAGACTTAGGGTTTAGTAATCATCCCTGCCTTTTTTTTTTTTTTAATTTGTAGTCATTCCCTGGGTGATTTCAGCAAATTCCATGGCTTTGAATACCATCCATATGCTGATGAATCCCAAATTAGATCTTATGCCCAATCTATTCCATTTGCACATATTCATATCCAACTGTCAACTTGACATCTTCATTTGAATGTCTAACAGGCAAGTGAAATTTAGCAAGAACAAAACAGATCTCTTAATTTCATCCTTCCTTGCCTTTAAGTCTTCAGCATATCTCAGTAAATGGCAGTATCATTCACCCAATCATTCAATTCTAAACCCTCAGAATTACCTTTGACTCTTGTCTTTCTCTCATATTACATGTCCCACTCATTAGCAGGTTTTATTAGCTGTGCCTTTAAAATTTGTCTTAACTCACACTGATGCCCAATCACCACCTCCAATCTCTGCCACGTAATCTAAGCACAATTTCTCTCCTGTGATTGCATCCCTGCCTCCATTCTGTTCCTCTATAGTCAATGATTTAAAGCAGCCTCAGTGAGCCTTTGAAATGTAAATCATATCCCATCCCTCCTTTGCTTAACACCCCCCCAATTAGCTTTTGATCATATTCAGAATAACATTCAAACCCTGCCACCTCCCCTAAGCCTTTACTAGTTCATTGGTTTTGCTAGCTCTCCAGTGTCAGCTCTTTCCACTCTGCCTTTTGCTTACCCTGCTTTAGCCGCACTGACCTGCTTACCATTATCAACACACCAAGTTTGTTCTGGGCTCCAGATATTTGCATTTCTTTACCCTCTGCTTCTGCTATGGTTTGAATGTCCTTGCCAAAACTCATGTTGAAATTTAATGGCCATTGGAATGAAATTGAGAGGTGGGGACTTTAAGAGGTGATTAGGTCAGAGGGGCTCAGGATTCACATTGTTATCATGGGAGATACAAAGACTGAGTTCAGACCACTTCCCTCTCTTGCCTAATGCGCTTGTTTCTTTCTTTTGCCCTACCACCATGAAATGACCCTCACCAGGTGGCCTGGCAGATGCTGGGGCCATGCCCTTGGACTTCCCAGCCTCAGGAACCACAAGCCAAACAAACTTAACCATAAGCCAAACGAACTTATCTTGTTTATAAATTACCCAGTCTGTGACATTCTGTTATAGCAGCAAAAAATAGACGGAGACATTCTCTATCTCATATCTTCACATCATTTGCCCCATTCAGATTTTTTACTCAAATATTACCTCTTAAGTGAGAATTTCCTTGACTGCCACATCCCAAAGAGTCCCTGTTGCCCGCCTCTACCAACCTAATACCTCTCTATCTTCTTTCCATGCTTAAATTTTCTTCATAGCACTTGTTTCTATGTGGTTTATATCATTTGCTGATTTTTTTCCATGGGGGCAGGCATTCATCATGTTAAGTGCTAGATTCCATACACCTATAAAGGTACCTTGCACACAGTAGGTGCTTAATACATAATTTGATGAAGAAATAAAAAAAAGAGAAGTGAAACAGTCTATTCCCATACAGCTTACCATCCATATCAGGGGTTGGCAAACTTTTCCTGCAAAGGGCCTGATAGTAACTATTTTAGGCTCCATAGCCGTATGGTCTCTGTCATAACCATTTGCCTCTGTGTTTGTAGCATGGAAGCAGTCACAGACAACACTTGAAGGAACGAACATAGCACTGCTCCAATAAAACTATAAAAACAGGCATGGACCAGATTGGGCCTTTGGGCTATGGTTTGCAAATCCTGCTGTCGGTGAAACTGATTGAACTATTTGGCTTCATGAATATGACCTTATTACTCCTCTGTCTTCATCACCATGACTCTTCCACTCCAGGAACCTCTTGCTCAGAATAACAAAAGTTGCAAATATCTTTGGAAAAATTTATTTGAATGAACATCATACTGTGGAACCTTTCACTGAATTGTAACACATGAATTTTCTCTCCAAGACTCTTCAAAATTCCTGTCTCAAAATTCTTGCCTTGCTGTGTCTACCAGTCCTAAACTACTATATCTCAATCTCCTGCAATAAAAACTTGCTTTCAACCAAGCCTTAAAATATCATCAATATTCCAACTTATATTTTCCCACTCAGTGGCTAAGATGGTCAAGGTAGTGATCTCCCTGAGTGCAGTAAGCAATTAACTTTAGTTATGTGTGCTGGAATTTTTAAGGAGTGCACCATAACGAAGGGCTATCCCAGAGGAAGTTATCATGTTGTTTCTGTTGCTTTTGCTATCATGACTGCTTGGCCTCCAAATTAAAGGACATACTAATTCATTCATTCATTAACAAATATATATATTTATATACATATATATATAGAGAGAGAGAGAGAGTTGAGAGCTTATTACACATGTGCCCTCATACCAGTTAATCTTGATAGACATGTATAAGTAAAAACCAGGCAACTTTGCTCTGTGGAAATATGATAGAAAAAGATAACCTTTCCTCCAGTGATTAATGACATTTATGTTTACTTTCTTGAACTTTAAAAAATTGTGTCACTAGGGATTTTGACAGGGTAAGAAACATTTACTCATTAAAATCGAGAGGTTCTTGGTTTCTCCAGTCTCCTAGATTCAATAATCCACAAGTCTGTAACTCATAGTGCATATATCCAAGAGTTTTCTGGAGGAATGCCAGGCATGGCTGAAACAGCAATCTTTTGACCATAACTACTGGGGGGGAAAAGCAGCTCTTGCTGTAATCATCGTTCATAAAAACTCTGGAATTTACTTGCACAAAGAGCTCATTGAGAGCTGACAGGTCTGCTACAGCCATTCCTTTCTTTCCAAGGAGGAAGCATCAGAAAAACGAGTGGCCCAGCTTGTGCCATTTCTGCAAAGGGAGTGTTCAAAAGTCAGCGCCTTGGATATCAGCAGGCTTGGCTTCCCAAATGGGTGGAGGTAGCAGTGTGGTCCTGGGGAGAGTGCCCGAGACTTGAGTCAGGGCCTAACTCTGCCAACCAGGGCAAGTCACTGAGCCATGCAGGGCCTCCATGTCCTTGCCTTGGAAATGGACTGGGAAAACAGTAGCATCTCACTTACAGGAGGCTTGTGTTCGTCAGCCAAGAAGATGGAGATTAAATTGTTGAATAAGTCAGAATCTCTTTACCAGTGCTAGTCACTGTTATTATTTCATTAAGGCAGTGGTTAGAGTTGCCATTTTAGCAGTTTTACAAAAGACTTCCCTCTCACCCCACCCTCAAAAGTCTTCCCCGTAGTGCCAGGATTTCTGTCAACAGAAAAGCAATCTTTCTTTGTCCTATTTATCCTCTTCTTGTTTGGACTCTTTTAAAATGCAAGCACCTCCCCAAAGGCATAAAACATCAAAGTAATTCATACTAACACAGATGTGGCTTCTCAAATGCTTTGCTTCTCTCAGGAGGGATCGGGTGGTTAAGGGTGGATAATGAAAAAAAAAAAAGATTACTAAAAAGTTAGGAAAAGTCATTTTAAAAAGGAAGAATGCCCACAGAATAACAGAATTGCCTCAGCCTTGCAGATTTAAAGGATTAATGGTTTTTGAAGTGAAATGTAGGCAGGTTCCTTTTATATAAAATAGAAAAAAATCAAAGCTGTAGTGGGAGTCTCAGAGTCTCACCCACCATCTCAACCTCACACTGATCCCTCTACAGCCCACAGGCCTCCCTGGAATCCCAGGGCTCTGAGAAACAGTTTGAAACCCACTGCTGGCTTAGCCTCCACATTGCACAGCAGAGGGAAAGTGACCTCCAGGAAGAGAGATGGAAACAGCCACTCTTCTAACCAAGTGCTGGTGGCCCTACATAAGAACAAAGTAATAATAATGAACATTTATTGAGATCTTACTAATCCAAGGCTCTTTGGGTAAATCATATGCATTATCTGATTTAATCTCCAAAACAACCTTATGAGGTAGGTACTAGTTTCCTTCCCATTTTACAGATGAGGAAACTGAGGCTTAGAGAGGGTAAGAAAGTCAGACTGAAGCCAGTTACTCCCTTCTGTCATATTGTTTTTGAAAAAAACTTTTATTTGTCCCTCTCTGCCCCTTGGCACCACAGATGTGAGCTAGAATTTCTTTAGAACATATATTTAGATTTCAGTAAGAACACACATTGTTTTTAGCCTGGATTGATATTTTAAAAGAGGAAGGAAGAGTTTGAATTAAAATAGAAAGTTCTTTTGTGGGTGTAACAAGTGAGTGAGCATACAGGCTTAGGCACACGATGAGGTTCTATTTTCCCCCTGTGTTGCCAACTCTGGGTCATTAGTATTTTCTTTTCAAACCTAGCATAAGCTTACTGAATAAATGAAGAGGGGGAAAGTTGACATACTGCAACTAACAAAATACCCCACTTTAAAATCTGAAATTCATAGCTGGACCTGGTGGCAAGTACCTGTAATTCCAGTTACCCAGGAGGCTGAGGCAGGAGAATCAATCACTTGAACCCGGAAGGTGAAGGTTGCAGTGAGCCGAGATCGTGCCACTGTACTCCAGCCTAGGGGCAGAGTGAGAGTCTGTCTCAAAAATAAAATAAAATAAAATCTGAAATTCCGATGGAAGAATTACTCTGCAAAGCAAAACAACATTAAGTGCTGTTACTAGAAAAAAAGAAAATAAACCTGAAACTAAGCTCATCATGGAAACTTTTAAATGATCTCTAAAAGAGAGAAAGAGAAGGAAAGAAATCCAATGAACAAGGGCATTCTTCTTCTTTCAGTTTAAATGGCGCCAGAGAGAAGTGAAAAATATTTGATTCTCTCACTGGCAGGAACAGATAACCATTTTTGTATTAGTCATCAGCAAAGTCATCATTCACTTGGTTTTAACAGTTTCAGAATTAAGAAATAGTAATATTTCAAGACTCTGAACATTCTGCTCCAAGATGAGCCAGCCTCTCTTAGAGATAGATGAAAAAATTGCAACAACTGACAGGCAGGCAGCTCATGCTGGTTTTTGAGTTATTCGTCTCATTCTTGTCTATTTGCAAGAGCTTGTTGTATGTTACAGATGCTGACCCTTGGCTTTGGCATTACACATTTTTTTGACTTTTTTTGTCAGTTGATTTTGTACCTGGCACATTTTCCAGATAAGGGATTTTTATCTGTTTATGTTCAAATATTTCAGCTTTTTTTTTTTCTCTCTTAAGTTTCTGGGATTCCAGTCTCTGTTAAGAAGGTGTGTCTCATCTCTAGATTGTACATACTCTAGGTTTTCTTACATGATTTTTTGTTTCAGTTTGCATTTGAGCCTTCATTCTTTTCTTTTCTTTTTAAAAATAGAGATAGGATCTAGCTCTGTTGCCCAGGCTAGAGTGCAGTGGCCCAAATATAGCTCACTGCAGCCTCAAACTCCTGGACTCAAGCAATCCTCCTATCTCAGAAAGTAGCTGGGACTACAGGCACATGTCACCATGCTTGGCTACATTTAAATTTTTTTGTAGAGATGGGGGTCTCACTATGCAGCTTGGACTGGTCTTGAACTCCTGGCCTCAAGTAATTCTCCCACCTCAGCCTTCCAAAGTGCTGGGATTGCAGGCATGAACAACTGTGCCCACCTCTGAGCCTTCATTCTTTATGTAATTTATACCATTTTGTATTGTGTGAGACAGAGGTCTACTTTTATTATCTTTTTGTGACTTCGTAGTTGTGTTAGCGTCATTTATTAAATAACCCATTCTTTTTTCCTTGAGTTGAAATCGCACTTTTGTCAAGTGTTAAATTCACACCTGCATGGTGTGGAAGGGGCTTGAAAATGTCCTTCCCCTCTGGGACCCTCACCCCTAGTGGCTTTGATACCTATCAGAAGATCAGCTGAGGCCGGGCGCGGTGGCTCACGCCTGTAATCCCAGCACTTTGGGAGACCGAGGCAGGTGGATCACGAGGTCAGGAGACGGAGACCATCCTGGCTAACATGGTGAAGCCCCGTCTCTAAGAAAATTACAAAAAATTAGCCAGGCATGGTGGTCGGCTCCTGTAGTCCCAGCTACTGGGGAGGCTGAGGCGGGAGAATGGCGTTAACCCGGGAGGCAGAGCTTGCAGTGAGCCGAGATCGCGCCAGTGCATTCCAGCCTGGGCGACAGAGAGAGACTCCGTCTCAAAAAATAAATAAATAAATAAATAAATAAATAAATAAATAAATAAATATTTACACATATATTGAGATATCTTTCTGGATTCTCTGTTCTACTAACCTATTTATGCCTCCAAATTACTATGTGTATTTTATCATAATGCCTTTTTTAAGGCGCCCTCCCCAATTACTGTTCTTTTCCCTATCTTCTTGGCTATTCTCAGGCATTTATTGTTCTACAACAATATTAAAAATCTTACTGGTGTTTGTGTTGGACTGATAATGTGCGTCCCGCAATCCCTACGATATGACTACTTCCTAGTCCATTGAACCTGTGAATGTTACGTTATATGGCAAAAAGGACTCTGTAGATGTGATTACAACTAATTATTGTGAGATAGGGATATGATCCCAAATTATTCCATGGATTCTAAGTAATCACAAAAAATCCTTATAACAGGGACAAGGGGAGTCAGAGGCGGAAAAGAAGGTGCTGTGATGACAGAAGCAGAGATCTGAGTGACTCATTTTGAAGGTGGAGGAAGGGGTCACAGGCCAAGGGATACAGATACCAGGAGCAGCTGAAAACAGAAGGAAATTGATTATTCCCTCAGAGCTTCCGGAAAAAATCAGTCTTGCTGATACCTTGACTTTAGCCCAGTGAAACTGATTTTGAACTTTTGACTTCCAGAACTGTAAGAGAATAATTTTGTGTTATTTCAAAGTTACTAAGTTAGTGGCAATTTGTTACAGCAGGAATAGGAAATTAATAGTGTTGAAATAGAATTTATGTTGCATTTGTATATTAGTTTTCTGAAAACTGACACTTTTATAGTATTTGTTTTTCCATTCAAGAACATAGTTTCCTTTCCTTTGTTCAGACTGTGTTTTACTTTCTTCAGTAAAACTGTGTGTGTGTCCATATGGGATTTGCTTTTTCTTGCTAAATTTATTCTGAAATATTTTATGTTTTACCATTGTTGTGAAGGAAATATTTTTCCATGTTTCTACTTCTATGTACTTCTTGTTAAGATATGGAAAAAACTGACCGGGCGCAGTGGCTCACGCCTGTAATCCCAGCACTTTGGGAGGCCGAGGCGAGGTCAGTTAGAGACCAGCCTGGCCAACATGGTGAAACCCCATCTCTACCAAAAAATACAAAAATTAGCTGAGCATGGTGGCATGTGCCTATAGTCTCAGCCAATTGGGAGGTTGAGGTGGGAGAATTGCTTGAACCCAGGAGGTGGAGGTTGTAGTGAGCAGAGATCGTGTCACTGTACTCCAGCCTGGGCAACCCTGTCTCATAAAATAAATAAATAAATAAAAGATATGGAAAAAGCTATTAATTTAAAAATACTTAAGATAACTGTGTTATCTTAGTATTTTATTTCCTGTAGTAGCTTTTTACCAGAGTCACTTGAGTGGTTTTTTTGTTTGTTTGTTTTGGTTTTGGTTTTAACAATCACACCATGAGAAAAGCATGAGAAAAGCAAAGTGTTTTATTCTTGTTTTCAAATGTTAGGTCAATTATTTAATACTGTTGTATTAATGTGATTGAAATCTTTTCTAAGCCAATGTTTAGTCATGACAATGGTGAGCATTCCTGTGTAGTTTCTGTTCAATTCAAATGGCTTTAGCCATTTGTATGTATATATACATGTATATACATTTTGTGCTTTGGGATACTATTGGCTATTGGTTTGGTAAATAGCCTTTTATATTAAACAATTTCTTTAACTCTTATTTTATTCACTAGGTATGGCTGCCATTTTACCAATTTTTTATTTTATTTTATTTTTTTAGACAAGGTCTCATTATGTTGCCCAGGCTCGTCTCAAACTCCTGCCTCAAATGATCCTCCCATCTCAGCCTCCCTTATAGTTGGGATTACAGGTGCATGCCACTAAATTTAGCTTTACTAAATAAATTGTAAGTACCTAAAGATATGATCATACATCCTCCTTCAAAACATGGTGTAATAGATTATACTGATAAACTTCCCGGTACTGAACCACCCATATTTTTGTGGAAGAAGTCATGGTCTATCTTTTTTTTGATATGTTACTGGATTCTAATTAGAAATGTTTTATTTAGATTTCTTGAATCTATATTCATGAGCCTGTCTATAATTTTCAATTTTGTCTTATTTTTATCAGTTTTGATTCAGTTTATTTTGCCTTTATAAAGTGGATTGGGAGCTTTTCATCCTTTTCTATGGCTTACAGTAATTTAAGTAAAAGGAGTGTTGTCAGTCCTCTAAAGGTTAGATAAAATTCAGCTAGAAATTCATGGGCTTGGTGAATTTTCAAAATTTGTATTTTCCTTCTCTTCCCTGACCCAATATTCAACACCTGGGGTTTTCTGATATCATGTGAGTATTTTCATTCTAGCGTGTCATTTGAATTATTCTTATAAATCTTCCATTTCAAGAGCCCTTGTTTACACTTACCTTATCTTCAGTCAGAATCTCTCCATCTCTGCAATATGTGTATATACATGTATAAAGGTTCATTGCTTACCAATCACTCTTCTATATCTTTTCTTATATTGAGATTTATAATCTAATTAATTCGATGTTTCATTAGTCTCTTCCTGAGTGTTTTCCTCAAATAGAGTACATTGCCAATATAATGATTTACTCTCTTTTATATCTCCTTGTATTTATTTTCTTTCACTCTCATCAACTAAGGAAATAATTGCTGGGCATGGATCTTTGGGTGGCAGTCCTTTTCTCTCAGTATTGTGTGAGGATGTGTCACTGTTTTCTAGTTTCCAGTGTTTTAGGTGTGAGGTTTGATACTGCCTGTCTAATATTTTTTTTCCCATTGCAGGTAACTTGTTCATTCTTTCTGGAAGCCTGTAAGATTCTCCTCAACCTTAGAGTTCAAGGTTTTTATTGGGATTTGGGTAAACATGTGTATTTTCTCAGCAACACAGAATTCTCCTAATGACTAATGATGTTGAGCATCTCTTCATGTGTGTATTGGCCATTTGTGTGTCTTCTTTGAAGTGATGTCTGTTCAAATGTAATACCTCATTTTAATTAGTTTATTTGCCTTTTTATTGTTGATTATGCTTTTGTTGCTCATTTGAATCCATGGCTTCCCACCATTTTCTGGATTTCTTTTCTTTTTTTTTTTTTTTCAGACAGGGTCATGCTCTATAGCCCAGGTTGGACTGCAGGGGTGCACTCTCAGCTTACTGTAACCTCTGTCTCCCTGGCTGAAGTAATCCTCCCACTTCAGCCTCCCAAGGAGCTGGAATTACACATGTGCACCACCATACCCAGCTCATTCTTGTATTTTAGTAGAGGTAAGATTTTGTCATTTTGGCAAGGCTGGTCTTGAACTCCTGACCTCAGGTCATCTGCCTCCCTCGGCCTCCCAAAGTGCTGAGATTACAGGCATGAGCCACCACTCCTGGCCAGGACTTTTTTTGTCATAAGTCATCACTTCAGATTTTTGAAGAGAATGTACAGCAAATGATGAGGTTCTGCATATGTCATAGTTCATCATGGTAACCAACGGAGTGATTTTACCTTTCATGTTTATATTTTATCAAGAGTTGGAAAAAAAGTACTTTATGACCTCAAGGTAGAATGGCAATCTGATATTTGAGGCTGAGTGAGAGGACAACATTAATTCTCAGAGCTCTGAATTACATTTTGAAAAGATTGCTCTGGAAAGTTCTTGGACTCTAAGGGAGTCAGGGTAGAAGTGGGTAGTACAGTTAGTAGTACAGTTAAAGATCTATTCTAATAATCTAGCTGATAGATGAAGGTATTTGGATCGTAGCAATCATGGAGAATAGAGCAATGGTGATTTGCTAGAATGAAGAGGACTTGCCATTAGATTGAATGTGGTAAAGCAGAAAGACGAGTCAAGGAAAACTTGAAAGTTATTGTCTTGAGAAACTGGAAAAATGAAATTTATTTTTTGTTTAAGACAACTTCAGGAAAAATAGTTTGGGGGAAGAATCAAGAGTTCTGTTTTAAACATGTAAAATATGAGATTTCTATTAGATAACCTAATGGGGATATTGAGTAAGCAGCTGGATCTCTCAGCTAGAATTCAATACAAAAGTATAGATTAGAGATAAAAATTTAGAAATAGTCATCAGGTAAATGGCATTTAAAGTCATGATCCTGTGTGAGATAACCCGAGGGAATGAGTCTTAATATAGAAGGGAATTGGCCAGGCACAGGGGCTCATGCCTGTAATCCCAGCACTTTGGGAGGCTGAAGCAGACAGATCACTTGAGGTCAGGAGTTTGAGACCAACCTGGCTGACATGATAAAATCCCATCTCTAATAAAAATACAAAAATTAGCTGGAGGTGGTGACACAGGCCTGTAATCTCAACTACTTGGGAGGCTGAGGCAGGAGAATCACTTGAATCCAGGAGGCAGAAGTTGCAGTGAGTGAGCTGAGATTGTATCACTGCACTCCAGCCTGGGTGACAGAGCAAGATTCTGTCAAAAGAAAAGCAAGAAAGAAAGAAAGAAAGAAAGAGAGAGAAAGAGAGAGAGAGGGAGGGAGAGAGATAGAGGAGAGAGAGAGAGAAAAGAAGAAAGAAAGAAGGAAGGAAGGAAGGAAGGAAGGAAGGAAGGAAGGAAGAAGAGAGGGAGGAAGGAAGGAGAAAGTAAAGAAAAAAAAGAAGTGTCAATTAGGTCTAGGGTAGCTAAGAGGTAGAGTCAGTTGATCTGGAAGTCACGAGTAGAGTTAAGGACTGTTTGGCTGCCATGGTGACAATGAAAATCTAATTGGACTGGGATCAAGAGAGAAATAAGGATTTTTTTCTTCTTTTAAGAACATTTCCTTTTATTTTTATTATTAATATTTGGATTTCAAATAATTTTAAAATCATTATCTTAAGTTAAATGAGTGCTGAATATTCAAAACACTTAAATAAATCTGTTATTTGAAGAAACTACAAACATACTTCACTGAACCAAGTGTAAAACAGACTTGTGGAGTTTGCCTTGAAATATTTGTATAGAAAAGTGAGTAGTTCTACTCTGAAGGACAGCAAAGAAATGGGGTAATAATTGGTAGTGATGAGTGGAGAATATTTTTTAAGATGGGAAATATTAGAGCATATGCAATAGAGAGATAAAAATTGATGGTACAGGCCAGGTGCAGTGGCTCACGCCTGTAATGCCAGCAATTTGGGAAGCCGAGGCGAGGGAATCACCTCAGGTCAGGAGTTGGAGACCAGCCTGGTTAACATGATGAAACCCTATTTCTACTAAAATCGTGGTGGCGCATGACTGTAATCCCAGCTACTCAAGAGGTGGAGGCAGGAGAATTGCTTGAATCCAGGAGGCGGAGGTTGCAGTGAGCCGAAATCATGCCAGTGTACTCCAGCTTGGCCAACAAGAGCGAAGCTCTGTCTCAAAATAAGTAAATAAATAAATAAATAAATAAAGACTGTACAACAGCCAGATGGAGAAAACTGTTGGAGCAATGCCTCTATTAGATGAGAAGGTGTCTAACGAGTATCTAATGCACAAGTAGCAGGGTTGACCTAAGACAGGAACAGATGTTTCTGCCAGAGTGGCAGGAAGAAGGGAAGCCCGTAAGTAAGTGTAAAGAAGCAGGGAGATTGCATCGGGGTAGGCGTGTGTTCCTGCACTTGATCTTCCAATTTGGGCTCCACTGTGTCCTTCCATTCATCTATCGAATTGTTTTGTTCAGAAATCATGGTCTTTTACTCTTCAGAGCAGTTTGTGTGCTACCCTGGAATCTATCCTTTGTGCTCCTATTACTTCCAGAGTCAAGATACTGTCTTCCTCCTGCAGCAGTGTTATTTCTCTGGGCGTATGTTCTATTCATTTGTGTTGACCTTCCCTCTGAATGTTGGCTCCTTCAGAAAACTGCAGCCTCTCAGATGAGTTGTAGTTTTCTTTGTTGGCACTTTGGGATAAGAGCTTGTGGTTTGGGTACTCTAAACGGCAGGGCATGCAGCAAACGTTACTTCTGTTCACCTGTGGTACAAAGGCAGTCAGGTGTCAGTTCCTGCTGAGGAACCCAGAGGAAGATTCTCTCCTCTCACTCTTTATTGATTGATTGATTGATTGAGACAGATTTTCACTCTGTCACCCAGGCTGGAGTGCACTGGTGTGATCTCGGCTCATTGCAACCTCTGCCTCCCAGGCTCAAGCGATTTTTGAGCCTCAGTCACCAGAGTAGCTGGGATTACAGGGACGTGCCCCTACGTCTGGCTAATTTTTGTTTTTTTAGTACAAACAGGGTCTTGCCATGTTGCCCAGGCTGGTCTCAAACTCCTGACTTCAAGTGATCTGCCAGCCTTCCAAAGTGCTGGGATTACAGGCGTGCACCACCATGCCCACTGTGCCCTCACTCTTATCTTCTTAAAGGATGGGGGGTAGGGAAACCTCAACCCACCCATTGCCTAGCCTTTCCACATCTTGGGCTTCAGGAAGAACTGACACATTTGTGTTGGTTCAAATACCTGGCCAGGCTCTCATTAGGATCCCCTTTTTACTTGGTTCTTACTGGGTGCTCTTGCACGGTGATACCGACAGTTGTCCAACCCATGGGACCCTATAAGCTGCCAGGACATTGCCTGCTTCCAGTACCTGAGAAAGTCCAGTAGCCATGTTACTAAGGAGGGTCAGTAGACAGAGAGCAGCTGCTCCTCCACCTCCTTGACTTATAATGATAAGCCTATTATAAGTCAAAAATGCATTTAATACACCTAACATATCAAACGTCATAGCTTAGCTTGGCCTACCTGAGTATGTTTCCATACTCAGAACTCTTGTTAGCCTGCAGTTGGACAAAACCATCTATAATACAGTGCTGAACATCTCATGTCATGTATTGGACACAACACACTAGAGTACAGTATCGGTTGTTTACCCTCGTGATCGAGTGGCTGAGTGGGAGCTATGGTTCCAAGATCAAGATACCAGCAGATCTGGTGTTTGATGAGGCTTACTCCCTAGTTCTTAGAGCAGCAACTTCTAACTGTGTCCTCACATGGTGGGAGGGGCAAATTAACTCCCTTGGACCTATTTTATAAGGGCACTTAATCCCATTTGTGAGGGCCCTGCTCACATGGCCCAACTACCTCCCTAAATGCCCCACCTCCTAATGCCATCAGCATAGGAGTTAGTATTTCAACACAGAAATGTTAGGGAGACACAACGTTCAGACCACAGCAGATGATTATTTAAAACATGGAAAAGTAGTCATGAGAAAATAAGTATTTACTGAATACATAAAACATGCCACATACTGTGCTAAGTACTTTACATCCATGATCTTATTTAAATCTCTCATAGACCCCAAGATAAGGGAGTAGACTGTCCCTATTTGATACAGGAGGAAACTGAGGCTTACAGCAGTTTGGAAAGTAACTTAAAGTCACATACAGTGGCAGAAGCCAGATGAGGAAGTTGGTCAGTTTCAAAACCTGTGCTTAACCACTACGCTACTTTCAACACAGCACACAGAGGAAATCTAATGGCATGCCATGATTACAGTCATTTAATACGGAGACAAGTAAAGTCTCATAATAGTTCATAATAGTCACTCTGTCAGGGTGGTGCAATTTTGTTTCGTTTTCCTCTGTTTTCCAAAACTATGCTTGAGGAAACGTTTTCCTAGTGCAAAGCTTTTCATTGGGATGGTATTTTTCTTTAAATGGAAGGAGACTAATTTTACCATTTAAAAAGTGGTATTTATTTTTAAAAAATAAAAGAAATTCCTTTTCAATAATGAGATGGGAAACCTGGCCATGTGTTTTTCCTGTGCTTTTGCACATTCTCTCTAGGACTTTTCTGTGGTCATGGAATAAGAAAAGGCTTTTGGTTGCCTTGTTTGGAATGGGTGAGGCTTTACTTCATTCTCCACGTGAGACAGTAGTTTACTGCACGGGGCATTTTGTTTGCTGGGAAAAGAATTCATGTATGAATCATACCACTTAACATTTCCCTGCCAGCACTGTGTTGCATCTTTTTTTTTTTTTTTTTTTTTTTT
>NW_012115788.1:894665-946151 GCF_000951035.1 Colobus angolensis palliatus | reverse complement strand
CCAGGATGGTCTCGATCTCCTGACCTCGTGATCCGCCCGTCTTGGCCTCCCAAAGTGCTGGGATTACAGGCTTGAGCCACCGCGCCCGGCCGTGTTGCATCTTTTAATGTGGCATATTCTTTTGTTGTTGTTGTTCTTTTCTATTTTCGTTGTTGTTCTTCTTAAAAATGACAACTAACTTTGTTAAAAAAAATTTATGTTGAACAATCTCAAAGTTACAGACACTTTGCAAGACAGCACAAAGAACATTTTTCCCTGGAAACAGTTGATAGTAAGTTGACTACCTTGGATAGTAAATATTTCTCCTGGATACGTTAGTGTGTATTTCCTAAAGACAGGAAATTCTTTTACAGCAATACTTTTTTTTTTTTTTTGAGACGGAGTCTCGTGCTGTCGCCCAGGCTGGAGTGCAGTGGCGCAATCTCGGCTCACTGCAAGCTCCGCCTCCCGGGTTCCCGCCATTCTCCTGCCCCAGCCTCCCGAGTAGCTGGGACTACAGGCGCCTGCCACCGCGCCCGGCTAATTTTTTGTATTTTATTTTTAGTAGAGACGGGGTTTCACCGTGGTCTCGATCTCCTGACCTTGTGATCCGCCCGCCTCGGCCTCCCAAAGTGCTGGGATTACAGGCACGAGCCACCACGCCCGGCCAGCAATACTATTTTTAAAATATGCAAGTTAACACTGTTGTATTACAGCAATTTAATCCTCAGACCGCATTCAAGTTTCATCAGTAGTCCACTGAATCCATCACAAAGGATCCATTTGAGAATCCTTTGCTGCATTTAGTTGTCAATGATTTTAGTCTTCTGTCTGCAATGGTTAGTTTCTCTGTCTTTCCTTGACTTTTCTGACTTGGGTGCTTTTGAAGATTACGGGCCAGTTATCATGCAGAAGTCACTCAATTTGGCTTTGTCTGATATGGGACTCAATTCATTCAATTCATGCATCTTTGGCAGGAATTTCTCAAGTGACCCTTAATACTTTTTTTGTTTTTTTGAGATGGAGTCTCGCTCTGTCCCCCAGGCTGGAGTGCAGTGGCGCCATCTCGGCTCACTACAGTCCCCGCCTCCCGGGTTCACACCATTCTCCTGCCTCAGCCTCTCAAGTAGCTGGGACAGCAGGCACCCGCCACCACGCGTGGCTGGTTTTTTATATTTTTTAGTAGAGATGGGGTTTCACTGTGTTAGCCAGGATGGACCCTTAATACTTTTTATTTGATCCTATCAGGGGTGCACAAATTCAGTTTTCACATGACGGCTGATTATTCACTTTGATCATTGGTTAAGGTGCTGTTCTGTCTCTCTTCTCCATTAGGAAGTTATTCTTTTTCCTGCTATCATTAATATATACTTTATGTGGGAGGTTCCATGTAAATATTCCATTCTTCCTCAAACTTTCCATATACTAACATTGTTAGGACTCATAGTTTTCTACTTTATTTAAGGGGTTATAATCCATTACAACAGTGATTCATTTTGATGTTGAAGCTGGTTTCTGTGTCCTTTTGATATATCTCTATCATTTCCTTGCTTTCTGACACAAGGTTCATACTCAAGTTTCCTACCTCCTGGAATCAGGACTTGAATCCTGGAATCCTTGGAAACTCTCCAAGAAGCCCTGGTTTCTTTTAGTGGAGAATGGTATCTAGAAGAGGAAATCTAGGCTGTGTTTATTACTGTGAGAGATTCTCCTAGTGGACAAAGTTGGAGGATATATGTAAGTATATAGCTACATAAACATATATGAAGGTATATACATATATATACACACACATATACATTGTCATCTATATTTTTAATCTATCTGTATTGAAAACCATAACTTCACCCCAATTGTTTTCTTTTTTCCACATCTGTGACTCTGAACTCCCAACAGTTAAGAAATCTGGCTCCCATTATCCTTAAGTCTCCTTATTTGCTCAATCCCCCCGTAGGAAGCCAGTCTCCCATCAGAGCCACTGTCCCCCTTACCCCTCACACACCCTCCTTACCCTGTCCTTGCTCTGACCTGCCACCACCACTCCTCAGAAACTGTCCTTACCCCACTTTGACTCAGTTCATGACATGCTGCTGACTCCCGTGTGCACATCGTCCTCACCCCATCGGGGTTCTGGTTCCCTACCCAGGGCTATGTTCCATGCAGTTCCCCTCTTTGCCCCCTTGGGCTGTGACTCCCTACACAAGGCACTTCCTGCTGTGGTGGTGTCATCCTTACCCAGCAGGGTCTCCAGGTCCCCATACCAGTTTGCAGGCATCTTCCTTGGACTCTACACCTATGCTGGGCTGTCTCTCCATGGGGCTTCCTTCTTCATGATGCTGGGGTTCCCACCCCCACCACAGGCACCCCTCTTACCTGGAAGCCCTTCTTATCTACTTAGGCTGTCTGATACACCAGGCTGTCCTCAATCATGAATACCCTCCTCACCCTCTTCAGGGGAGACACCTATGCTGGGCCACTACCCCTACTCCCGAGTGACCAACTTTCTCTGCCCTGCTGAATGGCACTAGGACTGAATTGTTCCAGTAGAAAAGGGAAGAAGACAAGGAGAAAGAGGAAAAGAAACATGATGTTTCGTTTGAGCCCTAAATCATCACCATGACCAACCCTGAGTCAGCACTTAAATTGACAAGAGAGTTGGCTTCTGATCAAGTATATTTTGGCAGCCACCTCTGGGCAAGGAGCTAAAGGCCTACGTAATAAAGATCCTTGGGGCACAGGGCCTCCAGCTGGAAGTGAGGAAGCCCGGAGTCCAGTCCTGACCCTACCTTTTCCAGCAGTATTGTTATTCTACCTCTAGTCTTTTGTAGTATGGGGTGATAAGGAAATACAATAATCAACAAATAGATGCCTGATAAGACTACCTTTCTCCAAATATATAATGTTGTTGTGAAGAGGAAGCAAGATAAGGTGTTTTGAAATGTCTTGAAAACCATAAATATCTAGGCAAATGTGACATTTTTATAAGAAAAATATTTTGTCAGGAAATATTAATATAATGGGAATTTTTATTAGGGCAATCCTATTATCTTTATGACTTAAAAAATTGATGTGAATAGGCCGGGGGCAGTGGCTCATGGCCGTAATCCCAGCCAGCACTTTGGGAGGCCGAGGCAGGTGGATCGCTTGAGCTCAGGAGTTCAAGACCAGCCTGGTCAACATGGTGAAATCCCAGTCTATTAAAAATACAAAAAATTAACTGGGCATGGTGGCAGGAACTTGTAATCCCAGCTACTGGGGAGGCTGAGGCAGGAGAATCACTTGAACACGGGAGGTAGAGGTTTCAATGAGCTGAGATAGTGCCACTGCACTCCAGCCTGGGCAACAGAGTGAGACTTTGTCTGAAAAATAAATAAATAATAAATAGGCCAGGTGTGGTGGCTCAAGCCTGTAATCCCAGCAGTTTGGGAGGCCAAGGCGGGCGGATCACGAGGTCAGGAGATCCAGACCATCCTGGCTAACACAGTGAAATCCCATCTCTACTAAAAATACAAAAAATTAGCCAGGCGTGGTGGTGGGCACCTGTAGTCCCAGTTACTCGGGAGGCTGAGGCAGGAGAATGGCGTGAACCTGAGTGGTGGAGTTTGCAGTAAGCCGAGATCACGCCACTGCACTCCAGCCTGGGTGACAGGGTGAGATTCCATCTCAAAATAAATAAATAAATAAATAAAAATTTAAAAAAAAATTGATGTGAATAAAATATATCCCAATACATAGAGCTGAAAATATGTGCTGGGAAAATAATATACGGGATGCCTGGATGGAGGTAGGGGCAGTACACAGCCATAACATGCTGGATTCTGTGAGACCAGAACCCAGTAAGCTGATGGGGAGTGCATTGAAGAGCTTCCAATTTAACTCAAGTTTGCCTGTTTAGCTGACTTCACTACTGTAAACTTTGAAACAGCAAGATTCCTCCTGTGATCGTATCCCCACCCTCAAATTTAATTCTCTTTATCTCATCTATAGAAATTTCCTCTGTGTTCTGATACCACTTAGGAGCTTCTAGGGCTTCCCTTATCTTTACTGTCTACTGTCTAGATATATATGGAATCTAGTTGAACTATCCCCTGTGTCAGTAAAAGAAGCTAACTAGATGGGATCTCTGGGTCTGAAGAATTATTGATTCCTATGGCTTTCATTTCTGCAAAAGGAGTAAACTTGATTTTTTTTCTGCATATTACGAATAAAATCTCATTTTTGTAATTTTTATGAGATGCTCTAATACATATTTAAATTGCTTTTCATTTATTCTTGGATTCTAGAATAATATGTTGGTAAGTACAAAACCAAACCAACAAAGAACCCCAAAGCCACTAGCCCTACACTGATTACATGTAAATACTGAACTCCAACGTTGCTCTGTGTTCCAAGGGGCCTGGGCTTCATTTTTAAGATTCAAGAAAAAAAAGCACAAAAAGGAGCCCAGCCCTTTCAAAAGAAGAAATGAGGCTAAAGGTGGGGGAAGGCAGGGTTAAGCTAAATCTCCATGCTAGAGAAAGAGTGTGTGTATTACAAGGAAGTGGTCTGTTCTAGCAGACAGTTGGGCGATGAGGTTGAGGGAGATGGAACAGTTGACTCATGGCTCTGTCTTGCATTTGGTTTGCTGCTAAGAGCCTTTAAAATTCTTAACTATTTCTGGGGGCTTTCTTAGCTCAGTAGTCACTGAGAGAAATGAGCTGAGCTAAGGAGTGCAAGGGGAAACAGGCTCCCTGAAGGGTGACCCAAAGGGTGTCGCTTTCTGGGCACTGGTTTTAACTGGATTGGATGACATTTGAGGATTAAGTCAGTCTCCTGGATATCTCATTATTCATGCATTTGTTCCTTTTAGAAATAGTTATTGCATACATAGGGTTTTCAGATGATTTAAACCAAAACACCAGACTCACAATAAAAATTTACAGACAAAAATAATCAAATTCCAGTGATATGGAAAACTTACTGATGATCAGTTAAAGGTGGTGGTTTCAACCTCTATGTTTATCTCTGTTCTCTCCAAACATTCCAATACAATGAAAATGGATGATTTTTTTTTTAAAGCCACAAACCCATAAGGACAAAGACTTGGAGTGGAGGAAACACCAAGGAAAAATGGAAAGATGGAAAGCTGACGGATGAGTGTGAGTTGGCTCAGCACATCAGTGAGGGAAAGTGAGTCATCCATCCTCTTTGCACCACAGAACCACAAAAATGCTCAGAAATTGGGGCCACCAGGAATTTCTAAAATGGGGGTAAATGGGAAAACAAAGTCAGTCAAAAGGCTTTTTAAGAAGCAGTTAGGGCCGGGCATCGTGGCTCACGCCTGTAATCCCAGCACTTCGGAAGGCCGAGGTGGATGGATCACAAGGTCAGGAGACCGAGACCATCCTGGCTAACACGGTGAAACCCTGTCTCTACCAAAAATACAAAAAATTAATCGGGTGTGGTGGCGGGCACCTGTAGTCTCAGCTACTCGGGAGGCTGAGGCAGGAGAATGGGGGGAACCAGAGAGGTAAAGCTTGCAGTAAGCCAAGATCATGCCATTGCACTCCAGCCTGGGCGACAGAGTGAAACTCCGTCTCAAAAAAAAAAAAAAAGCAGTTAGACTCCCAGCTTCCTCCTCAATGCCTTGCAGCACAAGACCTGCCCTTCCCCTTACCTTTGAACAGGACTGGAATTTTAGTTTCTAGAGCTGTACTGCTCAATACGGCAGCCACTAAGTACATGTGGTTTCCGAGTTCTTGAAGTCTGGCTATTCTAAATTGAAATGTGGGTTAAGTGTGAAATACACACCCGATTCTGAAGACTCGGTACAATTAAAAAAGATTTTTAAAAACATTGATTATATGTTGTAGGCTGGGCTCAGTGGCTCACGCCTGTAATCATAGCACTTTGGAAGGCTGAGGAGGGTGGATCACTTGAGCCCAGAAGTTCAAGATCAGCCTGGGCAACATAGCAAAATCCCATCTCTACAAAGAGTACAAAAATTAGCCAGGTGTGGATGCACATGCCTGTAGTCCCAGCAACTTGGGAGCCTGAGGCACGAGGATCACCTGAGCCTGGGAAGGTCCAGAATGCAGTATGCATGGTAACATCACTGCGTTCCAACCTGGGCAACAGGGCAAGACGCTGTCTCAATAAATAAATAATAAAAGCATGGGTTATATGTTGAAACAATAATATTTTTGGTCAATTGGATTAAATAAAACACATTAAAATTAATTTCTCCTGTGTATTTTTAATATTTTTTCACGTGACTGATAGAAAATCTAAAATGGCTTCTGTGGCTCCCATAATATTTCTATTGAGCAGCACTGCTCCAGAGAGTATGAACCAATGGTGACTAGGGGACAAGGGGACAGCAGAGGAGTTTCCACACTGAGAATGGGTTGGCCAAGCGAAAGCTAAGATTAAAGAGCCCAGTCCTCTCTCTCACCCAAATCCCAGAGTGCTGGCAGCTCGTCACCTAACCCACGAGTAGGAGATGGCAGTATTCACTTCAGGGGAAGCTGACCAGCCTGAGGAAAGTTCTAAAGATGCAGAAGCAGACACCGTCAGCCTTCTGCCCGTGTCCTCCTCTGCATCCACTTCTGCACCTAAAGATGGTTTCCTGGCAATTCCAGCAGCTTTCTTCAGGTGAACGCTTCTCTCAACCTGCAGACAGACCCAGCTAGAACAGGCCGAGAATTCATGGGCTTCAAGGTGGTCGAGAAGGGCATGGCTCTCTTGCTTTTCCAACAGGGAGAGAATCGTGAGGGGCGTGACCTACACTGACCCCCAGAAACCCCCACAGCACTGAGCTCCAATTGTCCACCCACATTGACTTCCTTCCCTTTCCTGCCACTTCTCCACCTCCCTACCAGGGTTTCCTGAGATGACCTCTGAAATAAATTACCTAAACAGGCTCCCTCTTTCTAGGTCTGCTTTGAGGGAACCTCAGTCAAGACAAATTCTGATAGTTGGGGTTTCTCCAGGAAAATAGCCCAGCCATGTCATCCTACAGGGAGGCCACCAGTGGATAAGCCTCATCAATACACAGAGCTTTTCACATTTATTTATTTATTTACTTTTTGAGACTGAGTCTCACTCTGTCGCCCAGGCTGGAGTATAGTGGCACAATCTGAGCTTACTGAAACCTCTGCCTCCCAGGTTCAAGCGATTCTTCTGCCTCAGCCTCCCAAGTAGCTGGGACTACAGAAAGGTGCCACCATGCCCGGCGAAGTTTTTGTATTTTTAGTAGAGATGGGATTTCACTGTGTTAGCCAGGATGGTCTCAATTTCCTGACCTCGTGATCGGCCCCCCTCGGCCTCCCAAAGTGCTGGGATTACAGGCGTGAATTACAGCGCCTGGCCTATTTTTTATTATTTTATATTATCTTTGAGACAGAGTCTCACTCTGTCACCCAGGTGGGAGGGCAGTGGCGTGATCTCAGCTCATTGCAACCTCCACTTGCTGGATTCAATTGATTCTCGTGCCTCAGCCTCCCGAGTAGTTGGAATTACAGGCATGCATCACCATGCTCAACAAATTTTTGTATTTTTGGTAGAGACGGGCTTTAACCAGGTTGGCTAGGCTGGTCTTGAACTTCTGACCTCAGGTGATCCACCCACCTCAGCCTCCTAAAGTGCTGAGCCACCGTGCCTGGCCAGAGCTTTTTATTTTTTAATCTTTATTTGTTTACACTTGATCCTAGCCAGAAGGCCGAGAAGCGATTAATCTTTATTTTTTTAGCTGTATTGTATAATAATTGGTATCCAAAAAGCTGCACAGATTAATGTACACAATTTGGTGACTTTGCACATAAATACTGTTAAAAGAAAAACTGTAGACAAATTAAATTTAACCGAGTTTAACTGAGCAAAGAACAATTTGAAACTTGGGTACCCCACCCCACCCATCAAACAGAATACCTTCAGAGCAACTCCAGGGCTGCTGCGTGGTTAGAGAGAATTTATGGACTGAAAAAGGAAAATGACAGACAAAAAGCAGAAGTGAAGTACAGAAATGGCTGGATCGTTATAGCTCAGCGCTGGCCTTGTTTGAAGACAGTTTGCACAGTCGACTTCCGATGAGTGGCTGAAGTGTAGCTATTGTTACAAGAGTAGGGTACAGTCTGTTTCCACATCTGCTTAGGTTGCAGTTGACTAAGTATGGAGAAGCCTTTAGGCTAACTTAAAATATGTAAGGAGGCAGCTTTAGGCTAAACTTAATTTAGCAGTACTTACTGTCAATTACAGGCACTGTGTTGTAGAGCAGATCTCTGGAACTTACTCACTTTTGTATCACTGTAAGTTTATACCCATTGAACAACTCCCCATATTGCCCTTCCCCACCCCCTAGCAACCACCATTCTATTGTTTACCTCCATACCTTTGACTATTTTAGGTGCCTTAGATAAGAGGGATCACATAATATTTGTCCTTCTATGACTGACTAATTTCATTTAATAGAATGTCTTCCTGGTCCATCCATGTTATTACAATAGTAGGATTTTCTTCTTTGTAAAAGCTAAATCATGTTCCATTGTATGTGTGCAATACATTTTCTTTCTCCATTTGTCCGCTGACGTATATTTGGGTTGCTTCCATATTTAGGCTATTGTGAATAATACTGCAGTGAACATAGGATTGCACATATCTCTTCCAGATCCTGATTTCAGTTTTTTCAGATGTATACCAGAAGCAAGATTGCTGAGTCACATGGTAGTCCTGTTTCTAATTTTCTGAGGAAACTCTGTACTTTTTCCCATAGCAGCTGTACCGTGTTACATTTCCAGCAACGGTGCATAACAGTTCCCATTTTCTTTCTTTCTTTTTTTTTGAGAAGGAGTCTCGTTCTGTCGCCCAGGCTGGAGTGCAGTGGTGCGATCTGGGCTCACTGTAAGCTCCGCCTCCCGGGTTCACGCCGTTCTCCCGGCTCAGCCTCCGGAGTAGCTGGGACTACAGGCGCCCGCCACCTCGCCTGGCTAATTTTTTGTATTGTTTTTAGTAGAGATGGGGTTTCACCGTGTTAGCCAGGATGGTCTCGATCTCCCGATCTCGTGATCCGCCCGTCTCGGCCTCCCAAAGCGCTGGTTTTACAGGCTTGAGCCACCGCGCCCGGCCGGTTCCCATTTTCTCTACATCCTTTCAGACACTTGTTTTTATATTTATATATAAAATGCATTTTTATATATAAAAAAGTATATTACATATAATATATATTTAAAATATTTTAAAAATATATACAATATATTATATATATATAAAGTATCTGAGATGATGTAGAGAAAAATACATACTATAGTTTATATATATATAATGGCATCACAGGTGTGAGGTGATACCGCATTGTGGTCTTGATTTGCATTTCCCGGATGATTAACAGTGTTGAGCATCTTTTCATACACCTGATTGTCATTCCTATGTCTTGGAGAAATGTCTATTTAGATCTTTTGCTCATTTTTAAATCAGGTTATTTATTATTTATTTATTTTCTTGCTCCTCACTCAGAGCCTTTTAGAATCTACTTTTAAACATGAGCAGAAAGCCCAAACAACCATTGAGGAAGTCCTCTAATAATTCAGACAGTAAAGCAAAATTTTGGGTTCTTCTAAAAGTAATCATCTGTTTATGGCTGATTTTTTATGACCTGCTGGTGCACGGGAGTGATATTGTGCCCTAACAATACTAAATGTGCAAAAGGATGCATGTATGTCTGTGTTTGTTTCGCTAAACAGAAAGCTAAAACCCTGGACTGTCTGCCTCGAAGTTAATAGTCAGCCACCCTCTGAGTACTCAGAAGGTACTCCTCACCTTGTCAGGGGCTAGAATGCAGCCAGTAAAGTCAGTCCCTGATGTCCAGGAGGTATAGTCTCATAGTCTCAAGGAGACGTCAGATAAGAGGAGAAATGCTTATTGTGCAGTGGGATAGAGTTTGCACAGCAGGAAGGGAGCCCAGAGTGATCCTGAAACAAACAGCTGTGGGGAGAGGCAAGGGGAAACATTTCCAGAGGACCAGCTGGGGACACCAGAAGGAAGGACATTCCCTGCAGATGGAGAAGAGAAAGGGACGCATTTAGCAAACTGAAAATATCCTGCTGGGGGTGGTGGCTCACGCCTATAATCCCAACACTTTTGGAGGCCAAAGCAAGTGGCTCACCTGAGGTCAGGAATTCAAGACCAGCCTGGCCAACATGGTGAAACCCTGTCTCTACTAAAAATACAAAAGTTGGCTGGGCGTGGGGGCACATACATGTAATCCCAGCTACTTGGGAAGCATAGGCAGGATAATCGCTGGAAACCGGGAAGCGTAGGTTGCAGTGAGCAGAGATCTTGTGCCATTGCACTCCAACCTGGACAGCAAGAGCGAAACCCCAACTCAAAAAGAAAAGAAAAGAAAATATCCTGAGATGGCTGCAGTGAAGGGCGTGATGGAGAAAGTGTCCAGGAATGCGGCTAGAGGGAAGTCCAGGACACTATACCAAAGAGGTAGAATGCTTTTCTAAAGAAACAAGGGCATCACCAAAAGACTCAGGGTGACATCACCTGAAGAGAGCCCCTTCAATGGCTTCCACGGTCTTTTTTTTTTTTTTTTTTAATTTTTTGAGATGGAGTCTCGCCCTGTCACCCAGGCTAGAGTGCAGTGACGTGATCTTGGCTCACTGCAAGCTCTCTGCCTTCCAGGTTCACACCGTTCTCCTGCCTCAGCTTCCAGAGTAGCTGGGACTACGGGCGCCGGCCACCGCTCCACGGTCTTTTCTTAATGGCGAGATGTCTCCCTTTGTGCAATCTGCAGAGGAAATGGAAACAACCACTGCTTCTGTATCTTTTCAAAGAGAAAATGCCTGGGAATGTGGAACCAGGTATAGGAAGGAGATGGAGCAGGTGTCTAGCAAAGTTGAACTGTGCTCTTTAAGTCAGCCCTTCTCCCACACAAGCTAGGATTCTTTTTTTTTTT
The DNA here is from genome assembly GCF_000951035.1 of Colobus angolensis palliatus. NCBI lineage: Eukaryota > Metazoa > Chordata > Mammalia > Primates > Cercopithecidae > Colobus > Colobus angolensis. Next base: position 935,236 of record NW_012115788.1, on the reverse strand, counting down.
CCTTGCATTTCTTACTCAGTGTTTTGGGTCCCTCAACAATGAGCTGAGCTACAGGGCTTTTGATACTGGCTAGTGCTGAACTGTTCCCAAGTAGCATAATATTTTAAACCCGTTACATGGGGAAGATTTCTAGGAAGAAGCATTAATTCTAAAGGGAAAATGGCAGGTTCCTCGCGAAGTGTCAGGGAAGAGAACTGGTCCCATAACACATCACAGCGACACAGGAGATCTGGAAGGGCACCCAAAGGCAAAGGAAATGAGCCGCTTTAGGTAGGTGGGAGGGGTCTGCAAGGCAGCCCTTAAAATGATCCGCAGAGAGCATATTTGGGGTTCCTGGCTTCTGCTTTGCCAAGAGGATCATTGTTTAGGGGTTGTGCTGCCTAAAGAGGAGATCTATGTGCCAGATCACCCAGACCTCACAGTGAGCTGATGGCAAGGTGCAGAGGCATGCCGTGCTCTCTGGTCTTGACCATGCACTCCAAACTGAGTCACCTGAATAGAGAGCCAGGGCAGAAACACTGCATAAGCCTTTGCTCTGAAACAGGGCGCTAACAGGAGGGAACAATCGTAAGGAATAATGAAGTCATTGGCGTAAAGCAAGTCCACAACCCAAGAGAAAAAACTCCATTAGATTTCAGGGCCTGAAAAGAATCTTCTGTGGCTTGAGGCTCTGTTCTCTTGGCCCATTGGGTGGATGGCCTCACCTTCTTGGCCCACCAGGGGTCGCATCCACCCTGCACCTGTGGCTCTGGTCTCAGGCTCATTCTTCCTTCATTTCATCTTGCCTCGGTCCCTTTCAGTCTGGATTGGCAGCATTTCCACTGGTATTAAATTGTTAAAAACGTTGTCAGTCTCCCAGGTAATCTAGGGGTCTAAGCCACAAGACAAGAGAGTCCCTCCTAGGTATTTGTTGGATAATTGTATCTCCATTCCTGGATTCTGCTGAGTTGGTTGATTTGATTCATAAATCACAATCTCATCCCTTTAGCAAATACTGTCCAGACATACCCTTGGCTCTAATTCCAGAGCAGGTCATTTAGATAGACTTAGAATTTTCCAAATCAAATGCTGGTTCCTTTATGCTTAGCAGTTTATTCCTTGATGTGTCTCTTTCTCTTGCATTTTACTCTGAACAGCATAGAGAAACCAGACTGTACCTTCCACACTTGGCTTGGAAATCACTTCAGCTCAATATCCAAATTAATCACTTACAAGTTCTACTTTCCACAAAGCAGTAGAAGATAATTCAGCCAAGTTTTCTGCCACTTTATAACCAGGTTTGCCTTTCCTCTAGTGTCCAATACCAATGTCCCTCACTTCCATCTGAGGCTTTACCAGGAGCACTTTTTTTTCTTTTTTTTTTTTGAGAAGGAGTCTCACTCTGTCGCCCAGGCTGGAGTGCAGTGGGGGGATCTCAGCTCACTGCAAGCTCTGCCTCCCGGGTTTACGCCATTCTCCTGCCTCAGCTTCCCGAGTAGCTGGGACTACAAGTGCCCGCCACCACGCCTGGCTAGTGTTTTGTATTTTTTTAGTAGAGACGGGGTTTCACCGTGTTAGCCAGGATGGTCTTGATCTCCTGACCTCGTGATCCGCCTGTCTCGGCCTCCCAAAGTGCTGGGATTACAGGCTTGAGCCACTGCGCCCAGCCAGGAGCACTTTTAATATTCATATTTCTAGCAACATTCTGTTCATAATGATATATGTATTTTCTAACATGATAAGAGCTTTCTCTACAGCTTCCCTTGCTTCTTTCTAAACCTTCACCAAAATGGCCTTTACCATCCATACGTCTTTCTTTCTTCTTTCTTTTAATTTTTATAGAGGCGAATTCTCACCATCTTGCCCAAGCTGGTCTCAAAATTCTGGGCTCAAGTGATCCTCCTGCCTCAGCCTCCCAAGTGCTGGGATTATAGGTATAAGCCACTACACCCAGCCAACATCCATATTTCTACCACTAATCTCTTCAAAGCACTCTAGGCTTTTACTATGAAGCTCCTGAAAATTCCTCTACGTCTACCCATTGTAATTGCCTATCAGGTTCTTCCTGCTGCTGCACAGGCAAAATCAATTCACTGATATCGTGGTGTTGCAGTAAAGAAAGAATTTAATTGATGCTAGGCTAATCATATGGAAGATAGAGTTATTGCTCAAATCAGTCCCTTCAATGGCTCAGAGGTTACAGTTTTTCAAGGATAGTTTTGTGGGCAGAGGACTAGGGAATGGGTGCTGCTGTTTGGTTGGGGCTGCAATTATAGGGGTGTGGAAATCCATCCTCATGCTCTGAGTCTGCCTCTGGGTTGAGGGCCACAGGATCGGTTGAGTCATGAGTCTGGAAGTGGACAGTACAGAAAAATCTCAAAAAACAGGCTGGGTGCGGTGGCTTATACCTGTAATCCCAGCACTTTGGGAGGCCGAGGCGGGCAGATCACAAAGTCAGGAGATTGAGACCATTCTGGCTAACACGGTGAAACCCCATCTCTACTAAAAATACAAAAAAAAAGTTAGCTCGGTGTAGTGGCAGGCACCTGTAGTCCCAACTACTTGGGAGGCTGAGGCAGGAGAATGGCGTGAACCTGGGAGGCAGAGCTTGCAGTGAGCCAGGTTCACGTCACTGCACTGTAGCCTGGGTGACAGGGTGAGATTCCATCTCAAAAAATTAAAAAAAAAAAAAAAAAAAGAAAAAAACAGAAAAATCTCAAAAAAACAGTTTTATGTTCTACAATAGTGATGTTATCTGTAAGAACAATTGGGGAATTCACAAATCTTGTGACCTCTGGCTACATGACTTCTGAGCAGTAAAGGGTTAGAGAAACTATCCCTACATTTTAGCAGAATTCAGACCCCTCCCATAATCCTAATCTCACCGCCTTTCATTAGTTTTCAGTCTCTGAGCAAGGATGAGACTAGTTTTAGGAAGGGACTATAATCATCCTTGCTTTCAAGTTAAACTATAAACTGTATTCCTCCCACAGTTAGCTTGGCATATGCCCAGGAATGAGTGAAGACAGCCAGCCTGTGAGGCTTGAAACAAGATGGAGTCAGCCATGCTAGACTTCGCCCACTGTCATAATCTTTGCAAAGGAGGTTTCACCATTACTCAATTCCAAAGCCAATTCCACATTTTAGGTATTTGTTACATTTCACTTCCCAGTACCAAAATCTGCATTTATTTGCTAGGGCTGCCATACAAAGTATCTCAAGCTAGATGGTTTAAAACAACAGAAATGTATTCTGTCACAGTTGTGGAGGACAGAAGTTGAAAATCAAGATGTAAGCAGAGACATGCTGTGAAAGTCTAGATCTAATTCTTCCTCGCCTCTTCCTGAATTCTGGGAATGACCCCAATCTTTGGCATTCCTCCAATATCGGCTTCTGTTGTCATGTGTTCTCCCACGCGTTCCCATGGCATTCTCTTATTTGTGTGTCTGCGTCCAAATGTCCCTCTTTTTATTAGGACACCAATCATATAGGATTAGGCCCATCCCAACGACCTTATTATAACTTGATTATATTGCAAAGACTCTATTTCCAAATAAGATCACATTTGTGGGTTCCGGAAATGAGGACTTCAGCATATCTTCCTGGGGTACGCAATTCCGTCTGTAACCCTGGACAAATACACCTGTGTAAACACCACCAAGATAAAGAAATGGAGCATTTCCAGCATTTATCAGGCTCTATCACGCTCCCCTTCAGTCAACACTTCCTAAAGGTAGCCTTTATTCTGAACACCATGGCCTACTTCGGTATCTACAGAGCAGATTTATGCTGAAGCAACAGAAAATAAGATATGAAGTAATTAGAGCAGCCATATCATCAAAGATAACCTACACTTTAATGGCTGGACTTTGAGCCATTTCTAAGAGAGTTTCATTAAAACATTACACTTTTTGAGTTCCAACTAAATGTCAGGCCCTGTGCCATTTATTCATGTACATTTCATTTTATTTTGTTCCATAAACACCATTTGAGGAAAGTATGCGATTTCTATCTAGAAAGAATAATTGTGACATAGAGTGTTTGCCTAAAACTAGCAAATCTCTAGCTAACAAACAGCTCCTGGAACCAGGCAGAGCTCTCTTGGGCCCCCTGGTTAGTGTTTGGTTCAGCAAATATTTGATGAGAGGTTATTGTAGACACAGGCATAGAGAATCATGCACAAATGCCGTATTTTCCTGCTCTCAAGGAACTTAATATTCTTTGGAGGAACACAGGAGGATATAATTCTAAAATAATGCAGTCATTGTGATGACGGAGGCCAGCAGCAAGTTCCAGAAAGGCACAGAAGATCAATATTGGCTCACCTGGAGGCGGGGGATGGTCCAGGAAAGGATCTTAAGCTTTAAAGACAGAATAAGCAGGAAGTAGAAAAAAAAAAAGAAAGAAAGATGAGCAGGGGCAGGGAGGCGTGAAACTCAGGAGAAATCAAACAGATGGGGACGGCAGGAGCCTGAAGAAAGAGCTAGGTTTTAGCTGGGGATAAGGATCAACGGTGGAAGTCAGGCCAGAGAAGACTTTTATGTCACGGTAAAAAGAGGACCATGCATTTCTCCTGAGGTAGCACATGCATTGCTTGTGGACTGCTTTCAGTCTGCAGATGGTGCTTTTATTTTGGCCCTCACAGTGTTTGAATAAAGTCTATGTGCCTTTAAACCTCTGGCTCATCCCGGGCCGCACTGTTCTCTATTGTTTAATGCTGACCAGATATGTTCAAGTATATGACCTGGATGTGTGGCATCTAGGAAGGAGACTGGGTGCCACTGTAAGGTTTAGACAGGGAAGGGACATTGGCCATCCTTGATTTTTTTTTTTTTAATTTGTTTTAGAGACGGGGTTTCATTATGTTGCCCAGGCAAGTGATCCTCCCACCTCAGCTTCCTGAGTTATTGTGATTTCAGGCACATGCCACTGTGCCTGGATGAATCATAAAGTTCTCTAGAAACAGTTTCAGAGATGGACTTGAGAGAATGAGACTAAGGCAGGACGATCATTTAAGAGGTTATAAAAATGGCAAGATGAGGTTGCTATCTGAGCAATAGTAATACAAGAGAGGAAACGCCATACTTGAAAACCATTTAAGAGATAAAATCACTAGCAGAGAGTCTCTGGAGGTGAGGAGGTGGGAAATGGTTTTCTTCCCATTCACAGTGGGGCATGCTTTGCAATTTCTGCGTCGGTTCTAATTCAAGGACACAGGCTGGTGCACACAAGTGTGGGCCAAAGAAGTATTGGAAGATGGCATAGAACCAAGTGGGAAAAGAAGAGGCCCTTGGCTCCATCTAGAAAAGAGCTTCAGCTTCTCTTGGCAAAGCTTACACTAGTGAGGAGAGTTTGATAGTCAACACCAAACCCAGCTGTAAATCATTGCAACTGATCATCTTCAGCAATTGCTGTACACAGGTAGTTATGCTGATGTTACTGGTTGGTAAAATAGTGTATTAACTCTTTTAATTTTTTTGTCATCTTTACAAATTGAGAGTTAGAAAATATATGAAGATATGACATCTGAAATCAGTAGCCAGTGTCCTGGCCCTGACCATAAGTAGCAGTCACCCCATTGACCTTAAGATTAGGACCCAACCAAGACCTTTCTGAACAGGCCATGCCTGAAAAACAGCAGATTAAAGGACTACTGCCTTTCTGTAGTCCTTTAATCATATGTAGCATGATTTTGGGAGACCCAAGGAATGGGCCCATCTAAATTCTAGGTGATTCAATCGCGAATCTGTGAAAGCCATTATTTCAGAATTCCCACCAAAAATTCCCACCAGACTTGCCTTTTTGGCCTAAATTTTGGTTCGTTCTTAAAAAGCAAATATCCATGGGAGGGATAAACATTAACCTTTATTGGTCACTTACATTTTTGTATGAATGAGACAGTGCTTTTCTGACTAGGTTTGATAAAGGAAGAATGCAGAAGCAGATGCTTGAGTTCACGTAAAGAAATCCCCTAAAGAAGACTGAACCAGGAATGGGGAATCTACAGATGACGACCAGAGTAGGATGTAGAGCAGGGGTTAGCAAACTTTTTCTTTCTTTCTTTCTTTTTGAGACAGAGTCTCACTCTGTCATCCAGGTTGAAGTGCAGTGGCATGATATTGGTTCACTGCAACCTCTACCTCCCAGGTCCAACTCCCAGGTCCAAGTGATTCTCCTGCCTCAGCCTCCTGACTAGCTGGGTTATAGGTGCCTACCACCACATCCGGCTAATTTTTTTGTACTGTTAGTAGAGACACGGTTTTTCCATGTTGGCCAGGCTGGTCTTGAACTCCTGACCTCAGGTGATCCACCTACCTCAGCCTCCCAAAGTGCTGGGATTACAGGTGTGAGCCACCTTGCCCAGCCCAAACTTTTGCTATAAAGGGAACGGAACGTAGGCAACATTGTACACTTTGCAATGCTTATTGTTTCCATTGCAAATACTCAACTATATCATTATAGAGCAAAAGAATGAGCACAGCTGTTAGAATAAAACTTAATTTACAAAAGTGAGTGGTGGCAGGCAAAATATGGCCCAAGGGCCACAGTTTGCCATCTCTTGTAGAGAGGGAAAAACAAAACAAAACAAAACAAAACAAAAAAAACATGGGCCTTGGAGACAAATAGACTTGAATCCAAATCCCATCTCTAATAACTACTAGATATACGGTCTTACAAAAATTAGTTGATCTCGCTAATCCTCATTTATCTCAAATGTAAAGTGGGATAGCAATACCAATCTCCAGTATAGCAATAAAGCTGAGAGAAGATCCTAAATATAAAGCCCCTAATGTTGTGCCTGACACATGTAGGCACCCAACCAATATTAGTCCCTCGTCTCTACTTTGACTTTTCCTTGAACTGACTTTGTTCAATGCATGTGGGTGTGAATAAATTGTTGTCGGTCATTTGATTAACTAGCAATCAAATGGCAGATCCTAGAGAAGTAAAGTATGAACCAGGATGTTTCTGGGATCCCATGTTTCTTGGAGTGATAAGATGCGACACACTTGAGATGTTGCATGAAGTTTGGATGTTACTAAAGGGAATTGAAGATTTTCTGTATCAGGACATCTTGGTTGCAAGCAAAATAAACTGACTAATTGAAGCAAAAGTAAATTTACTGGAAGAATATGGTGCAGCTCATAAGATCCAAGAGAAGCCAGATAATTATATTTACAGCTAATGAGGCAGCTGAAAGAGATCTCAGAAGAAGAATTTCATTATCAGTCTTGAACTGGCTGCTAGGAAACTAAACCTTCTATATTGAAACATTTAGCCCAACATGCAAGACCCATGGAGAATTCAGATTGGATGAACATGGTGACAAGTCTGCCCTTTCACTGTTTTGGAGAGGAAAGATGAAGGATCTTGGGCAAGGATCTTCTAGGGGACTTCCTTAGTGCAAGAGCTGGCACCTGGATTTACAGACTGGTTGAGTGAAACTAGATTGTGGTCCCCATAGTCAGCACTTATGACAAGAAAGTTCTCAGACTCAACAAAACATATCAGGATGATTGGGATGAAAGGCCCCTTGTCCATTCCAAAGGGACTTACAGAGCATCTGCTCCATTGTCCTCACGGCCTTGAGAGGCGGGTGGGGCTCAGCACTATGAGATGACTTTCCTTGGTTGCTCTGTAGGGAAAAAGTGGAGCTGATGGCGTCTTTGGGGAAGGGGAGAGAAAAAAAAAAAGATGGAGATGGACAGAAGAAGGAGAGGAAAACCAGGCAAGAAGGAAGGGAAGGTGTTTCTCATGAAGGGCGGTGGTGTGGATCAATTCACTCATGACCCAGGGCTGTGGCTTGCCTGCCAGACCTTTGGGCTCTGGGGGAATTGAGACAATCTGGGCTTTGTCAGCTCATGGACCACCCTTCCATGTGTTCTTTGAAAATATGTGAGGCTGGACTTGGCAATAGCTTCCTCTTTGGAACAATTACTCCCATTACTGCTACTTCTTATTAAGCTCTGTGTGTCCTGGGCTATCAGGCCATTGCGTATATTTCCTCACTGATTCCTCTCAGAAAGCCAATGAGATAGATGATAGTATTGTCCCCATTTTATAGATGAAGATAGTGAGCATCAGAGAAGTTAAGTAACTTGTCCAAGGGCAGAAACAAAGTTTAAGCCAACACAGTTGTGAGACTGCTGACCACAGACAGTGGGGGATTTACAGCCTGGATCCTGCTAGATCCAGGCCCTGGAGAAATGGAAGTGAGGGCAGGAGAGTTCCTCATCTCCTGTTCCAGCTCAGACCTAGTCCTATCTCTATGCCTTCAGCTCTTTAAGCAGGACTTAGCTTTTTGAACTTAATTTTGATCTGGTTTTGGAAATGCAGCTGCCTCCTGCTGAAATGGTTCCACTCTCTATCTGGTGAATTAACTTGCTTTTCATCTCCTCCTCCCTCCCTTGGCCTGTGGGTCACTGGGCTACTTGATAGCACCTTGGCCAGAGAATCAATGGCTAAGGAAGGGAAAAGAAGGAAAACTTAGCTCAACTCTTGTTACCTGAAGCGGCAGCTGAAACCAATGCCCACAAAGAGGGTTTTGTATTTCCCATGAATTTAAAATGTTTCTGTCACTCATGCTACCAAATGTCCTGAGCTGGTGATCCAAAAAAGAATGCCATCATTGTGCAAACAGGGCGATTTATAAGAAAATTCTTCACAGCACACAGCTATGCAGTAAAACCTCAACCCCAAGGAGCTCATTGCTAGGCCGTTTCTTTGTTGCTCCTGCCTTGGTTGGGGGTGGAGGAGAAATGAGGGGGGAGTAGCACTGCTGAAAATCCCAAGACCTTCAGGAGGTTCAAGTCCTGCCCCCTACCTACCCTCTTTGTGGTTCAGTTCATGCCCCCCACAGCCTCTGTGCAACTCCCTCATCCCTACCCCCTCATTTTCTTTTCTGTATGCCATTTCCCTGTCCTGGTCAGGGAACATAAAAGCTTGGTCTTAAAATTGAGATGTCTCTATGCCAGAAAGTTACTAACAAATTACAAGCAGCTACAGTCGATATTGGCTTCTGATAGTCCTGATCATTTGGGAGAATGTTTTCTGCTGGGGTTGGCAGTCAAGAGGAAAAGGAGGCCATCCCCCATCAAAAGGGCAGCAGGCATCTTTTGAAAAGGTTCTCTTTTCTTTGCTTCCCTTTCCTTCTCTTTTTCCTTTCTTTTCTCTTGCTTTTTAAAATGCTCTCCCTCACAGAAGGAGGGGAGCCACTATTGTGCAAGAAAATTCTCTATTGACTTGCAACTTAGCAGTGCAGTAAAGGTTTGCTCACATGCTGAGGGGCAATTCTATTTTAGCTGAGGGGTGATTCTATTTCTGGCCTCAGGCTGAGAGAGAAACAAGAAGGAAAAAGTTCCTATTGTCATCAAACAAAATTACAACAAGTTTAGTTTAAAGATCTTAATTGGCTTTTATTTGTGATTCTAGAATCAGGCAATTCAGAATCTGCCTCATTCTATAAAGTAGAATGTTGTGATGAGTTGGGCAGAGGAGGTTGGTTTTACAGACAGAAAGGAGCTGAGGAAAGCAGAAACAGAGAACAGGTGGATTAGTCGTTTCAAAGTTACCTTCATTATAAAGATCAAGGCAGAGGGGATTTCCTCATCATGCTCATTGAGACTGGCCTGTTTGGGGATTTGGCTATTAGCTCTTTCTCTCTCCTGATTTCTTGGAAGTTCAGGTAAGCAACTTCGCTTTGGCTTGGTGGTATGGAACATTAGCATGAGTGACTCTATTTTGGTTTGGTCTGTTAGGCCTAGTGCAGGAGCTCATTTCAAACCAATGGACTCCCTCCTGTACATTTTATTTAACGCTAATTTTGACTGAATTTCTTTCCTAAGTTATTCTTCTTAAAAACTTCTTCCTTTTTTTTTTTTTTAAAAAGAGAGGGTCTCAGTCTGTCACCCAGGCTGGAGTGCGGTGGTTACAGGAAAGGAGTCCCAGTCCAGACCCCAAGAGAGGGTTTTAGGATCTTGTGCAAGAAAGAATTCAGGGTGAGTCCGTAAAGTGAAAGCAACTTTATGAGGAAAGTGAAGGAATAAAAGAATGGCTACTCCAGCCGGGCGCAGTGGATCACGCCTGTAATCCCAGCACTTTGGGAGGCTGAGGTGGGTGGATCACGAGGTCAGGAGTTCGAGACCAGCCTGGTCAATATGGTAAAACCCCATCTCTACTAAAAATACAAAAATTAGCCAGGCATGGTGGCACGCGCCTGTAATCCCAGCTACTTGGGAGGCTGAGGCAGGAGAGTCCCTTGAACCCAGGAGGTGGAGGTTGCAGTGAGCCGAGATAGCGCCACTGCACTCCAACCTGGGTGACAGAGTGAGACTCCATTTCCAAAATAAGAAAAAGAAAAAAACAATGGCTATTCCATAGACAGAGCAGCCCCGAAGACTGCTGGTTACCCATTTTTATGGTTATTTCCTGATGATATGCTAAACAAGGGGTGGATTATCTGTGCCTCCCTTTTTAGACCATATAGGGTAACTTTCTGACGTTGCCATGGCATTTGTAAACTGTCAGGATGCTGGTGGGAGCGTAGCGGTGAGGACAACCAGAAGTCACTCTAGTGACTGTCTTGGTTTTGGTGGGATTTAGCCAGCTTCTTTGCTGTAATCTATTTTATCAGCAAGGTCTTTATGACCTGTATCTTGTGCCAACCTCCTATCTCATCCTGTGACCTAGAATGCTTTAACTCTCTGGGAATGCAGCTCATTAGGTCTCATTCTCTTTTTACCTAGCTCCTATTCAAGATGGAGTTGCTCCGGTTCACACACTTCTGACAGAGTGACACCATCATGGCTGACTGCAGCCTTAACCTCCCAGGCTTAAGTGATCCTCCCACCTCAGCCTTCTGAGTAGCTGAAACTACAGGTGTGTGCCACCACATCCAGCTAATTTTTGTATTTTTTGTAGAAACGGGGTCTCACTATGTTGCCCAAGCTGGTCTGCTAGTCTCGAACTCCTGGCCACAAGCGATCTGGCTCCCAAAGGCCAGGCGTAAGCCACCGTGCTGGGCCTATTCTTAGACACACCTTTTTTTTTTTTGAGACAGAGTCTGGCTCTGTCGCCCAGGCTGGAGTGCAGTGGTGCTATCTCGGCTCACTGCAAGCTCTGCCTCCCGGGTTCATGCCATTCTCCTGCCTCAGCCTCCCAAGTAGCTGAGACTGCAGGCGCCCACCACCATGCCCGGCTAATTTTTTGTATATATATATATTTTTTAGTAGATATGGAGTTTCACCATTCACAGGATGGTCTTGATCTCCTGACCCTGTGATCCACCCGCCTCGGTCTCCCAAAGTGCTGGGATTACAGGCGTGAGCCACTGCACCCGGCCTCTTAGACACCTCTTGAATGCCAAAGTGAATTAAAATTTCAACTCTTTTTTCTCCTCCTTGATCTTCTTTTAAAGATTTTGGGGGACATGTTATTAATATGTTTCTAACATTGCATCATAAAAAGTCTCAAACGGAAGTAGAAAAAAGGTTATACTGCATCCTTATCCACTCTGGGTAATTTTAAAGCTAGCAAAAGCAGGGTAATAAATGGAATTAAATAACAAACGGCGGGTGGGAGGGGCGCAGAACAAGATTCTAACTTTAGAATTCTCAATAATAAAGGCATCTCAGCTACATATTGACATATAAATTAACAAGACTTTCATTTTTGGGGGACTCCACCTCTGGCCCATATCCTTAAAATGCGTCTTTTTAAAAGGAAGGCTCGGCCGGGCGCGGTGGCTCAAGCCTGTAATCCCAGCACTTTGGGAGGCCGAGACGGGCGGATCACAAGGTCAGGAGATCGAGACCATCCTGGCTAACATGGTGAAACTCCGTCTCTACTAAAAAATACAAAAAACTAGCTGGGCGAGGTGGCGGGCGCCTGTAGTCCCAGCTACTTGGGAGGCCGAGGCGAAAGAATGGCGTGAACCCGGAAGGCAGCGGAGCTTGCAGTGAGCTGAGATCCGGCCACTGCACTCCAGCCCAGGCAACACAGCGAGACTCCGTCTCAAAAAAAAAAAAAAAAAAAAAAAAGGAAGGCTCCTATTAGATTCTTTTTGTGGTTTCTTCCTTGCCACAGGGATTCATGAATATTCAAAGTACGTGGATGGTGGAAGGCAGATGAAACCTGAGATTTGAACACAGCCTTGTACATCTGTTTTTAGAAAAGCCAGCCGGCAATGCAGCTGATAACATCCTGGGGAGCTGCAGGTAGGGCCCAGAGGAGGGAAGAGAGAGTGTGGGGCAGAGCAGAGAAAGGTGTCCATTGCCTCCCAGGGTTAAAGTCAGCTCTAGCCTGGGAGACAGAATCTTCAGTGGTCTAGACCAGCCCAGAGCTTCCTGAACTTCAACAGGCCCCAAAACAACTGACCTGGGAATCTTAACAGGGAAATTTTGATTCGACAGGTCTGGGGGTGGGGGTGGGGCTGAGGGTGGGCAGCACTGAGAACCTGCATTTTAATCAAGCTCCTAAGCAAAGCCAGCTCCTAAGCTGCAATCTATACATGCTCTGAACTTGGTTTAACACACTATTTTTACCTTAAAATTTTTAATGATTTTAAAATTTGGACTTGTGTTTTGTGAGTCTGATGGGGCAATCCAGCCAGCCGGAGACTAGAAGAGATCCACGCAGTGTGGTATGAATATGCGGGGCCACTGTCTTTTGTGCTCCATTTGCATATGGTACTTGAGATGCCCCCCATTGAGTACAAAATTTTGGTGGGAGTTTAGCAAGTCCCAAGTGGTGTGTTATGGCTGTGACTTGACAGCCATGTTATGGCTGGGTCCCTGACAGCCTGGAGAGGCCATGCTTGCCATTGGTACCAGAACTTGCTATGAACACAGAAAGAAGGCAGTGATGTTCTAGGAAACATGAATGACCGAGAAACCCTGTCACATCCCTCCTGGGTTCCTTCCCTATATTAGCCAACCACGGATGCTAAAATGATGACATAGAAGAGAAGGGAAAGTTCTTTTTCCTTTCAGTCCTTCCCTATCCTTCAGGAAGTGGAAGGTACTGTGAGTAGAATGTGTGCTTATTAAGAAGTAAAACAAAAACAGTTGAGTGACTTTATTTAGTGTTTCCACTGTTCTGGTAAGAACAAAATACAGCTGTGTGTACAAGTTACAAAATACAAGTTGTGTTATTTCAACAATTCCACCTTAGGAATTAAATGCTTAGATATTTGTATTTAAAACTGGCATTGCTTGATAAAAAAGATGAATGGTAAATCCATGTTCATCATTAAAAATGTTTTTTTTTTTTTTTACTTAGAATGACATTAAATGGGCTAGGCACAGTGACTCAAGCCTGTATGTAATCCCAACCTTTGTGAGGCCAAGGTGGATGGGTCACTGGAGGTCAGAAGTTTGCGACCAGCCTGGCCACCGTGGTGAAACCCCATCTCTACTAAACATGCAAATGTTTGCAGGACTTGGTGGCACACCCCTGTAATCCCAGCTACTCGGGAGGCGGAGGTAGGAAAATTGTTTGAAACCAAGAGGCAGAGGCTGCAGTGAGCCGAGATCGCACCCCTGCACTCCAGCCTGGGCAACAAAAGTGAAACCCAGTCTCAAAAAAAAAGAATGACATTAAATGGCAAATATAAAACACCATAACAAGTTGAGAGACTGTGGAAGAAAGAAAAAAGCTTAACATTTTTGCAAATGTAGTGGTACTTTTTCCCTGCTTTTTGAACAGGTGCCCATATTTTTATTTTGCACTGGGCCACACAGATTATGTCGCCAGTCATGCTCCCTGTTGATGCTGATGCTGCCAATTCTGAGACCACACTTTTTTTTAAAAAAAATTATTTTTTTATCGTTGTTGTTGTTGTTGTCTGAGACGGAGTCTAGCTTCCTTGCCCAGACTGGAGTGCAGTGGCGCAATCTCAGCTCACTGCAACTTCTGCCTGCTGAGTTCAAGCAATTATCCTGCCTCAGCCTCATGAGTAGCTGGGACTACGGGCATGTGCTACCACGCCCAGCTAATTTTTTTGTATTTCTAGTAGAGACCATGCTGGCCAGGCTAATCTCGACCTCCTGACCTCGTGATCCACCCTCCTTGGCCTCCCAAAGTGCAGGGATTACAGGTGTGAGCCACCACACTCAGCTTTTATTGTATTTTTTAAATTGTCAAATAATAATTGTACATATTCATGGGATAGATACATAGTAATGTTTTGGTACATATAATGTATGGTGATCTGATCAGGGTAATTAGCATATCCATCATCTCAAAGATTTATCATTGTTTTGGGAACATTTAATATCCTCCTCCTAGCCATTTGAACCTATAAAATATATTACTGTTAACTATACCACCCTATAGTGGTAGAGAACACTAGAATTTATTCCTTCTATCTAGCTGTAATTTTTTATCTTTTAACCTAGGGGTCCCCAACTCCTGGGCAGCAGATCAATACTGGTCCATGGTCTGTTAGGAACTGGCTGCATAGCAGGAGATGAGTGGTGGGTGAGCGAGCATTACCGCCTGAGCTCCGCCTCCTGTCAGATCAGTGACTGCATTCGATTCCCATAGGAACTGAAACCCCACTGTGAACTGCACACGCGAGGGATCTAGGTTGCAGGCTCCTTACGAGAATCTAATGCCTGATGATCTGAGGTGGAACAATTTCATCCCCCTCATCCAATCCCCCAACCCCACCCCATCCTGGCCATGGAAAAACTGTCTTCCACAAAACGGTCCCTGGTGCCAAAAAAGTTAGGGTCTGCTGCTTTAACAAACCTCTCCCTATCCGTCCCCTCCCACTACCATTTGCAGTCTCTAGAATCCTCTGTTCTACTTTTTACTTTTGTGAGATGAAGTCTTTTTTTAGTTTCCACGTATCAGTGAGAACATGGGTGTTTAACTTTCTGTTCCTGACTTATTTCAGTTAACATCATATTCTCTGGTTCCATCCATGTTGTGTTGAATGACAGGATTTCTTTTTTTTTATTATTATTTTATTATTTTTTGAGATGAAGTCTTGCTCTTGTTGCCCAGGCTGGAGTGCAGTGGTGCGATCTCAGCTCACTGCAACCTCCACCTCCCAGGTTCAAGCAATTCTCCTGCCTCAGTTTCTCGAGTAGCTGGGATTACAGGCGTCTGCCACCACACCTGGCTAATTTTTTTTTTTTTTTTTTTTTTTTTTTGAGATGGAGTCTTGCTCTGTAGTTCAGGCCACCATGCCCAGCTAATTTTTTGTATTTTTAGTAGAGATGGGTTTTTGCCATGTTGGCCAGGCTGGTCTCTAACTCCTGACCTCAGGTGATCCGCCCACCCAAGTGCTGGGATTACAGGTGTGAGCCACCACGCCTGGCCAGGATTTTATTTTGTATGGCTAAACAGTATTCCATGGTGTATATACTACCTTTTCTTTTTCCATCCATCAGTTCTTGGACACCTAGGATTCCATGTCTTGGCTGTTATGGAGAGTACTGCAATAAACATGAGAGTGCAGATGTCTATCTGATATAATGATTTCCTTTCCTTTGGATAAATTCCCAGTTGTGGGATTGCTGGATCACATGGTAGTCCTATTTGGTGTTTTTTGAGGGACCGCCATACTCTTCTCCATAGTAGCTATACTAGTTTGCATTCCCACCAACAGTGTGTAAGAGTTTCCTTCTCTCTGTATGCTTGCCAGCATTTTTTTTTTTTTTTGTCTTTTTGGTAGTAGCCATCCTAACTAGAGTGAGATCATACCTCACTATGGTTTTGATTTGCATTTCCCTGATGATTAATGATGTTGAACATTTACAAAAATTATAATAATAATAATAATTATTATTATTATTTTTGAAATGGAGTTTCACTCTTATTGCCCAAGCTGGAGTGCAATGGCACGATCTCGGCTCACCGCAACCTCCATCTCCCGGGTTCAAGCAATTCTCCTGCCTCAGCCTCCCGAGTAGGTGGGATTACAGGCATGCACCACCAAGCATGGCTAATTTTGTATTCTTAGTAGAGATGGGGTTTCTCCATGTTTGTCAGGCTGGTCTCGAACTCCTGACCTCGGGTGATCCACCCACCTTGGCTTCCCAAAGTGCTGGGATTACAGGCGTGAGTCACCGCGCCTGACCCAAACAATTATTTTTGAGTAGTTATTACTGTGATGTGGCCAGAGAGATAATGTTTTGCCTCTCTTTTAAGTAAAAATGATACAGGAATTTAACTTAAAAGTCTCAGAATTATGAATAGTTTCTATGTATCAGAAAATCTTTATACCAATCATAACCTTAGTTAAATGTATATGTATACCTATATGCCTATATGTCTATATTTCTATATCTCTATATCTAACTATCCATTTACCTATCTATCTGTCTCTGTTATTCTTAAGAAAATACCTGTGTGTAATGAAGGTGTAATGAACAATGAACAAGCCACTGGAGCCACTTGATTTATTAACACTGTTTTTCACTCAGAGGAGTGGAGGAGTTAGGGCAGTGTAGCTCCTCCTGGCTCCCCTCAAGCTGTCCACCTGCCCTAGTTCCTGGTGGATGGTCTTGTAAAAGCAGCCTTTAGCTGCTATCAAGTGGGGCAGGCTTAGAGAGCAAACAAAGGCTAGTGTCTGGGAAGATTAATTTATGCTTTTAATAGTCTATTCAATAATACCACAGATCCGTCACTTTATTTGTCTTTTCATATGCCTTGTGATTTTTTTGTTGAAAGCTGAACGTGATGTCCTTGGTAAAAGAAATTACTGTAAACAGGCCTTTGGTATGAGGTTTTCTGTTTTTCTGGCAAGGACTTCGGCTGTGTTTGCTGTAGCTGTAGGTGTTCAAAGCTAAACTTTCATCTGATGTGCTTGTTTTTGTCTCCCTGTTGTCTTTGAGTTTCTCTAAAGGGCTCTTAAATTGTCACTTTTTTTTTTCTTGAGACAGAATTTTGCTCTGTCTCCCAGGCTGAAGTGCAGTGATGCGATCTCGGTGCGCTGCAACCTCCACCTCCCAAGTTCAAGCGATTCTCCTGTCTCAGCCTCCCGAGTAGCTGGGACTACAGGTGTGCAGGTGTGCACCATCACGCCCGGCTAATTTTGTTTTTTTTTTTTTTTTTTTTTGAGGCGGAGTCTCGCTCTGTCGCCCGGACTGGAGTGCAGTGGCCGGATCTCAGCTCACTGCAAGCTCCGCCTCCCGGGTTTACGCCATTCTCCTGCCTCAGCCTCCCAAGTAGCTGGGACTACAGGCACCCGCCACCTCGCCTGGCTAGTTTTTTTTTTGTATTTTTAGTAGAGACGGGGTTTCACCGTGTTGGCCAGGCTGGTCTCGAAACCGTGACCTCAGACAATCCACCCACCGAGGCCTTCCAAAGTGCTGGCACTACAGGCGTGAGCCGCTGCACCTGGCCTTAAATATGCCGTAGAGACGTATTAAATAGTTCTAATTGTTTTCCCTGTCATTAAACGCCAGCCCTATTAATGTGGCAGAAGCGTGTGGGGAAAGGAAGTGTTCTACAGTCCTGTCAAGCGAGCCTGTGCCCCTCGGCTGGCACCTTTGCCAGTGCCTCTCAGTTTGTTTTGTTTTGTTTTTCCCTCTCAGGTGAGACAGGAAGGCTGGAGCCCGCTGGAGTTGGGTATTTTCCTTCACCCAGGTCACCCTAGGCTCCAGTTTCTCTTGAGGACAAGCATTGTTATTAAAAAAACAGAATGTTCTGGGCTACTTTTTAAATGGCTACTTTTCCCCACCCCCTGGGGGAATGTCTAGGGCATTTTTCTCTGATCTTAGAACGTAGCGGCACTCCTGGAGTTAAAACTCAAGAAAGTGTGGGGTTAGTTCTACACCTGCCCTCTCCCTGAATTTTTAACTCTCTCAGCCTTGTCCACGCCGAACCTCCAGCAATTCACTGGTGGCTGTTCAGGTTTTCCCGACACACTAGTTCCTCTGGAAGTTACTGCTCCTGGGCTTCTGCTCTGGTCAGTTGTGATTCTCTCTATCTGCAAGTCTGTCTCTTTAGTTTTTGGGGCAGCTGTTTGCTCTATGGCTTCAGTTCTCTGACGGATATAAGAAGAATTGTTAGTTTTCAGTTTGTGTGGTGGACAGAAGAGACGACGTCCAAGCTTCCTACATACCCGACTGGAAACCAGAAGTCTCCCCCATCGTTTAATTTGACTTTTCCAAGTTGAAGTTTAGAGATATTCAGTCTCACCCGGGTGTTGTGGCTCACATTCGTAATCCCAGCACTTTGGGAGGCCGAGACAGGAAGATGACTTGAGGCCAGGAGTTTGAGATCAACCTGGGAAACATAGCGAGACTCCATCTCAAAAAACAAGGTAAGAAAGAGATATTCAGTCACCCACACATGAGGCAAAAAGCCGGAACTGGAGACGTTGGGTGATGTGATGCCTATGCTGTTGATCTTTTTCAGGAAGGTGAGACATATACCTCAGAGACTGGCCTGGAACCCTTTAGGAAGTTATTGCTGGGTACCATACCTTTGCTTATCTCCATGGTCATAATGGGACCAGATTCCCATACTCCAGACTGGAGCAAATACAAGGCCTGTCCCAGATGGAGATGTGGAAGTGTCCCAGAGAGGTGCTTTAGCACTGTGCTTCCCTCCCCTTCCCCAACACTTATCCATATGGCCAAACAGGAGGACTCATAAAAGTTGAAAACCTCATTGGCTGATTGATGGTGGGAAGATGAGGATATTTTTGTCTAGAAAACATTGTCAAATGCGTAGGGCCCACACTCAGGGCGACAGTGTGGTATGACCCCAGACCCTGCCATTCATCTTGTACGAAGGTGTGTCTCAGCGGGTGTCACTGACATTGAAGGCAACAGCAACAGCGTTCCCTGGGACTGTACAACACAAAGCCTGACACCCTATACTTAATGTCAGGGAAACACTGTGCCTGAATAAGCTGACAATTTGGGGATGGCGGCTGGCCCAGGGTCTCTCCAGAGCCCAGCTTCACCAACTACAGATTATTTTCTGGCATCAGATGCTGTATAAGGGGCTCATATTCCTGGGGGAGGCTTAACGACAGGCTTAATTCTGAGAACTGCATCAGAATCTCCAGGTTTAGGGCAGGGTTCCATGATAGCAGGAGCTCTAGCCTTTTTTTTTTTTTCATTATATTATTATTATTGAGATAGGGTCTCACTCTGTTGCCCAGGCTGGAGTGCAGTGGCATGGTCTTGACTCACTGCAACCTCCACCTCCAGGGTTCAGGTGATCCTTCTACCTCAGCCTCCTGAGTAGCTGGGACTACAGGCACACACCACCACAACTGGGTAATTTTTGTATTTTGTGTAGAGATGAGGTTTCACCATGTTGCCCGGGCTGATCTTGAACTCCTGAGCTCAAGTGATCCATCTGCCTTAGCCTCCCAAAGTGCCGGAATTACAGCCTTGAGCCACTGCGCCTGGCCAGGAGAGAGTTCTAACCTTTTGAAGACTTTCATCTGGAAATTCAAGTATCCCTGGAAACCTAAGCTGAAATTAGCTTGTTATTTTCTGGGGGCCACAGTTACAGGTTTGAGTTTCTTTCGGGAAGCCAAGGAGCAGTTTAAGGACTTATGGCAGCTGCATCCCCACCTCGCCTCTGAGCATCGGGCTCTGCTCCTTTCTTCTGTAGGAGGGTTTGGGATGGTGCTGATCATCAGGCAGCTCAGGGGCATGGCCATGCTTCACCATGGCAGAGTTTGAACTGTGACAGGGGGTGGTAATTTCCCTCTGCAGGGATTTCTGTTCTATCCACTTACATGGCTTCAAGTAATGTTCATTTGCTGCAGGATAATTTAGCAAGCTATTTAGTGCTGCTTTCTACTCCCTGCCAAAAAAGATTTTCAAAAGGAGGAAAAGGTAATTGTATCCTCGTTTCCAGGAAATTCTGGGCTGCCAGTCTTAGAGGCCATGTATTAGTTATCTGTTGCTGCATAACAAATATTCCAAATCTCAGTGGCTTAAACCAAGAAATACTTATTATCTCACAGTTTCCGTGAGTCAGGCATCAGCTGCTTAGTTGGCTCAGGTTCTCTTGTAAGCCTGGACTCAAGTTTGGCTAGGGTTCCAGGCATCACAAGGAATATCTTGAGGAGGATCCATCTGCTTCCAAACTCACTCACATGGCTTTTGGCAAGCCTCAGGTACTCTCTGGCTGTTGTCCTACATATCAGTTCCTTGCCACGTGGGATTCTTTGTTGGGCAGCTGACAATTATGGTAGCTGGCTTCCCTCAGAGCAGTGAGGGAGGAAAAGAGAGAGGGGAAACAAGATTGAAGTCACTGTGGTTTTATAAGCTAATTCTGGGAGTGACATTTCATCACTTTTGCTGTGTTCTGTTGGTTAGAAGTGAGTCACTAGGTCCAACCCACACTCCAAGGAGGGGATCACACTAAGGCATGAATACCAGGAGGTGGAGCTCACTGAGGGTCCTCTTGACCGTTGCTATTCTGGGTTATTAATTTTTTTTTTTTGAAATGTGTGGTTCTCAGCCCGAAACAAAGTTGCAAGGCATCTGTTAGAAAGATCTATCTAGGCCCCTGTGTGGAAGGTGAATTTGGCAGGGTTTCTTGGAAGGTATGGTGTCTGGAGATTGAGTTGAAAGACAAGGAGTTGCCCAAGGTTAGCAATGCTGCAAGGACTTGAGGAGCTGTGGAAGGAAATTCCACAAGCATCAGTTTCCTATCAGGAAGTATCCTGTGTGGTAGCAGGAACTTTTGATGAAGTAAACATGTTTGCTGGGGGCAATGAACATCAAACACCATGGTCTCAGGAGCTACATAAAAGTTGCCAGATACCCTAAAGTTCAAAGAGCCTGCGGAGCCACCTGCCTTTGAATGGACCACAGGGTCTTGCACAATGAACAACCGCACAGCAAACATGTGCCGAAGATCAAACAATATTTTCTAGGCAATTTGTGACAGATTTCACCACTTAAGAGTAAAAGAGCCCCCGTAGTGACTGATATTGGGAGTCTTCTAATTCTAGTAAATGGGGATATCTTCGCCTGTTTGTGCTGCTAGAACAAAATTACTACAGTGGATAATTTACAAACAATAGAAATTTATTTCTCATAGTTTGGGAGTCTGGAAAGTCCAAGATTAAGGTACTGACGTTCAGTGTCTGGCGAGGGCCTTCTTGCCATGTCCTCCCATGGCACAAGGCAGAAGAGCAGAAGAGCCCAGCTAGCTTTCTCCAGCACTTTATTGAGACAGGGTCTCACTCTGTTGCCCAGGCTGGACTGCAGTGGTGCAGTCACAACTCACTGCAGCCTCAACCTCCCAGGCTCAAGTGATCCCCCCACCTTAGCCTCCTAAGTAGCTGGGACTGCAGGCATGAGCCACTACATCTGGCTAGTTTATAAAATTTTTTTATAGAGACAGCATCTCCCTATTGTGTCCAGGCTGGTCTCAAACCGTTGGCCTCAAGCGCTCTTCCTGCCTTGGCCTCCCAAAGTGCTGGGATTACAGGCATAAGCCACTGTGTTTGGCCCCTCCAGCACTTAAAAAATATATATTAAAAAGAGACAGGGTCCCTCTGTGTTGCCCAGGCTGGTCTTGGACTCCTGGGCTCAAGTGATCCTCCTGCCTTGGCCTCCCAAAGTGCTGTGCTGGGATTACAGGCATGAGTCATTGCACCTGGCCCCCTTTAGTATTTGTATAAGAGTTTAACCCCAGCCATGAGGATGGAGTCCTAATGATTTAATCATCCCCTAAAAGACCCACTCTTAATACTATCACACTGGGTCTTAGGTTCTAACACATGAATTCTGGGGGAACGCCAACATTCAGATCATAGCAGGAGGTTAGAAGCATATATAATCTAATTTAGAAAAATTAAGCATCACATAGACATCTCTTTTATCATGGTATTACGAAGGTATATTATATTTATTACTTAATCTTTATCACTCTTCATAGTAGGTATCGCTTGTTCTTTTTATAGAAGGAGGAACTGCAACCCAGAGAAGTGAGTATATGTTTAATGAGCTAACACGGAAGAAGAAACCAGGGCTGGAGAACCCCCTGTATCGTGAGGGATCATTTGGAGTCGCTTTACCTGACTTAAACCAGCAAACAAGAAAGAAGGAAATATATTGACTAATATAATAGAAAAGTCTGGAGTTAAGACTGCGATCAGGCCGGGTGCGGTGGCTCAAGCCTGTAATCCCAGCACTTTGGGAGGCCGAGGCGGGCGGATCACAAGGTCAGGAGATCGAGACCACGGTGAAACCCTGTCTCTACTAAACATACAAAAAATTAGCTGGGCGCGGTTGCGGGCGCCTGTAGTCCCAGCTACTCGGGAGGCTGAGGGAGGAGAATGGCGGGAACCCGGGAGGCGGAGCTTGTAGTGAGCCGAGATCGCGCCACTGCACTCCAGCCAGGGAGACAGAGCGAGACTCCGTCTCAAAAAAAAAAAAAAAAAGACTGCGATCAGGCTGCACAGTTGATTCAGGGACTCAGTTAAAGCCATCAGGATGCTGTTTCCCTCTGTTGTTCATCTCTCTTCTTCTATGCTTCCTCATTTTCAGGCTTCTTGTGGTAGCAGGATGCCTCCCAGCAAGTTCAGACCTAAAACTTTCCAGATTCAAGTGCCCCTAAAGATGTGGTGGCTCTCACAAAAGTCTCTGCCAAATGGTATTGTGTCTTTCAGGTTCCAGTTGGGTCACATATCCATCTCTGAGTCTGTCACTGGGAGAATGGGATGCTTTTTTGGACTAGGCCTGTCTTACATACCCATCTGGGACAATAGGACTTGCTATGGGGACAACTTCATCTGTATATGGATGGAGACTGAAGAATGGAGGTAATCTCCCCAGGAATGAGTATTGTTGAGTAGAGGTAGAGTTGATTTCCACTGATAGAAATGATAACTCCAAAGATGACATTTTGCTGCTCAATTGAATAGTACCCAAATTCATCTATTAAGTAATTCATTTGAACATTCCTGATGTTACATCTCGTATTTTTGTTCTTTTGACCAGTCTTAACATCTTACTTAATATAATTAATTAATGAGTTAAGCAAATCTGTAACGTGTGTTCACTTTGCATGAAAGTCATGTTTTTAACTTTCTTTTTTCTTTTTTGAGACAAGGTCTCACTTTGTTGCTCAGGCTACAGTGAAGTGGCATGATCACAACTTACTGCAATCCTGACCTCCAGAGACTCAAGCAATCCTCCTGCCTCAGCCTTCCAAGTAGCTAGAATTACAGGGGGGCTCCACCATGCCTGGCTAAGTTTTTAACTTTTTGAAAATTGTATTTCAACAATTGAGAGGAAGCTACACTTCTTTTACTTACAACTCTCATTTTTCTTTAAGATCACCTGGACAATATTTATCTTCAGGGATATCATAGCTTTAAATGTAGCTAACATTTTAAACAATTTACCATCTAGGTTAGCCAGACTTCTTGAAAGTGGTTCCTCCAACCCCCAGCCAAGCTGCCCTGGCAGATGCTATCTGGAATTGAGATCAGCTATTCCTTCTGATTCCTGCCCAAATTGTAGATTAGTGAGCAAAATGAAGGAATGGTACTGTTTTAAGCCACTCAGTTTTGGGGTTATTTGTAACACAACAACAAATGAATGATACAAGGAGACTTTCCTTTACACACATCTTTGTCTGAAATTTTTATAACAAACCCCTGTTACATTTAAAATTTTGTTGTTGCTGTTGTTATTATTTTTTTCTGAGACAGAGTCTTGCTCTATTGTTGCCTAGGCTGGAGTGCAGTGGTGCAATCATGGTTCGCTACAATCCTGACCTCCCGGGCCCAAGCCATCCTCCTACCTCAGCCTCTCAAGTAGCTGGGACTACAGGTGTGTGCCACCATGCCTAGCTAATTTTTAATTTTTTTTCTGTAGAGGCAAGGTCTTACCATCTTGCCTAGGCTGGTCTTGAACTCCTGAGCTCAAGTGATCCTCCTGCAGCAGCCACCCAAAATGTTGGAATTACAAGTGTGAACCACCATGCCTGGCCTACAATTTTTGAATACATATTTTGAGGAAAAATTAAAATTAGAAACATAGCAAGAGTTTCTATATGTACTTCCTTTACTTATATCCTAAGTGATATTCAATTTCAAAGTCATTCTAGTTGTCAACAGATATTTCTTCAGTAAATACTGCTATGACAGTTATTCTTGATTTCTTTTTTTTTTTTTTTTTTTTTTGAGACGGAGTCTCGCTCTATCGCCCAGGCTGGAGTGCAGTGGCCAGATCTCAGCTCACTGCAAGCTCCACCTCCCGGGTTTACGCCATTCTCCTGCCTCAGCCTCCCGAGTAGCTGGGACTATAGGCGCCCACCACCTCGCCCGGCTAGTTTTTTGTATTTTTTAGTAGAGACGGGGTTTCACCGTGTTAGCCAGGATGGTCTCGATCTCCTGACCTCGTGATCCACCCGTCTCGGCCTCCCAGTGCTGGGATTACAGGCTTGAGCCACCGCACCTGGCCTATTCTTGATTTCTTAGATCATTTTTCACTGAAGAGAACAGGAAAGGTAAGGGATGATGGAAGCTGTACCTGGACTATAAGGAAAGTAAATATCATCCAGGGCTGAATTTAGTGGTTGTTTTCTTTCCTGCTTGATCAATGCTCCTTTCCTGCTTGATCAATGCTCCTTTCCTGCTTGATCAATGCTCCTTTCCTGGTATCATGTTCTCCAAACTTCAGATGAATGGATCGACTCTTTCCCTATTCTCAGTTTGGAGAAAGTGTTTTCCCATGTTATATTTTTCATTTATGAGATATCTCCACCTATTGAAGGTGGGGGATTGGGGTGAGGCTATTTTTGCTTCAGAACTCATTGGCCATTCCATGGTCCCTCAGGAGTGGCTCCACTCTGTGCAGTGACCGCTGGCTGGTTCTGGAGCTGGTCTTTCTCGGGCCCTACCATGCCTTCCACACCTCACCTGTGTTCCCCGCAGAGAGCCTACTTAGGCTTTAAGGCCAACTCAGATGCCCTAACAAGGAATCTGTTGATCTTGCCTGGTATTTAATTCCACTTCTTTTTGAAAACTAATTTTCCTTTGCAGAAACACCACTCCCCTACTTCAGCCACTATGGCTTGATTGGGGCTGATTCCCTTCTCTCTCTCCAAGGGTAAAGATACGACTCAGGCCCAACTAAGCCTGCATAATCCACCCCTTTCGTTGCAGTGGTTGGCTCATAGACAAGCAACTAACTTGGTTCAATGAAATGCAGCCCCGGGTCTTCTGCTGGGATTAATGGGAAGGAGATGACCCTTTCCAATAGGTTGAATCCCAGTATGTGTGATTTCAAAGACAATGAGATAGTACAGAAATGGTCTCATCAGCTCGGGGAAGCGAGCATTTACTAACCCCTTCTCAGAGATTGGAGGGGGCACAGAGAAATGATAGTGGGAGTTTGTAGTCTGAGATTGAAACCAGGCTTTGAATAATCTGAAGAGTTGTGCTAGTTGAAGTTATGGAGAAACAGCAGAAAAGGCTCCATCTGAACATTGAGAAACACCTTCCCTAACGGGTAAGAGAAAAGAGGAGCTCAAAGAGGAACTTGCAGAAGGCACTGGGGGTGTGGTGGGCACAGTTTCCAGGTAGCCTCCAATCATCCCTATCTCTTGATAGTTACACTCTGTGTCCTATTCTCCTTTTCAGTGTGGTTAGAGCTAGTGACTGACTTCTTTTAAATTGTTTTTAAAATTTTTACTTTTTGGAGATAGCGTCTTGCTCTGTCACCCAGGCTGGAGTGCAGTGGGGCAATCATGGCTCACTGCAGCCTTGACCTCCCAGGCGCAAGAGATCCTCCTACCTCAGCCTCCTGAGTAGCTGGGACTGCAGGCAAGTGCCATCTCGCCTGGCTAATTTTTATATGTTTTGTGGAGACAGGGTCTTTCCATGTTGCCCAGGCTGGTTTCAAGTTCCTGAGCTCAAGCTATCCACCTGCCTCAGCCTCCCAAAGTGCTGAGATTACAGGCATGAGCCACTGTGCCGGTGACTTACCTCGAACCAACAGAATAGAGCAACAGTGAGAGGATGTCAATTCTGTGGTAGGTTGCAAAAAATTGTAAGTTCCTAGCAGTCTTTCTTATTGGTTTCAATATAAAAAAGCTGCTGTGCTGGAGGGACCCGTGAGGCAAAGAACTGAGAGCAGCCTTTAGCTAACAGCCAGCAAGGAATGAGGTGCTCAGTCCAGCAACCACAGGGAAACTGAATCCTGCTGATGATCATGAGGGTAAGCTTGGAAGCAGATTCTGTCCCAGATGAACTTTGATTGTGTCTTGTTAGAGACTCCTCGATTGCACCTGTGAGAGGCCTTGAAGCGGAGGACCCAGCTAAGGTATGTCTGGATTTCTCACTCACAGAAACTGAGATCATAAATGTGTGTTGTTTTAAGCCACTAAGTTTTGGAATACAGTCGATCTTCATTATTCACAGACTTTGCACTTGCAAATTTGCCTACTTGCTAAAATTTATTTATATCCCTAAAATCAATACTCAATACTTTCACATTCATTTACAGGTACGTGCAGAGCAGTGAAAAATTTGAATGGCCTGAGATACACGCTCCCTGCTGAGGTCGCACAAGGTGAGGCTCTGTCTTCTTGTTTCAGATCTCAGCAACAAGTATCCTTTTCACAGTCTATGTAGTTTCCTGTATTTGTGTTTGTGTTTTTTGCATTGTTGGGCTTTTTGTTGATTTCCCTGTTTAAAATGGCCGCCAAGCTAGTGATGAGGGGCTATTTGGTATTCCTAAATGCAAGAAGGCTGTGATGTGCCTTATGGAGAAAACACCTGTTGCAGAAGCTTCATTCAGGCGTGAGTTATATTCAGGTTGTTGGCTGTGAATTCAGTGTTATCAAGTGAAAAATATACATTAAATAAGAAATCTTTAAACTGAAAAACACATAGAACAAACTTATGTATTGACCGGTTACCCCAGGAGCGACGGATCAGTATTCACTAACTCAGTGTTCTTGGTGACTTTATAGGACATAACGACTGTGGAAAATGAGAATCAACTGTAATTTGTTAATACAGCAGTAGATATTGAATACAGTGGGAAAACAATGTAATTCAGCTCACTGGTCTAAGGAGGAAGTTTCACGAGGGAGCATGATCCAGTGTTAAGGGCTACAGGTCCCTCACTAGAGCTAAGGCTAGAGAGATCATGGGTAGCAGTTACTGGTGTCTAACATCTAAGTATCACTGGAATGGTTATATAGCGAGAAGAAATAATTCTGCCTAGTTAAGAGGGTTATTTTGAATGGATGTGAATGAAACTATCTAGGAAAATCAGCCTCGTGAGGCAATCTGCTTGGTCCATAAAGCCCACAGCTGTTTGAGGATTGATGTGTCAAAAGGCACCAGCTCTGAATTAAAAGCTCCATGACTGCATAGGATGATGCAACCCGGGGCGGGCTTCTGGCACTCTGCGGCACACGGACATAGCCAGCACAGGGACACGGCACACACAAGAGAAGCTGTAGAAGGGAATGGCTCCTTGGGGACCCACAGTGCCCAAACACAGCTTTTCTGTAATCTATGACTGAAAGTCTTGGCTTCAACGACTGAAGGCTTAAGTTGTCCTCATTTTATTTATTTTTAACTTCAGCTTATAAAAGACCCCTTATGATTTTGATTTTTAATTAGGCCCCCAACTTTATCCCTGATCTCCATGCCCTACTCTTACTCAAATGAGTGTGTTAAGTCCTTAAATACACATGGATTTGGGAGAATACGTAGTTTTGTGTGTGTATGTTTATGTAAGTGGCACTATGCTATAAACATCGAGTTTGTTCTTTTTCCACTCTACCCTATGATTTAAGTGTTGCTTTATGAACACATGGTTTGTTGCTTCTCACAGCTGTGGTATACCATAGGGTGTATTCAGCACGATTTACCCAGCCCCTTCCCTAGCGCTGGACACCTAGCCCGCCTCCAGTTTCCACCACCATAGTTTGGTATGAGAGCAGAATAAATGTAGCAGCAGTACGTCTTGTAGTTGAATATCCTTCCTTTGCCTGCAATTACTTGTCAGCCTTTTCTTCTGCTTCATCCCTTTCTTGGGTAGAGGACAGTATCTACCATAACTCGTTTTTAGATCATGAGAAGATGCAACGTCTCACTTTTTGTAGAGCAATTTCTCCTTTGACTAGTCCAACAACTTTCTCAGAGGTACACATGTGTTAATTAAGTTAAAAAAATAGCACAGTGGTGATTCTCAACTCTGGTTTTGCCTAAAGGTTGTGAAAATGGGGGGGGAAACCCCAACTAAAAATAAAATGATATTTAATACATTTTAATTTAAAAATATATGCCATAAAAAGGCAAGGAGCAGAGAGAGGAAAAGACAAAAATCAAGTAACCATGAAAACATGGAGATGTTTCCAAAGTCAGAAATCGCTTATCCAAAGAGTAAACAACACAGTTTGAAAGCTTGGCGTATTGAACTCTGAGATAGGAAAGGCAAAAATGAAGAGAGAATAAAGTTTGGGTGTCCAGAAAAGCCAAAATGTACACAGTTCTCCAGTACCAAGTGCCAAGCTAGACTGATGTCCAGATAAAATTGCTGCAAAGTGAAACCAGAGAAAGATTCTTGCTGATTCAAAGAAAGAAAACCATAACATGCAGAATCAATTTTTATTTCTGAATTATACAGCAAGGCTATATAGATATATTATGTCATTACAGATTTTTATATTAATCTACATTAGGGAGAATTTATTTACCAAAACAAAGTCTAATAGATACTTTATTCTGAGCAATCCAATACATGATAGAAAAACCTTTAGATATATAAAAGATTAATTTGTGCACATCTAAATGTTTCTAAGGGAACAAACTACTGAGGCATTGTGATCAGATGAGAGTTGCAAACATAGTACCATAACTGAATATTTAAAATTATATCTTAACAAAGGCTAGGAGTAGTGACTTCCTCACACATCTCACAGAATGTCTTAGAGAGTAACCCCATAGAACATTGTACGGTTTCAACAGAAACTTCAGGATTTTCTTCCACACTGAGCTACTGCCCTCAAACAAATTTTCTCACTCCTTGACAGTATCTTCTGTGCAGATTTCTGTTCTCTTATTCAAGGAGCTTTGAGAAACAATGCTTTTGCCCCAATGACCCCTTGGTTCCCTTAACTACAGATCTATAGGGGAAATGCAAAGCAGTTCCCAGAAGTCAGAACCAAAGCAAGAATGCTCAGAATGCAAGAGCTAGAGAGCTAAATCATGTGAATGTTTACCTCTGTCTACCTATCTGCTTAGGGATTATTTTTCTAGAATTCATGTAGGATTCTATTTACTTGGGGTGAATTTACATGGTAGCTTTTCACTAGCACATGCAATTAAATTGTCTTTTTAAGATAATAAAATAGCAGATACCTAAATATCAGAGTGGTTATGCAGACCACAGAACAGCTGAAACAAAATCATTGATTGGGATAAATGCCCACAATTTTCATATAGGAAGATGAGGCTTCAAACAGCATACCACCTGAGTAGTTTTCCATAGATGAGCTGGACAAGTTAAAAATATATATATGTATAAAAATGGTGAGATTGTCGCTGTGTCTGTTTGGCTATAACAAGAGCCCTCTATGAACAGCTCTACGCCCTCAGGTTTGCACCACTACACTGAACACTGGATTCTTCATTACTTCCTGTGACAGGGTGACCATGGAATTCATTTTACAAAATGGGATGCGACTGAGTGAAAGTAGCAAATAGGTGAACAAACAGGAAGATTGGGTAACTGTGTTTATGTCAACACTGTGTTCTGGGAGAGGCATAATTTGGGCTTTCAAAAGTGGAGAGGGGCTATGGGAGAGGGTGGGCTATAGGGTTTTTCTGTCCAACAAGCCAGGTGTTATGAGGGAGGAGATCCAATAGAATATATAATTCAACAAGATACTTGCTTTTGTATCTCGATCAAGAGGAGAAAAGAGAAAACGATGGAGGCTTGTGGAGGAAAGAAGGCCGACCTGTGTGTGTGAGGACACATGCAGAAGGACAGGAGGAGACAGACGTGAAGCAATGAGGTCAGAGAAACTCAGTCACCTGTGCAATGACATCTACTTCAAAGCAGTTACAGGCTCCTTCTGCCAAGAGTTCCAAGTATCCTGGACAGCCTCCCCAGTGAATTTTCTACCATGAGACTAGGGGGGAACCCTTCTCTCCCCTTCATTTTCATTTCTGCCAGCTTCTTTGTAATAGGAGACACTGGAGACTAAGAATGGTTCCCAGAGTGAGGTGCGGACTTCAGCCAACACCTGTAAATACTAAAGAGGTGCTTCTAAGAAAGCTTCATTTTTGACAATTGCAACCTAAGCAGTGATTTTGTGGCTAGGGCTCCTCATCTTTTTCAGCAGGCTATTTCTTCTATTTTACTGTCTGTGGATGTCAAAACATTTATTTTTGACAAAAATAAATTAGTTTGCAGCCTCATTTGTCCGTTCTGTTACAGAAACTATCTAGATACAAATTGGGGTGGACTAGGAAAGGATGTGTTTGCTAGAGCAGGGGTCAGCAAACTTTTTCTGTAAACATACTCAAAGTTTTAGGCATTGTGGGACATATGGTCTGTTGAACTGCTCAGCTCTGCAGTTGTGTGAAAGTAGCTGTAGACAGCACAAAAACAAGTTTGTGTGGCTGTGTTTCAGTAACACTTTATTTATGGGTACTAACATTTGAATACTTTTCAAGTGTCATGAAATATTCAAAAAATTTTTTTCCAACCCAAAATATAAAAGCCATTCTTAGCTTGCAGTGGTGAGCTAGAGTTAGCTGTGGTTTGCCACCCCACCCCGCTAGAGGCCTAGAGACTTGAAATCTTGTTGGCATTTTGCAGGGCATATGAAGACTATAAAGGAAATATTTTGTACATGAAAGTACATATTCATACTTAATTTTAAGCCTGTGATCAGATTACAGTGTTTTAAACCAGATCACTTTTTATAATGCATGCGAGAGAAGAGTTCATGGATAACTGAATGCTACCAAATGATTTTTGAGTAGCCACCTTGCACTTGAGCTCTTGGCACTTATAAGGTAACATCTTGAGCTGAGTTTATGGCCTGAAGCTCAGAGAGCTACCAAACTTGCAACACTCATTTTTAAATTTCGCAATGTGGAGGTCACCAACATTCATCACAAAAATGATCTGTTAAAAGACCGATTTACATAAAATGTAATGACCAATCTGACAACTAAAATAAAGTGGATGTGGATTAGAAAGCCTGGCTTCCCTTTGAGAAGTTAAAGGAGATTCTGGCAAACAAGAACAAAGTGGGCACTTAGCTGATGATGGTTTTATACCTTGTGTGGTTTATGGCTGTCCTAGTCAGGCTTAGGATTTTAAAGGTGGAGTCGCACAGGGGTAACTTTCCTGGGAAGAGTTGAGCCCTGTGTCCTTTAAACCTAATGCAGTCACCAAAGGGTAATCCAGCTAATCTATGGAAACAAATCCACTAATATTTAACAGTGGATTAAAGGTATCTTACTGGTAAACACCTGTCTAAGGGACGAAATATCACCGCACTGTGTCAACGAAGTACTGAAATGGAAGGTCGCATTTTCTTGCTAAGGCTCAACTAAAATCTTTGAGGCACATAATTGGCAAAATAGGAAAGTACACACAATTTCATAAAATACGTTAAGAGTAAACAAACTTTCTTCCTATTTTTCCCCTTAGAAATTTAGAATGGCACCAGGTAGTGCAAAGTGGAAAAAGGTAACATCAGCCCTGTCTCTTTCAGGTAGGTATGTTTCAACAGAACCATGAACCAGAAAAGCATCCTCTTCTTCCAGCGTGGCCAACTAGGGCTTTTCTTTCAGCTTCAAGTCAATGCTGTGAAGAAAAGAAAAAGAGAGAGAAACATGGAACCCAAATGAGAAACATTTAGTAATGATTTGGGTAGCACTGCATTTGCTTTTTTCCTCAAAGGACATACTGAAAATATTTTAAATCATGCAAGTTTCTTATAATAGAAAAATCTGGTAAAACCCAATCCTCCTCTTGTCAGGCTTTTCTCCAACATTGAAATCTGTTTAGTTTTACAAAATTGTTTCTGGAAGCATTTTACACCTTTTCAAAATGATACAGGAAGGTAAAAAAAAACTCATGTAAAGGCTCATTCCCAAAGTCAATTAAGATAAGGAGCATTAGTGTATTCTGGAAATCATGCCATTTTATTTATTTTTAATAAATGACCTTTCCTTGTGAAGCAAACAAATGTTCTGCCTCAAGTAAGTAATGTCTGACAAGCACTAAACAGTAAGAAATGGTAAACAATAAAACAACACCAAACATTGTCTAGGAGCCAGAGGATTTGACTGAAAGAGGTTAGCCTACCTTACTGAGATGGATGTTTATAACTAAAGAAAAGCTTGTTTTTCTGAAGGTCAAATGGGTTCCCAAATATCTGAGGAGTAAGCCTAAAACTTACTTGAATCACATGTTTTTCTTCTGCCTCTTAGTGAACATAGCACAACTTCCTACCGCATCCATGCAAGAGGAAGAAAACCAAAAGCCAGTAAATAGAGGAAGAATTTCAGTTGTGATAAAAGAGAAACTATTAGTTTGAAATGGGTGATTTGGCACGTATCTGTGGATTTGCTTATCTCTGCCCCTGAGCCATAAGCTTGCATGTTGCAAAGGTTACTGTGCTTTACTTGTGGAATCTGCAGCAGCTGAGCAGTGTTCATTCTAGAAGTTTTGCAGATAAAGCCACTGGTAACTCACACTGCCTGCCCATCCAGTTTATAGTAGTAAAGTATCTTTCCTTTGAAATATAGTCAGCAATTCCATCACTTATTAGCAGTGGCGACTTGGCCAAGTCACCTACCTTCTCTAAGTTCCCATTTCTGTATCTGTAAAATGGAATAGTCATACCTCTCTCACAGCTTGCTAAAGAATAAGACATTTTCAACTGTACATAGTGAACATATCATAATGTCTGTTATTACTAGCAGCAATAGCACCTCAGTGTTTTATTTTTGTTGTTGTTTTTTGTTTTTTGTTTTGAGATGGAGTCTTGCTTATCGTCAGGCTGGAGTTCAGTGGTATGATCTTGGCTTACTGCGACCTCCGCCTCCTAGGTTCAAGCAATTCTCCTGCCTCAGCCTCCTGACTAGCTGGGACTACAAGTGGACGCCACCAAACCCAGCTAACTTTTTGTATTTTTAGTGACACGGGTTTTCACCATGTTGGCCAGGATGATCTCGATCTCTTGACCTCATGATTCGCCCGCCTTGGCCTCCCAAAATGCTAGGATTACAGGTGTGAGCCAATGCGCCCGGCCCTCAGTGTTTTTTTGAAATGAGAAAATAGCTCTTTGCTTTATTAGCCTACTTGCAACAATCTTGTTTCCTTTAGGAAGCCAAATCATCATGAATACTTCTAGTTTTTAGGCCCTCTGACTTGTTTTCTTACCTGCAGAGTTTACTTTAGAGGTATCCTCTTTTTTATCCACTGTGACCCTGAGATCTTTTTCTAATATACCTTTACTAAACAGGTCATTAAAAAAAAGTCTTGTTTTTGGTTTTTTTTTTTTTTTTTTTTTTTTTTGAGACGGAGTCTTGCTCTGTCGCCCGGGCTGGAGTGCAGTGGCCGGATGTTTTTGCTTTTAAAATGTCCTTCCTGTTCCCAGAAATCTGTAGTAAGTTTGATTTGGTGATTGGGAATTTGATTCTTTCTCTCACAGTGTTGGTTGACTTTCTCCCATAGACCAAGAGAATATTTACTCAACCAAAATTTGAGGCACATTGTCTAAAAACTGCGAGAGTGAGTCAGAATATTTGAAACAGTCTTGGAAGCTTTAAAGAATATGGTCACCTTGTTTCACCATCAGGCCCCTGAGCTAACACACCAGGATGCCCGTCTCGATTATTTCTCATACTTGACTTTTTTGTAAATCTTCTAGGATTTAATTCATCCCTTCAGCTTTTGTTAACCCAAAAGCTAAAAGACTGGAACCTGTTTACCCAGTTTATGAAATGAAATAGTCAAAAGCGAACGATTTTCTTGTAAGTAAATACAGGAAACCACCTGGAAGGTTAATATTTGAGAGAACAGCAATGTTGTGGAGTTAACAAAGCTGTTAACAATGATGCCAATTTAAGCTTCCTCAAATAGAGCCACCCTTGATCATGGTACTTTAAACAAATATATAAAAATATAAAAAGGCATGTTGCAAGTTTTGGAACATGAAGGAATTCATAAAATCCAAAACTAAAAGGGAAGGAGACAAGCACCCAGGGCTATTTAAAAATAAATAAATAAATAAATAAATAAATAAAAAGTATCGTTTTTGGGAAAAAAATACTTTTAATCAGAGTTGAATATTCTTAATCCTTGGGCAAATGGGCTTAGTTTTCTATAGGCAACTTTTTTCCTGAGACAGAGCAACCTTCTGATAATTTTACAATAGGCCATTTTTGTGTCTAACACGTATTAAACAAGGTTCCTTACAAACTGTCTGACAATATTGTTTACTGATGAATAAAAACATTTGCATTTTATGTAAGAAGAAGAAAATCGGCATAACCTTCTCTTCTGTCTCTGAGGAAAACGAGAGACCACTATGGTAACAGCACACACTCCATCTTATTCTTGGACTGATCGAGCCCACTGGAAGAACCCTTGCCCATTTTGCAGTGTACTCGTTCAACACTAGCTCTGGAAGGTGTAAAATGCTTCCCCACAGAATGCTCCTCTGTCCTTGATGGCCTACAGTGTAAAGGAGCCAGAAGAAGTAAATGAAGCCCTCATTCCAATACCAGAGAAAGCCAGAAATCCAGGACTGGAAGTCAGAAAAAAAAAAAAACAAAATTCTTGGCTACTCTTGACTCTTATCCCAATCTCATCATCCACACTGTGATCATGTGCCTCTTAAGGGCTCAGGAAAGAGAGGGCTGAAGAAAGGGAAGCCTTGAGAAGAATGTGTTCTTCTACAAAGTGGGAAGTACCAATAACAATTTGTAGTATCCCTCCCTCCTCCGTGCCCAGCCCTGGAATGAACCCAGACAGGAAGCAATGCTTGCCCTCTTCCCAACCAAAACAGCCCTGCATAGGAATAAGGAGCAAGACAGACAAGGCAAGCAAAGAAGTGGGTAAGCCCTAAGATGTAGCAGCAACGGGCCAGCCATTGGCTGGGCTTCCACATGTGCCCTCTACGCTGCTTGTTAACTGTGGGCTCTGTTAACTGCTCAAGGGGGTGCTGTTTTGCTGAGGGAAGAAATAGTTGCAAAAAGAATTATCATGGGCTGGGGAATTGAGGTTTTACTGCTTTGCAGAATTTCATGTGCCAATTTCCTTGAAGCAGTTGTTGTCTTCATCTAAAAGAGGTGGGACAACAGTGACCTTTGGAAAAATAGCTGTGTGATTTCAAAAGTCTCTCTATAGTCTTTGTTCTTTTTTAAAATTTTTATTTAGAAAAAATAAATGTTCCTTGCAGAGCAGGGCTAACTCATAGGCATGCATCCAGAATTGGCCCAATCTTTGTTCTTTGTGCACTTTTCAGTTGGGACTGTCTCTGGAGTTTTTGTGCCTAAAGTTCCTTTAGGCACAACAGGTCAACATGGCAAATGTGGAGCTATTTCACTCTAATTTTCCAACTTCCTTTTGGACTTCAACGGAAAGGAGGTCCAAAGACAGCAAAAAGTGGCAATAGAGACGAGACACATTTAAAATTGATTTTTCCCTCTGCTTCCTGATTCCTAGGAACAAGGACAAGGTTAAATTCTCCACAACTCAAACCAAATTAGAAGCTCCCTTTTGGATGACCAAGTTCTCTCTGAAAGTTTGTTGGTGACCACAGTTTATTCCCTGAAACTGACTTGGCCACTAATTCACTCTGTTCTCTTAGGTGAGTAGTTTTGTCTTTCATTAAATCAGAGATGGTACACCCATCTACCATTAAGATCACCTCTTCCTGATTTAAAAACCATTGGTCCTGGAGCTATACTGCCAATGTCCAAATTCCAGCTCTGGGCCATTTTTACAGCTGTAAAACAGTGGACTGGTCAGATCGTCTCTCTATGCCTCTCTTTCCTCATCTGTGAAATGTACCTCATAAACTTATTCTGAGGATTAAAATCAGACACTGCGTGTGAAGCTTTTTACAGTCTGGAACGTGGTAAGAACTCACTACACATCCGATTTCTACTTCTCACAGGATGGTAATCCTCCAAATAGATCATTCCTACAGTCTCATCCAGGCTCAAATTCCTCCTGGACATTGCAAAACAAGCACATTTTCTCTCCATCCACCAAAGCATTAAATGGAAGTTCCAACTTCCACTAATTAAAATAGAGATGATGTCATTCAGAAAGCAGAATTGCATTCCTCTTGCCCAAATGTTCTTACATCTGGTCCTAATCATTTTCTTCTCATTTTTGGATTGGAAAAATAGAAGCCATGTCCATAGGTTGTCCTTTAGAAATTTAAGGGGTGATTGTGAATGAAATGGTGTGAAGCTGGCAAATTTGCTTCAAGTTTCTGATTTCAGGAATGGAGCACAGGAAAGCTGAACATCTAAATAGGGTTTACCCAGTCCTCAGTGTGTTTTCTTTCAGAGCCCAGCCATACAACACTACAAGTAACCACATAGCTGCTATTGATGGTGAATTCTTACTCCTTCTCCATAGAAGACATTTCTGGATCATTGTAAAGGCAGCTAGTTCTGAGTGCAAGGAAAAGATAGGAAGCAGTCAGTATTTCCCCACTGTCACCACTGTGAAAGCACAACAGATTTGAGGCATTTGAAACTGTTTAATGTGGTTCCATTACTAATACTGAACCGATCCATACCCGAACAGATGAGGAGATTAAGCTGCAACCCTTACCATCAGTTTTGAAATGCAAGTGATTGCCCATGATATAAAAACACAAAGCAGAGATTTAAAAACTCCAAATACCTCCAGTGGTCTCTTCTGTCCTCATTTCTCCCTGCCTTTTCAATTCGTCTTATTCAGGGGACATATTACAAAATTGTATTGGTACCCCAAATAATAAAATACTTTACACACAGAGGAAAATCCCTCTCAAGCAGCCTCATTTTATTCACCCATGAACACAGTTAATTTTCAGTTTTCATGAGAATGAGGATTTCCCAATACACTGAAAGAAAAAGTGTCACCGTCAGCTCTGCTCGTTGTTGTTACAGAAGTAACAGGACACTTACCACTCCATACAGCTGAGCTGTGTCCAGGTGCCACAAATGAATCCTACTATTTACCTCAACTGAGTATGCCCAGAAAACAAATATAATCTTATAAAATAATAAATAAAAGTGTTTTTATGGAATTTATGTTTTTTGGTGTAATATTAGCTGTTTTTGATATTTCATACTGGTGTGACTTCTCTGTTAGCAAATTTCAAATTTGCTTTCTGTTAATTCTTGATGAATACTCGTTACACCTTAACCTTTATACCCCTCCCATATTTTTTTTTTTTTTTTGAGACAGAGTCTTGCTCTGTCACCTAGGCTGAAGTGCAGTGGCGCTATCTCAGCTCACTGTAACCTCTGCCTCCCAGGCACAAGCGATTCTCCTGCCTCAGCCACCCAAGTAGCTAGGACTACAGCTGCATGCCTCCATGCCCGGCTAATTTTCATATTTTTGGTAGGGGTAGGGTTTTGCCATGTTGCCCCAGGCTGGTCTCAAACTCCTGGACTCAAGCGATCCTCCTGCCTTGGCCTCCCAAAGTGCTGGGATTACAGGCGTGAGCCACTGTGCCCGGCCTCCCATAAATATTTTATTATTGACAAACAAACACTATTTAAAGAGCTTCTGTGATCCTTTTTAAGTGCAGCTGTCCTCTTTGTAATATAATTTCACAAGCTAATTTATCTGTTTGCACATAAGAGGATCCATGATGAAGGTCAGGTGTTTTGTTGAAAACGACAGGAGGCTATCTCCCCAAGTGAGACAGCAACCTTCCTTTATCACTCCCTACCCTTCTTGCTGGTGGTCTGATATTTTTATAGGGAATATTTGGCAATTCCAGTGAGCAAGGACAGTCAAGTAAGTGTTGACAGTGTGCTTAAAAAAAAAAAAAAAAAAAGCAAAGCTGGAATGGAATCAAGAAAGGGCAATCTTCCAAACTCAGCTTTTCTGCTTTTTAATTTCAAGTAATCCTCCCAAGGAAAACAGCAATTTGCAAACCCTTTAATACTGTCACTCCAAAGGCAACACAGGGATGCGTCCCAATTTTCGAAATAAGAATGGTTCTTTGTATACTATTTATCCTTCAGAAGTATAATACTTTCTTTCCTGTACAGAGCTAAGGTTTTAAAGAAAAGATAAGGCAGGTTGAGCAAATCACTTTCTGAAATCAATTAGAGTTGGGGTGCAGTTTGAGTGGTGTGTGTGTGTGTGTGTGTGAGGGGAGAGGGAGAATGTTGGGAAACACTAGTGGGCATAAAGCAAAACAGTGGACAGATAGGTTTTGTTGCCTGACCAAGTGTATGTTTGCCTTTGGTTAGACCCAGCCAGAAGCTTTCTGAACAAGTCATGTGGAAAGTCAGGCACATCTGTCAACAGGAAGAATCTGGGTATATCTGGCATCTAGCACTAGATCTGCAGTGATCACGTTTATCATAGAGTCTCTCCTAGAATTCAGGGGCTACTTCAGAGGCTAAAAAGTAGTTGAAAAAGTGTTGCTGGTAGCCGAGATGGTGGGATTGTAAGGCATTTCAGTCACCTGCGGGGTCAACAGAGTAGAATTCTTTCTCTGTGCACATTTTCAAATGTGCAAATATATTTCAATTTCTCATACATGTGATGTTACCATCAAAAAGGTAGGATCAAAAGATCCTAGAGGGAAGATTCTTCAGGCAGATGGCTTTTACCTACTGAATCCAAAGCAAGAGCATACACTTCTAAAACAGATCTGATTATTTGTATTTGGCCCTTGACTTTTAAGCAGTGGTTCTCAACGCTGGGTCCTGAGACCAGCAGCAGCATCACTGGGAACTTGTTAGAAATGCAGACTTTTTTTCTTGAGACAGGGTCTCACTCTGTTGCCCAGGCTGGAGTGTACTGGTAAGATCAATTAGCTCACTGCAACCTTGAATTCCAGGGCTCAACGGATCCTCCCACCTCAGCCTCCCATGTAGCTGGGACTGCAGGCACATACCACTATACCTGGCTAATTAAAAAAATTTTTTTTTGTAGAGATGGAGTCCTGCTATGTTGCCCAGGCTGGTCTCTAACTCCTGGCCTCAAGCAATCCTCCCCTCTCAGCCTCCCAAAGTCCTGGGGTTACAGGGACGAGCAACCTCACCTGGCCAGAAGTGCAGCTTTTTAGGCTCCACTCTAGAGCTGGTGAATCAGAAACTTTGGGGGTGAGACATGGGATTTTCTGTTTTACCATGTGCTCCAGGTCATTGTAATGCACAATAAAGTTTGAGAACCCACTGCTCAACAGCAATGAACTGCCTCTTATGCATTAATTTATGCAGCATAAATTTACTGAGCATCTATGTACTAGGCATGAGCATAGTGCTTCCTTTAGGAGGGAGATCAAAATGTCTCAGGACCATCTGAGCTATTTAAACACGTCGGGAGAGGGTTGGTAGGGGTAAGGAAGAGAACAAAATAGTGGATGTGAGAGAAAAAAGAGAAAGCTACAAAACTATCCAAAAACAATAATCATTTGACTGTGGCAGCTAAGCAGAAATAGTATAAATATAGAGGGAAAAAAATCTATTAAAAGAAGCAAGATTTCATGGTAATAATGAAAGAAACATGACAATATGACTTTATGATAGGTTTGTCTGAAAAATTATTGATGGTCTCTCCCCCTATCTTTTGTCTTGAAAATAGCACTTTAATTTCATAAATATGTTATCCTGAAAAAATAAATCTGAAAGAAAAACTCACAGAGAGTTCTCACTCTAGGAAATCTCATGACACAAAGCAGGTTGAGTGCAGATAAATGCTAAAGGAATGTTATACCAACACTCAGTTCCTTGATTACTAATATTTTCCTTACTTAACAACTTCTTACTTGTAACAGTTGGGATCAAGACTAAGAATTTTTTTAGAATAAAAAAATTACACAGTTTTGAGTTTCTTTAGTCTAACTGGGTGTCAGTTATCTTGAAAGAGAATGAGAAGATCAGAATATTAAAGAGTAAACTCCACTAACGCTAAACTTTCTAAAGCAAAAACCTATCCTTTAATTTTTTAACACAAAAGATTGGCACACTACAAGCAAATAATCGTATAGGTTACTTACAATAAAAATGTACCACAGGAGAAAAATGTCTAAATTGATTGTTTTAATGAGGAATTGGCATTTACAACTATGAAGAAAATGTTTATTAGTTAGATATTATTTATTCAGAATTTATAACTGTTGGGACATTGTCCAGGCCTTCTGCTTTTGCAATGTCTATTAAAATGGGAGCTGGTTATAAAAATGAACAGTGTAAGCAACATTTAAAATGGGGAAGAAAATGTGCTTAATACAGCAGACTTTTCAAATAGTATTTGCTTATATCTAACATGTATTATCAGAAAATGTCTTTGTAACTTGGAAACGAGAAAAGAGAATAACTGGATTTTTTTTTTTTTTTGAGACGGAGTCTCACTGTGTCCCCAGGCGGGAGTGCAGTGGCATGATCTCGGCTCACTGCAACCTCC
>NW_012115788.1:881692-894562 GCF_000951035.1 Colobus angolensis palliatus | reverse complement strand
GCCAGGATGGCCTCGATCTCCTTACCTTGTGATCCGCCCATCTCGGCCTCCCAAAGTGCTGGGATTACAGGGGGCGGGCTGACTTTCTATTGGTTGGGCTATTTTACAACTCAGTAGGGGCAGAGGTTAACTTGTAGTTTTTGACCAGCAGAGATGCAAATAATTTCTGTCCAGTGGAAAAGATAACCTCAATATTACAGTTTATTGCCCTGTTGTTTATTAACCAGTTTTGTATCTAACCCAACAATCTTATCCAAATACTCTTCTGTAAATTATCTATAGATATCTAGCTGCTCAAATGTTCTTTGAACTGGCTTTAACACCTTAGTAGTTCCTGCATTAAACAATCAGTTGAATAAAATCATTGGCATGTGTTCATTTTATATTTGCATGAGAGTTATAATTTTGCCTTTTTGAGAATCATACTTTGACAATAGTGGGCAATGACTTTTGTTTTTCTATTCATCAAAATAGCTCAGAGGTTGTTAGTTAAGCAATATTTCCAAAGTCATTAAGTAAGGCGTTGTTGTTTTAACTCATAGAAGGCCATGAAATTGATTCTGCAAAAATCTTCCAAATTTCGATGTGCTATTATTTCTCCCCATTGGTATGAATTAGTGAGGTTCTGTTGCCTGAAAACCTAATGATCATCTCGATGTCACACTATACGTCGCAGTGCCTGTGATGTGGTCTTTTGTTGTGCCTAGAATTACGTGTACATTAAAAAACAACAACTATAGTGACAAATGCATTCCTCAATATAACCAAGATCATGGGGAAAAATAGACTGTAGTAAGAATAATAGAGATTACATCTATCATCGGAGAAAGAGAATTTCTAAAGTGCATTATTATCAGGAAGCAGGAATAAAACACCAGGCATGCAGATTTTCCCAATTCTATTCTGAAATGCAAGCCAACATCATGCCAGCCACTAAATGAAAACTGAGTCTTACTTAGCTGCTTCTGAAGCTTCCCTCAGTTCTTCGTCCAGTCTGCAGGAGCAAAAATTATTGGTGTGGAAAAGAAACAAAAAAGAAGCAAGCAGAGCATGAGACAGTCACTCAGCAAAGCAGAGCCAAACAAAAGTGGTGCATATGTGCTTTTCAAAACCGTCTTCTGGAGTCCTGAGACGTACTCCTTCCATTAAATATACTGTCATTTCCTCCCATTCAGTGTTTATGTACATTTACTTTGCAAATTCCTTCATAAACAGTAGGTATAAGTTGCAAAGGGATCAGAAACATGCTGGCTGAATAAAGCTGAAAACATCCACATCAGTCTGGTAGGTACAGTTCAAATTAGCTTGCAGCCTGGGCCAAGTCAGGGATGTATCTGGTTTAGTAGGTTTCAGTTGCAAATCAGGTTGACCTCAACAGCTTTACACACAGGACAGAGACTGGAAATGGCATACAAAAGACTGATACAGTGACCTCTCGCTCTGGTAGCTTGTTGAGGTCACCCACAAGTAAGACACTGATGTACACACACAGGATCCAGCGTGAATAGGAGATCAGGAGATTTTACCTCACACTTCTCTTATAAGATCTCTCTTCATCGTACCTTACAAAAATAAAAACGAGTGCCATAAGGAAAATGAGCAAACAGATGGAAAAAACGACAAGTAAATGATTTAAACGACAGTCAAATCATGAGAGAAAACGCCTATCCAGATACAGTCATGCACTATGTAACGTCATTTGGGTCAGCGATGGACCACATATATGGTAGTGGTTCCATAAATTAGAATACCATAATTTGACAGTATCTTATCTATGTTTAGATACACGAATACTTACCACTGTGTTACAGCTGCCTGCAGTATTCAGCACAGTAACACGCTGTACAGGTGTGGAGCCTAGGAGCAACAGGTTATAGCAGATAGCCTAGGTGGTGTAGGGGGCTCTGCCGTCTAGGTTTGTATAAGTTCACTCTATGATATCTGCACAATGATGAAAGCATCTAAAGACGCACATCTCAGAACATGTCTCTGTCATTAGGTGATGTCTGATGGTAATAATAAAATTGGCATTTGGGAGACGTCTTATTTTCATTAGATAACAATCAATGTTTATAATTTGTAAATATATGCAGTCAATCCTCATTATTTGCAGATTCTATATTTGTAAATTTGCCTATTCACTAACATGTTTATAACCACAAAATCAATACAAGGTACTTTTTGGGTCACTTGTGGACATGTGCAGAGTGGTGAAAAATTTGAGTTGCCCAATGTTCATGTTGCCACCTGGCAATGTGTGAGCCTCTGTCTTCTTGTTTCATACGTA
The DNA here is from genome assembly GCF_000951035.1 of Colobus angolensis palliatus. NCBI lineage: Eukaryota > Metazoa > Chordata > Mammalia > Primates > Cercopithecidae > Colobus > Colobus angolensis. Next base: position 892,275 of record NW_012115788.1, on the reverse strand, counting down.
AACAACTGTCCTTTTCACAACCTATTTAGTGCTTTTTTTTTTCTCATTTTTGTATTTTTCCTTGGTGATTTTGCTGCTCAAATTGGCTTCCAAGCATAGTGCTGAAATACTGTCTAGTATTCCCAAGTGCAGGAAGGCTGTGATGTGCCTTATGAAGAAAATATGCGTGTTAGATAAGCTTCGTTTATGCACAAGTTACAATACTGTTGGCCATGAGTTCAATGTTCATAAATCAACAATGTATACTAAGTAAGGTTCATTTAAACAGAAACACACATAAACCAAGGTTATATATTGATTGATTGACTGATTGATGAAAACATTGTGACCAGAGGCTTGCAGGAACCAAACACCCTGTATTTTCCCTTGGAACACTATTTCAGTATTCCCTAATTAAGTGTTTGCAGTGACTTTATAGAACATAACTGCCACAAATAAGGAGAATCAACTGTCACCAATGATTATAAATTTGGTTCTAGGTTGAGCAAGTTTTTCTTTCATTTAAGCCCTTTGATGACAGGCTCCATCTCAGCTGAGGACTGGTCTTGGGAGTGGCTGAGATTAGATCCTTTGAATGTTATTCAGTGATAAAAAGAAGCCATGGCTTGTATCCATTTGAAATTTGCATAACATGAAATTGGGGCGATGAAGGTCAGTAACAGAAATGGCAGAAAGGACATCCCAAGGAGATAATTACAGAAAACAGAACACACGGACATGTGGGCAGCACGTGAATGGTGGTAAATTTCTTCCTCCAGAAAAAAATTTTTCCAAATAGAACCCTTCCTGAAATAACTTTTCCCAAATGGAGCCCTTGAAAACTGATGTGTGCAGATGAATAAAAAATGTCCTGGCTATACTTAACTTCTCACTTGAACTTTGCCATATGATAGACAGTCTCTAAAAGCAACATGCGTAACAATAAATAAGATTCTGGATTGCAAACTCTATGCTGGGAGGCTTTGAAAGTGCTTTGTGTACCGTTTGCATTCAACCCTCAGGACCATTCCAGGAAGTGCAACTTACTTCCTTACTTTACAGATGCCGAAGCTGAAACTCAAAATATTTTAATTAATCATTTTAATAGATGACTTGAGGTCTCAGAGACATTGAGAGGTTGGAGGGAAGGTTCAAATCTAAGGCTCTAAAGCCCATTCACTTTTCATTCTATTGCCTCTGCCACACCATGGAAGTGTTACTGTGTTTACTTGGAAAGTGGTCAATGCTCAATTTCACTAGAAGGGAGAATGTCCTTGTCATCTTATTGAATGTGAGTACTCCCATACTTCTTCTTCTTCCTTTTTTTTTTTTTTTTTGAGACAGGGTCTCACTCTGTCACCCAGGCTTGAGGGCAGTGGTGCGATCTCGGCTCACTGCAATTTCCGCCTCCCAGGCTCAAGCAATCCTTCCACTTTAATCTCCTGAGTAGCTAGGACTACAGGTGCATGCTACCATACCCGGCTAATTTCTGTTTTTTTTTCACAGAGACAGGGTCTCACCATGTTGCCCAGGCTGGTCTTGAACTCCTGAACTCAAGCTATCTACCCTCCTTAGACTCCCAAAGTACTAAGATTACAGGTGTGAGGCATCCCTCCCTGCCTCCATACTTTTTACATTTAAAGAGTAGAAGTGGGTTTTGAAGATGGAGTACACCTTTTTGAGGCAGCAGCCCAGAGCTATGAGGTGTGCTGGTTGTGGAAACGCTATGAAGCTAATGAGGGTTGAAGCCATCATTAGGATCTTATGAACACTCCGTTTGATTCAGTGAGCCAACTGACCACTGGAAGCCCAGTCAGTATCCTGTGTTCATGCCCGATATTGCTTATGTAGGAAAACCAAATGCATCTACTTCTGAGCTTTGAATTTTGAAGGATACTCTAAGGGAGGTAAAGGAATCTCCTAGAAAAGAACATGGGAATTTTGGTGCCAGGCTGACTTGAATTTGCATTCCAGTTCCATCTCTTCCCGGTTCCTACTTACACTGTGCCTAAGTAACTTCTTACTAAGTTATCTCCCCTGCATCTGTAAAACAGGGGTTTACTATGGGAGTCAAATAAATGATATAAATAGAGCACTGCTATGCTTGGCATATCATAGACACACATTACACGACAATTCTTTCCTTCCAATTTCTAGACTGGGCCTTTTTAATTAATTAACTTAATTTTTACAGTGAGAGGACTCTTTTTTGGAATCCCAAATGAGAGGTACATTTTGCTATCCGTTTTATGGAGGAAGATGAATGACACTTGTCTGTTTTCTTTGAGCTAATGGTTAAATCCCTCTCCACTCAAATGAAATGAAAAAGGCTAACGATTCAGATACAGTGGACAAAAAAAAAACCGAAAAAAAAACATGACACACAGAAAACAACCGTTCTTTGCAACAATGTACCAGATACAAGTGTTCATTCTCCCATATCCCTGTTTTACAATCCCAGCTCCAAGTATTCATTTTGTTAAATTTTATCCTAATGTTTGTAGCATCATCCTGAGACCTTCAGTACCCATGCAGGAGGCTGACGCTGATACTGCGTTACCCTCTACTGAGCAAGAAAACCATTCCTCACCGCCTCACCCACCACTGGGCAAATGCCCTCTACTTAATCATGACAAACAGAAAAGGTTTAGAAGAAACAGTTATTCATTTCTATTTTCCTAGGGTTATGTAGATAAATTACTTTGTATAAGACAATAAAGAAATCCAAGCTATACTAAGACCATCTTGTGTCTGTGCAGAGTGGGAGACAGCATACCAGTTAACCAGTGTAACTGTTACTTTTTCCAAAGTGGTAGTAAAGTTCAAGGTAAAAATGAACAATAATCAAATAACCCCAGGAAAATATTATGTGAAAGAGGATCTGAAAGAACACAACAATTATCTATAGATTATAGGAAAAAATTATATTTATTGGAGGATATTTAATATTGTTTTAAAAATAAGATAATGCCATTTCCCCTCTGTTCCAGAACTGACCTCTTTACCAACCCACTTCTCCAAACATACACTTTTTTTTTTTTTTTTTGATACAGGGTCTTACTCCCATTGCCCAGGCTGGAGTACAGTGGCACCATCACAGCTCACTGCAGCCTTCACTTCCCAGGCTCAGGTGATCATCCTATCTCAGCCTCCTGAATTGCTGGACTACAGGCAAAAGCCACCATGCCTGGCTAATTTTTGTATTTTTAGTAGGAACGGGGTTTTGCTATGTTGTCCAGGCTGATGGCAAACTCCTGGGCTCAACTGATTCTTCCACTTGGCCTCCCAGAGTGCTAGGATTACAGGTATGAGCCACCACACCCAGCCTCAAACTAGTACTATTTCTTAAGAAATCTCTGAAACCGTCAGGACTTACTTGATGATGCTCTCTGGAATGTGGATGCAATCCATTGGGATCAGCCCACTGAGTTCTGATAAGCTATTGACATATTTAATTTTACTGCTGAATTTTGAACTAAAAAAAAAAAGAAAAAATGTGTATCATTAGTCACTACCTTATCCATCCCAAGACTACTGCCTTTTCTTGAAAATCCTGATACACTTAACATCTTGCCCCAACACTCTTACTAAGAAAAGAGGCTAACATTATTTCATGAGTTACAATGTGCCAGACACTGTTTTGTTGTTGGTGATGGTGGTGTTTTGTTTTGTTTTTTAAATTGCCATGTAAAAATGTTTAACACGATGTTTTGAAATATGTATACATTGTGGAATGGCTAAACTGAGCTGACATATGTATTACTTCACATGCTTTTTTTTGATACTGAAAATCTACTGACTTAGCAATTTTCTAGGATGCAACACATTGTTATTAGCTATGGTCACCATATTGTTCAATAGGGCTCTGGAACGTATGCCGCCTAACCAAAATTTTGTGGTCTTTGACCAACATCTCCTCACTCCCAACCCCCAGCTTCTGGTAACCACCATTCCACTCTCTACTTCTGTAAGCTCAACTTTTTTAGATGCTACATATAAATGAGATCGTGCAGTATTTGGCCAAATGCTGTTTTAAGTGGTTTACACATACGAATGCATGTATTTCTTATTATAGCCTAGTGAGGTAGACACTATTATTATCTGCTTTTCAAAGATAAGGAAACAGATACAGAGCAGTTAAAGTGTTTGCCCAAGGTCTCACCATTAGTAAATGGCAGAGCCTGTACTGATCTGGGCAGTCTGACTTTGGCATTCACACTCTTGGCCATACATTGTGCGGCCTTCCAGTGTTTCCTGCTACTCTGAATAATCACTGCTTTATGCCTCGTTTGTCTCTGTTTGTTTGTTTGTAACAAACAAAAATCTTATCATTAGTTCTTTCAGAATCTAGCAAGTTTGATGATACTAAAAAAATATGTAAACTCATTTTTTTTAAATTTGTTTTATTTTTTAAAATGTGGTTTTTAAAGTTTTAGGTTGAACATTTATTCTAGATGAACCAACATTCAAATATATGTTCCAATAATTGGATTTAAATTACTAACAGCTTTCATCTAAATGTGTTCGTTTTAGATATGTGTAAACGCACAGAGAACAACTTAGAAGGATACCAATGAAACTGATAAAGGAGTTTGCCTCTGGGGAAGGGGATTAGGAAGAGGAATTGGTAATTGTTAAAGGAAGAACTTGGTCTTATCTGTAATGATAGGATGCATTTCTCAAGAGTGCATTTTCTTATTACTTGTGTAACGGCAAACTAATTTAAAAAGTGTATCATTCCACTGGAAAGAGAACTCGATCAAGGGTCTAATGTTCTTGAATGGTTTCAAATGAAAAGGTCTCTCTAGTCTACTGGGATCTTGCTGAGCTGTGTACCATCTGTACTGCCTTGTGTTTAACTACTGTGCATTCTAGTAAGAAGCTTTTTTGAGGTGTTTCTTCTATCCATCTATCTTTAACACTTTACTTGAAATTTTGGCCCTGGGTCCAAGAGACCTGTGAACAACCGTCCTCTCCATACAGTAGCTTCTGTCCCTCCTGATAGGTCTTGGGTCAACACACATTACCAGTGATATGCTATATTAAGCCTTTTTCTTCCTGTGGAGTTGTTGAGCAAGATAAGATTTTGATAAAAGACTGAGTGGGTGACTGAGAGGGAGAAGAAGTCATGCAAATGGAAAACCTCCAGCTCCAGTGTTAATATTCACTGGAATTTTACAGTTCTCTGAACATGCCATGTTCTCTCTTTATTGATGTATTTGTATCTGGCGTTTTGTCTACCTGTTTCCTCAACCTGGATTGCTCTTCTCCCTAATTTCAGCTGGCCAATCCTACCAGTCCTTCAAAACTCACCTCGAGGGAAGGTCTCCTTCTGCAAAGCCTCTCTTGAAGCAGATTATCAGCTTTCGCTCTCTAACAGGTATACCCCCAAATTCACCCTCACCTTGAGCCATCACCTCCTCAAAGTGCAATTATATGCTATATTGTAACTGTTCACTTGTCTGCCCATGTCTGCTTAAGGCTCTGTGCTCCTTAAGGACAGCAATTGAGCTTTGTTATTTCCCAATCCAGTGCTTGGCACAGACAAATTACTCATTTTTTTTCCCAACTTTTATTTTAGTTTCAGGGGTACATGTGCAGGTTTTTACATGGGTAAACTGCATGTCACAGTGGTTTGATGTACAGATTATTTTGTCACCTAGTTAATGAGCATAGTAGCTGACAGGTAGTTTTTTGATCCTCACTCTCCTCCACCCTCCACCCTCTAGTAGTCCCTGGTGTCTGGAGTGTACTCAATGTACAGTTCCCACTTATAAGTGAGAACATGCGGTATTTGGTTTTCTTAGGATAACCCATGATAATGACCTCCAGCTCCATCCATGTTTTTGCAAAGGAAGTGATTTAGTTCTTTTTTATGGCTGCTATATAGTGTATATGTTCTGCATTTGCTTTATCCAATCCATTGTTAATGGGCATCGAGGTGGATTCCATGTCTTTGCTATTGTGAATAGTGCTGCGATGAACACACGTGTGCATGTGTCTTTATGGTAGAATGATTTATATTCCTTTGGGTATTTACCCAGTAATGGGACTGGCAGGTTGAATGGTAGTTCTAAGTTCTCTGAGAAATCTCCAAACTGCCAATAACTCATTGTTTAAAATGAACTTGCCATATACCTCTATCATAGATGCTACCCTTTAGTAGAGAAAAGACCTGTCATACATCTTAGTGGTCTCTTTTTTCAGATCTACAAGTTGCTAACATTGAAGTAAATTGATTCAAAGGAGGATCTTTAGAGGGGTTCCTACATGATGAAACTGTAGAATACAATTATTCAGTACTTGATGTAGGTTTTCTTTAGAATTGGGCAGACAATTGGTTTCAAAGACTGAGCCTATCATTTATAGGCTGTGCCACCCTAGACCTGAGGTTGGTAAATGACAGCTCGTGGCTGAAGTCAGCTTGCTGTCAGTTTTTTATTATTTTTTTTGGAGGCTAGGACTCACTCTGTCACCCAGGCTGGAGTGCAGTGGCATGATCATAGCTCACTATAGCCTTGAACTCCTGGGCTCAGGTGATCCTCCTGTCTCCGCCCCTGGAGTAGCTAGGACTACAGGCACATGATACAGTGCCTAGCTAAATTAAAAAAAAAAAAAAAATTCCAGAGACAGGGTCTCCCTATGTTGCCCAGGCTGATCTTGAACTCCTTGCCTCAAGCAATCCTCTTGCTTCAGCTTCCTGAGTAGCTGGAATTACAGGCACAAGCCTGTCTGTTTTTTATAGCCCCTGAGTGAAGAATGATTTCTATGTTTTTTTAAGTAGTTAAAAAAATGTAAAGATAAAAATATTTTATGATGTTGGCCGGGCGCAGTGGCTCACACCTGTAATCCCAGCACTTTGGGATGCCGAGGCAGGCAGATCACTTGAGGTCAGGAGTTCAAGACCAGCCTGGCCAACATGGCGAAACCCCGTCTCTACTAAAAATACAAAAATTAGCCAGGTGTGGTGGTGTATGCCTGTATTCCCAGCTACTTGGAAGGCGGAGGCAGGAGAATCACTTGAACCCAGGAGGCAGAGGCTGCAGTGAGCCAAGATCATGCTACTGCACCCCAGCCTGGGCAACAGAGTGAGATTCCCTCTCAACAAAGAGAGAATATTTTACGATGTAAAAATCATAGGAAATTCAATTTCGGTTTTCATAAATGAAGTTTCATCAGAGGCCAGGCATGGTGGCTCATGCCTGTAACCCCAGCACTTTGGGAGGCCAAGGTGGGAAGATCACCTGATCTCAGGAGTTCAAGACCAGCCTGGGAAACACGGCAAACCCTGTCTCTGCCAAAACCACAAAAGCTTAGCCAAGTGTGGTGGTACATATCTGTGGTCCCAGCTACTTGGGAGGCTTAGGTGGGAGAATCGCTTGAGCACGGGGAGGCAGAGGTTGCAGTGAGCCAAGATCGCACCACAGCACCCCAGCCTGGGCAACAGAGTGAGACTGTCTCAAAAAAAAAAGTTTCATCAGAACACAGCCACTTACTTGTTTGCATGTGTCCTATGGCTGCTTTTACTCTATAATGGCAGAGTTGAGTAGTTGTGACTGAAACCATAGGGCCAGTGAAGCCTAAACTATTTACTAGTTGAATCTTTATAAACAATGTTTGCTGGTTCCTGCTTTAGACAATTTATGTGATCTCCCTGAACCTCAGCAGTTTTTCCTATACAATGGAAATAGTAAACAGAATGTGCTTCAGGCTGGGCGTGGTGGCTCATGCCTGTAATCTCAGCACTTTGGGCCAAGGCAGGAATATTGCTTGAGCCTAGGAGTTTGAGATCAGCTTGGACAACACAATGAGACCCCGTCTCTACAAAAAAATAAAAAAATTTAGCTGAGCGTGGTGGCATACACCTATAGTCCCAGCTACTCGGGAGGCTGAGGTGGGAGGATTGCTTAATCCCAGGAGTCTGAGGCTGCAGTGAGCCATGATCATGCCACTGTACTCCAGCCTGGGTGACTGAAGGAGACCTTGTCTCAAAACAAAAAACAAACAAAAAAGTATCTACTTTGGAGGACTGTCATTAGGTTAAATGAGGTAATGCAAATAAGCACTCAACAAATTAAGCCATTATTAGTCATAATTTACCACAACACTATTGCTATAATTTCATTATTACTGTTGTTATTATCTTGAAACTCTCTTCCATAAGTAGTGTTGGATTATAATAATTTTTAATATCCTTAGAGTAACAAATGTTTTCTTATTGTTAAACCACATTTGGCTTAAGGCTTTCCCTGTAGTTTGAGTTCCTAGGTAGCTAACTGCAACCTAACATGGTATGTAAATAAAATTCCAACCTAACTTATGAGTATATTTTTGCAAAGACTAGCTGAGTCTCAGCCAATCAAAGCAGCTGAGCTTCAGCAATCACAAGTTGCCAAATGATCAGACCATGACCATATAAGGCAAATGCTTCATCACACTGTACCCAAATAAGATAACTGCTGAGCTGTACCCAATCAAGCTATTTCTATACATCACCTTGCTTTTCTCTGGACAAATACTGTCTGCCCACTTTGCTGGGTGGAGCTCTCTGAACCTCTCCTGGTTCTAAGTGATGCTGGGTTCATAAATCATTTTTTGCTCTAATAAACTGATTGATTTGTCTAAAGTTTATCTTTTAACATTACTTAATCAAGAAAAAACCTTTGTTTTATAAGTGCTGAATTATTAAGCAAACTTTGAAGAATCCGTAATTATGCTAATGTTTACCTTTCTACCCATTAAACTTTTTGAGCTTACCAGCATACATGGATTCCTACTCCCTAGTTAAAGCATTTCCTGAAATTAATTAAAGTAAGTGGCTCTTTGTATACCTTAAATAGGTCTAAATTTTTTTGTTTGTTTGTTTTTTGGAGGCACAGTCTCACTCTGTTGTTCACGCTGGAGTGTAGTGGTGTGATCTTGCCTCACTGCAACCTCCACCTCCCAGATTCAAGCGATTCTCCTGCCTCAGCCTTCCTAGTAGCTGGCACTACAGGCACGCCACCACCATGCCTGGCTAATTTTTTGTGTTTTTAGTAGAGATGGGGTTTCACATGTTGGCCAGGCTGGTCTCAAACTCCTGACCTCAAGTGATCTGCCCACCTAGGCCTCCCAAAGTGCTGGGATTACAGGTGTGGGCTACCCTGCTTGGCTGGTCATAATATTTTTAAAAGCAATTTAACATAGTATGGTAAACAGCTAACCTTTGCCAGAGGGAAACTAGGATGAATCCTGCTACTCAGTTGAAGATTAATTGAAATTTTCCCATCTTAAAGTTATTAATGAATTACTTCTAAAAATTCTGATAACTTTGTGTCTTCAGTGGTTTCTTCTTGTGTATAATGAAGACAGTAACAGTATATCATGTGATTGTTTAGATTCAGTTTACCATTTTAAGAATTCTTGATTTTCAGGTACCTTTTTCAGCATTAGCAATTGGAAGTGGGGAATAAGAATAATAAATAAATATAAGTAAATACTGAACATGAAAGGTTGAATCTGGAAGCTAAAGTAAAATCTATACACACAAAAAAAAGATTTTAAAGTTTATTTTTTCCCCAGAAGCAAAGTTATCAGAAGTTTAAAAGACACTCATTAATAACTTTAAGATGGGAAAATTTCAATTAATCTAATCTGTACCCTGATGGTGGGCAAGATTTTATTCTGTTTTTAAAGCTGTCTAGAAAATAAATACTATTCCTTTCATTTAACTATTTGAAGTCTTACTATATTAAGAACCATATCTTACTTTATTTTGCATCACCAAGATATAAGGTTATACAGAACCTAACATAAAATAAGTAACAAATATTCACTGAATTGAAACCAAGACTCATGGGTGATCAAAACACAGCTCTCAAAATGGCTGCCCAGACTCTATAACTTTGGTAGTTACACAAACTTTGCGTAGGTCTGTTCAGAAGAAATGGCACAATTGAGACATGATATGGCTTCTGTTTCTGCCTTGATTCATCTTTATTTTCCATCGTCATATTACTCTACCTTTCTATTCTCTACATAATAACATATCACTTTAAATGTATTATCTATTCCCCTTTCTAATGTGTTTGAAAATCCCACCACTTCATCTTCCATGTTTATAGCAAGCAATTTAGAGGTCATGTTTTATAATGATCTGGGGGAAATATTCATAATGAAAGCATTTTCTCTCTTAATTAGGAATGCTTGATGAATAGTCCAAAGCACCTTTCTAGGAAAGACAGAGACAAATATATTTCCCTGGGTACTCTTAGTTTATGAATTCTTGTTTTTAGGACAATAAGCACATATTTAAAAAAAACTACTAGTAGTACTTTTATTTTATGACAGTATTAACTATACCTTATAAAAGGTCGTGTCACAGCAAGGATTGTTCTGATGAACCAAGATGGATGAACAATGATGAATGATTTCAAATTCTTCCTCAACCTATTTTGAAAAAAGAAAAAATACATTACTCTTAATCCATTTTCAATGGGAATTAAAGCATAAAACATATTCCTAAATAAGAATATATATAATTTAAGTCTGGCATGGTGGCTCATGCCTGTAATTCCAGCACTTTGGGAGGCCAAGGCAGGTGGATCACCTGAGGTCAGGAGTTC
>NW_012115788.1:877999-881448 GCF_000951035.1 Colobus angolensis palliatus | reverse complement strand
ATCAGGCCACTGCACTCCAGCCCGGGTGACAGAGCAAGACTCCATCTCAAAAAAAAAAAAATTAGCTGGGCATGATGGTGCCCGCCTGTGAGTCCTTGCTACTCAGCGGGCTTAGACAGGAGAATCGCTTGAACCCGGAAGTCAGAGGTTGCCATGATCCAAGATCATGCCACTGTACTCCAGCCTAGCTGACACCAGTGAGACTCCAACAACAACAACAAAAATGTGTGTGTGTATATATATATATATAATTTTAGGGAGTTCTATGCAAGTTACTATTGCCTGGTAGGAAGATATAGAATGGCCATGATTAATTATGAGAATGCTTTTTGAGATGTAATTTGAAACTTGTATGATTCAAACCTCATTTTCTCATAGAACTAAATGTAAAATAGAATGGTTATGTTCTTAGAGTGCATGAATCTATAGCCAACATGGTGTATTTTTGTTTATTCTCGCCAGCATTACCTTTACTATTTCGGAAGGAAAACATGCTTAATAGCAACTTAGACAATTTATTTGATCTTATGGAGACTTGATTTCTTCTTGTGTATAATGAAGATAATAACAGTATACCATGTGGTTGTTTAGCCTTCAGTTTACCAAAATCAAAATAGTGATTAAATAACAGAGTGCACATACCGTCTGTCAATCATCTGGTAGCATTTCTTCATCCAGCCTAGCCCTGGCATCTTCCGTCTTGGTGTTGCACCATTCAAGTACACAATCATATAGTCTTCAGCTACCATCAACTCTAAAGTACTTATTACATATCTGATCACAGGAAGGAAAAGAAATGTTTTCAGCTCCCACATAAAATATTTCATCCTATTGACACCATAATTACATAACATTAATTATGTAAGTACAGGGTGTATGAAATTTAAGAATGGTTGTGCATATTACCTCTTTACCTTGGGAAGAATACAGTTACCTAAGAGTATTCCTCTGAGAGTATTACTCATTTATCGGTATGACTATCTTTTAAATGTAGGTACACTAGAAAAATGTATGGGTTAGAAAGAATCCTGACTTTCAAAACTGTCAACAATGTTATCAAATACTAAGGGTAACTCAGGTTAAATAAGGGCAGATATTAATGAAGTCAGGTTATAGTCAGTCTTAGCTGACTAAGAACACGTTATGAAGGAACAAAAATAATACTTTGCCCAAAGGAAATATTACAGAATTTTAAAATGCAAGCAAAATTCTGTTCATTTTCTTTTCAGTCTAGTCTACCCACAAAAGAACTCCTTTAAAGGTTTTAGCCCCTTGAGCAACATTCCTTGACAGAAACCTTACTGATGTTTCATTGAAGGCTTAGAATATTCTACATCATCTATTTTCTTTAACTAAAGATGATCTATCTGCCATTACATGCCACAGACATTAACTCAAAGCACTTTGTCACAAGTATCACTCACAGGAAAAGATTTTCCATGACATAGTGGTAATCCGCCCGACTGCTGTCTGGCAGAAAACAGGCGGCAAACACAATGATGGCATTTAGACCGTCCCCATAGTATCCTGGGGGACAAACAAAAAGACATTTGTAACCAATTGAAAGCTCTTAACAAGGTAATATCTGACCTAATGGATAAATCTGAAGCCTTGGCAAGTGTGTCTTTGTGGGTATATTAGCAGCATGAAATGGGGCTTATGTTGACTATAGGTCTGTAGGTATATACACATACAGTTATCTTTCAGTGGTTAACATCTATGTTTTATAGAGTGTTAAATATATAGCGCAATTAGATTTGCATATGTAGGCTATTCATATATTACGGATGATTATATGTGTTGTACATAGTTGTGAAGAGGGTGTGTAAATATTCAACATAACAAAAAATGAGCGGGGGCAAGACTGACATGAATGTCTGATTTATATAATACTAATATGTAAGTACTTATACAGTACTTCTTTCTTCTGATGGCTAAGAAAGAGATTCTGTTTGATCCTCTTTAGTTCTTTTTAGTTTTAGACACTGCTTAATTTAAAGGGAGAATTTAGCCACTGAAGTGCAATATAATCTCTCATTCACACACTCCAGTGACCAAATACTAGTGAGTAGACAAGTAAAACACCTTTATTTTGATTTCAAGGCCTGCAGTGCCCCTGGGATCAACAGACAGTGCAAGAACCCATGAGAAGTTCTAGCCAGGCCTTGTTCTGTGCAATATTTTACTGTCATCTAATCACCAGTGGGTATATAGAGTTTTAAAAAAACTGACACATTGGGCTCTGGGAGGACTAGACCAGGCTTAAGGGTATGTCCTGTCCTCCTACTCAAAGATTGGAGGAAATCTCTGTTTAATGATTCTACAGTCCAGAGCTATATGACACAACAAACCCATAACTGGGTATATTTTTGGGTATATCTTCCCCCATCTTTTTTGCACTAGAATCACGCTCTCTTTGTAGAGAACATCTTACTAAACTGCTTTTCAAGAGTTAACTAACTCCATCCAGATCTATATACAGCCAGGTTGGGTACTGTGGCTCACACCTGTAATCCCAGCATTTTGGGAGGCTGAGGTAGGCAGATCACTTGAGGCCAGAAGTTCGAGACCAGCCTGGACAGCATGGTGAAACCTCGTCCCCACTAAAAATACAAAAATTAGCCAGGCATGGTGGCGATGTAATCCTAGCTATTTGGGAGGTTGAGGCAGGAGAATTGCTTAAGCCCAGCAGGTGGAAGTTGCAGTGAGCCAAGATTGCGCCACTGCCCTCCAGCCTGGGTGACAGAGTAAGATTCTGTCTCAAAAAAACAAACAACAAAAAAATCTATATATAGCCAATATTTTACTGCCACGTAATCACTCAGTGAGTATTTAGAGTTCTGAGAAACTTACACGTTAAGTTCTGTTAAGGGGCTAGGTTCTGAATTCTACGAAGAGGAAGAAAACTTCCTCTCATAAGAGGAGGAAAACTATAGATGGGTCTGGCTAGATTATATTTGAGTCGTACAAAATTCTGTACTTTTGGGAAATCTTGAGAACTGCTTCCTGGAAACATGGGACTGAGGAGTGTAAGTGCTACTTGCAGGAGGTGCTGAGAAAACAGCAGGTGGGAAATGTGGAACGTGTGGCCATTGAAACTCCAGGGGTCAAGGAACATGTAGATACATCTCAGAACACCATTCCCCATCTTTTGAAAGCTCTGGCATAATTTTGGAATTGCCCTGTCTTTTTTTTTTTTTTTTTTAAATTTATTTTTTATTATTATACTAGGGTACATGTGCATAACGTGCAGGTTTGTTACATATGTATACTTGTGCCTTGTTGGTGTGCTGCACCCATCAACTCATGAGCACCCATCAATTCATCATTTATATCACGTATAACTCCCAATGCAATCCCTCCTCCCTCCCCCTCCATGATAGGCCCCAATGTGTGATGTTCCCCTTCCCGAGTCCAAGTGATCTCATTGTTCAGTTCCCACCTATGAG
>NW_012115788.1:819168-872689 GCF_000951035.1 Colobus angolensis palliatus | reverse complement strand
TCCGGCACTCCCCAGTGAGATGACCCCAGTACCTCCATTGAAAATGCAGAAATCACCGGTCTTCTGTGTCGCTCGCGCCAGGAGTTGGAGACTGGAGCTGTTCCTATTCGGCCATCTTGCTCCGCCCTTGCCCTGTCTTTTAAGCAAGCTTTACATTCCCAGGGTTTCTCTGAAACTCACAGCAGGTGTCAGTCAGAACCCCAGAGGTAACCATATGGAATGTCATGTGTCTTTCACACTTAATGTGTGAATTTTTATTTTTCAGTATCCCTGTCTAAACTATTGCAATTGAGGTCATATAGTTCTGGACTATAGAATCATTAAAGGGATTTTCTTCAAGCTTTGAGTAGGAGGACAGGACATATGCTTAAGCCTGGTCCAGTCCTCCCAGAACCCAATGTGTTAGTTTTTTCAAAACTCTAAATACTCGCTGGTGATTACATGGCAGTAAAGTAATGGCTGTATATAGATTTGGATGGAGTTAATTAACTCTTGAAAAAGCAGTTTAATAAGATATTTTCTACAAAGAGAGTGTGACTCTACTGCAAAAAAAGATGGGGGAAGAGACCAATACTAACTAAAAATATACCCAATTATGGGTTTGTGTGTATTACTAATTTGAGGTAGTTGTATGCAGTATTTATACTACAAATGATGATACGGTATTGTTGAACACAGTATTTATACTACAGATCTTAGAAGATGCTACCTATGTAAGTATTCAACTGATGCAACACACGTTTGTGAGAGAGTAATGTAGTAGCTTCTCTCTGGATTTTTTTGCTTTAGTTCCATCTTTTCCAATATGCAGGTATTTATCAACTACTTTTTAGAATGCAATATGAAGGAAAATGGCAGGAGGAGACATATCTTAATACAAAAATTGCTTGTTACCACAATTTCATTTCTGAAGACGCATAACTAAATGGAAATCCACAAAGGATATGGTGGCTTAGCTATACTAATCCTCACACTGCACAGATAAGCAATTCATCCTCAGCATGATGAAAAGACAGAAGTTCATTAAAAGAGACAACAGACATAATGAATCCAACTTAAAAGCAAGTAAGAAAGCATCCTTTCAAAAGCATCTTTCTAAATGTAGCAATCTGGCTCCAGAGTGTTACAGTAATTTCAAGATCATGACTGCTCAGTTACTTTGATTTCTTTCTTTATTTCCACGAACTTCTAAGAAATTTTTTTTTTTGAAAGGGAAAGACTGAGGTTTATAAACAGTACTTCAGACGTCATTTTAAATGGCAGTTCAGCTCACTGTGTAAATGCTATCTGCCCTTGGAATGCTGCAGCATCATGTTCATCCAAGTTTATTTAACTAAAGGAATACTATGGGATCAACTTACTGCTTCATGACCGCTGTCTAAGTAAGAAATGTCTCAATATAAAAAGTACAGAAATTTATAACGGAAAATGAAAATTTATGAATGAAAATTTGTTCTTTTGGATAGAGGATCTTTAAGAAGGGAAGAAGAGGCAAAAAGAGAAGGAAGAAAGTAGAAGGAGAGGGGATAACTGAAGGAAGGAAATAAAAGAAAAAGATTTCCACATGAAAGTTTTCCTCCAAAATCAACAGCCAGTGCCATTGGCAGGCTTGGGAGATATTTCAGATAATACCGTAATTTTTCTATAGCTGCTTCCTGCTAAAAAAATTTAAATTTAAATTTAAAAAATCAGATAATACTATAATTGCAGGCAAAGGGCAATAATTAGAATGTATAGGATCATTCACTTTTTGACCCTCCCAGATACCTTGAAGGGGTCAGCTAACCCCTCAATTTCTATTCTCAGATATGCAACTTACTCAAGTAAAGTTTTCTGGCAACAGCATAATTCATTTGAAGTCTGTTTTTAAAAACATTTCTTTCATTAGACTCTCTTCTCAAGAAAGGTGAGGTGAATTCAGGGTGTATGTGCTGGGTGGGGTGCATGAGCAGGAGTCTCCTGAGACCCTCTGAAGCAAGGGTGCAAACCTTACCTGAGTGACACAGACAGGCATGAAAGGGATGTAACACAAGTTTGCTGGCCAGCAAATGGAATGGAGACAGAAGGAAAGATGTCACAGTCGCAACCAAAACATACACACACACACACCAGCCAGCAACTCTTCTCCTCATTCTTTTCAGGGTCATTTGTCCAGCAAGACTGCAGAGAAGGTTACCTGAATCTCCTATAATGAAATAAGAGAAGTAAAAAAAAAAAAGAATCCTTGTTAAAATTACTTGGTGTTATTGTTCTCCATTATTTAAATGGGTTTCTCTGCTCCAAGTTAAAAAAAAAAAAAGCCAGTTCTAGCCTCAGAGGGACCCCATACTGTTGGCTGAGCAAAACTATCCAAACCCCTCTTTGCTTTGATTTATGCAGATGGCACGGATATTGCTATTGGCGCATAGGATGTGAACAGTGGTGTTGAGATCACCCTCATTTGACTGATGATGCCATTGAGACCCAGAGATGGTAAGTAATATACCAAGGTTACAGACTAGCAAGTGGCAGAAATGGGTACTGAGCCTCATTCTTCTACATTGTGTGCAGGGCCTCTGGCAATAGCTCATATCAAGGTCACCAAAGCTAAAGACTGAATTATTTATTCAAATACTGCCATCATGCACCAGTATTTTCAACAGGTGGGACATTTGGCAGGGCCTGGCTTTGAGGCTAACTTCTGCAGCTCTTTTGATCGCCCCCACCTTACAGTTTTTGGCACAGAGCACTGTGCAGCTGGCACTTCTCTATTGGCCCAAACGACAAAACTTCCTCACAGCAAAATACCAAGCACCAAATAAGATTCATGTTTACTGTAAAGTGATTGCTGCTTTTTAAACGCTCATCAGAAGCCAGAAGGACAAACTCAGTAGGTTGGTAAGTAAGGAGCTTTCTCATCATTATGGTTTAATGATGTAAACTCCTAATGTGGAAGACAAAGCTTTGGCAAATTCAGAAGTAACATCTGGAGCATCTTTACCTACAAAGCACAAAAGCTGTTCAGGGTGCAGGAAAAGGTGATATCTCTCTCTAAAGTTCCGGATGGGTGCAGCCAGAGGCACACTTCATGCAGGCCAGTGCCTGGAGAGGGCTGAGGCAGGGCTGGGGAGAGGGGAGGTGGCCTTCTCTTCAGAACAAACCGGACAGTCACACAGACAAAAACTGAGCTTGCAACACAGAATGGAGAAGAGCAAATGGCAAAGGGAGGAGGTGGCAGGGACGGAGAACACAGCAAACCAGGTTAGCCCTGAGGGCTCCGGTGAATTGTTATAAGACTGTGGCAGGCAGAAGCAGTGGCTTTTTCCAACCATCAGTGCACTGATGATAACCATTCTCTCCTGATTCGGACAACAGGCTGATGGGTGTGACCACGCCACCCAGCCCACCTAAAGAACAAGCAGGCGAGTCTACTGGCGTATTAGCAGATAACTAGCCCTAGAAGAGCAGCAGGACCACGAGCTGCCTTTCAACACAGGGACTCTGCATTTAGAAGCTGATGTGTATAGGGGCTTATCACTGGGTGGCTTTGATTTGACAGACATTTTTATTTTTTAATACTTTTTAAAATGAACACAGAGTACTCTTACAGGCAGGCTTTGTTTTGTTTTTATTTTCAAAAAGAAAACAAACCAAAAATATCTGATGGGTGGTGCAAAGGAGATGTGACCTGGGAAGATGGGGAAGACTGAGTGTTCCTCCTATGGTTTTCACATAAAACCAAAAGGGTTGACTCTACAGCCAGCTGTGTGTCACTTTCAGCAAGACTGGGCCAACTCTCATTCTGAAGGGCTATGGGCATGATTTCCCTTAGAGGAAACTGCTCCTGACAGAGGAAGCAGCTCTCAGGGGGTCATATTTCCATTTCAGGTCAAACAGTAAGGCGAGAAAAAGAAAGGCCAGGACCTGGGGCGGGAACTGGCATTCACCTTTGCTACAGTGGTCAGGTTCCCTGGGTGGTCCTGATAGTTATGTAGGGGTAGCAATGTATGGGATGGAAGGTGAAAAATCTGCCGGCAGAGAAAGGTTTGATTGAAATAACAAATCAGCCTTCTGCTTATTATAATAGAAAACAAAAGCAGTGTTTTGAGGCAGTGCTAAGACTCTTATTTCCCTGCCCTCATTAAGGAAGAGAGAACTGAGAGAGCAACAACTGCCTCGTCAGCTCACACTCTTTCTGGAACAGCTGGGTGGTTACAGTGGCGCCTCAGGACTTGGGAAAGGAAGGCAGGCAGCAGAAGAATCAAAATGCTGTCGATGTTTTCTGAAGTTGACAATGTTAAATGTGTTGCTTCCGCTCATCTGACATTTTGTGAATCCCAAATTAATCAAGGCCACATATGCTCCAGGAACCCTCAAGAAAGTGCTGGAAATACAAATGCACTTTTCTCTCTCCCTTGTCTCTCACCAAACAGGTGGAGGCTTTGACTGGGCTTGGCTGTTGTCAGGCCTAGATTTAATGTAGTGTCTAGAAAGGCAAACTTCAGTTAGGGGTAACAATTACCAGGCTAAGTCTAAAAAAAATCCCCAAAGCTTCTGAAGAGGATTCAAAAGCCCATCTTGCAATGAGAAGCACCTCGGGGGTAGTGTTAGGACACAGGCCACGGTGTCACATCTTCTGTTCAGTTCAACCGTACAATGGACTGATAAGAATGACAAACAGACATTTAACTTAGACCACTATGACTTTCAATACATTGGCACAGAACATGATTGCTATCAGATATGTAGCATGAAAAGGCCGTTTTATATGGGAAAGTTGTCTTTGCCTAGTAGGATTTTAAATATTTATTGAATTTAATATGAGGAAATATACTTAGCTCTATGGTTCCCTGAATATGGGCTCTAGAATAGGGTCTTTGAGATGTCGTGTTCCAGAGAACTCTAGACTCACTTTCTGATTTTAAATAAAATGGCTGCCCCTTCCCCATTTCCCAGATTCACGCAGAGCTCGACTACCTCCGTGAGAAATGACTCTCCTGTAGGGCTCGATGACCTTCATGTCAATGCGCTGCTCTTGTTCTCCAATCACCACTGTCCTCCACAGTCGGTTGTCCTCCCGTTCCTCTTCGGCCGTATATTCTGGAATAGACTCTGACTCTTGGCCAGAATCTTTGTTGGCTGTGGGATCTTCTGGAAACAAAGCACAGAGCAGGGCTGAAGGAGCCAGACCTCCATAGTGCAGGCAGCTAAACAGCCAGATGGTAAGCTTTAAAATACTTTTTTAAATGAACACAGAGTACTTCTACGGGCAGCTTTTGTTTTGTTTCATCCTGCAGAATCAACCTGATCAAAGTCCTTGTTTTGTACGGCCTTTACCGAGCTTAGCAATATCCTGACCATATAAAGTACACTCAACAAAGTCTTTTTTTAATAACTGAACAACCACATCCATTGCTAAGGTCATGCTGAGGGTGAGACTAGGTGCAAAGCTTGAGCTATCTTGCATGGGTAGTGGTCCAAGGTGTGCACAAGCCAGGACCAACTCATCCTTGATCAAGGTAAAGATTGCAGGTCTGTCTAATGGGGTGAAAGCCTTTGTTACTAGACTCAGAAAATCTTGCGGTTTTGGGGTCACATCTCTTCAGTGCTTAGAGTCTTTTGGGGTCCTCAACTTGGAATCGTGATGATATTACAAGCCAAGACTCCTACTCTAAGACTCTCACAACTGGGCTGAGCCCCCTATTGGTAGCATATCTGGACATAAATTTGATATTACTTTCTATGTACTATTTCAAAATGCGCCAGAGACTTTATAGTAAGCGAGAAACAAAGAACTGTGTAGACCAGAAATGCTCAAAGACCCCAAATGCACAAGACTCCCAAATTGATGGGTGCATAAGACAATAAAAAAGCCTACTGAGCGTTCTCTGGGAAGAAATTTACTCTTGTGCATCAAAAAAAAAAAAAAAAAGTAACCGTTTTTTTAAAAAAAGACTAAGCAGCAATTGTTTCCATTTTTACTAGAAGTGTTAGTAGAGCTTAATGGTGGTTATTCTTTGTATGTTTAAGTAATCTAAAAGAAAAGATTATTTATAACCTTCACAATAATTTCAAGACATTATCATTGTTATTTTTCCATTCCTGGAAAAGCACCGTTGAATTTACACTGCATTTCACTTCTTTCTATGGCACTTTGATGACAACAACAGCACTATTGTATTAAGTATTGACCTTGTACCAGGTACTAGTTGATATTAAAATGGTCATTATACGAATGCAAAAACTGACTCTGAAGTGGTTTGCCTCAGATCACGGTTACTAAACAAATATAGTCAAAACCTTTCCCTTTTTCAACCCTTCTGATCTATCGCATTGTACCCTGAATGTGTGACTCTCCTTATTTATTTTACAGAGACTGTGAGTCCCCTGGGCAAAGAAACTGTGACTTGAATCACCTTTAATATTCACTTCCACCAACCCGCTCCCTACTTAGCTTACAAACTTACTCAGAACACTCAAAAAAAAATCGGGAAGGTGAGTGAGTAAATGAAGAAAAACTTGGATAATTTCCTGGAAATGGAGGTAATCTGTAAGGGAGCCACCACACCACCATTATATTCTGGAAGAATTTGCAATTATACCTTCAAAATTGTCTAATTACCAATGACTTAGATAGCAAAATGAAGTTTGATTGGGAAGCAATCCTAGCCTTTTTTGCCAACACCAACAGCTACCACCACCTACAGAGCCTTGGGTCACTCTGGCTTCCACCGTGTTCCCACCAGCATGCGGCAGTTTATCAAGGATAGAGATGATAAACCACTGGCTTCAGGCCAAGTGTCGTGTCCCTTGTGCAAATCCACCCATCTCTTTGGAATCCCTTCCTACTCTTCCTTCCTACATGGGGTAGATCCCTGGGATGCTAATCTTAGCTCCCTTCCTGGAACTCAATTTCCCGTCTGGTCTCTACTCCCTCAGAACTCTGGATTCTGAAGCAGGTTTGTATTCTGATGCTCTTGTACACATCCCCCTTCCCTCCAGTGAACTTTCCATCCACCAGATACTCTTCATCCTGTTTGGTACCCTCTGACCTGCTCTAGCTTTACCCTGGTCATCTCTGTGGGGTTAAGATAGGGTTATTTTGTTTCATTTTCTGCAAATTTTATTAAAATCCCCTTATGTTAAACATTTTTGATTGGGTGTGGTGGCTTAAGCCTGAAATCCCAGCACTCTGAAGGCCAAGGCTGGTGGATCACTTGAGCTCAGCAGTTTGAGACCAGTCCTGGGCAACATGGAGAAACCCAGTCTCTACAAAAAATACAAAAATTAGCTGGATATGTTGGCATGTACCTGTAGTCCCAGCTACTTGGGAGGTTGAGGTGGGAAGATCACGTGAGTCCAGGAGGTCGGGGCTGCAGTGAGCTATGATGGCACCACTGCACTTCAGTCTGGGTGACAGAGTGAGACCTTGTCTCAAAAAACAATAAAATAAAAATAAATGTAGGCCGGGCACCATGGCTCATGCCTGTAATCCCAGCACTTTGGGAGGCCGGGGCGGGCAGATCATGAGGTCAGGAGATCGAGACCATCCTGGTTAACACGGTGGAACCCCGTCTCTACTGAAAGTACAAAAAAGTAGCCAGGCGTGGTGGGCGCCTGTAGTCCCAGCTACTCGGGAGGCCAAGGCAGGAGAATGGCGTGAACCTGGGAAGCGGAGCTTGCAGTGAGCCGAGATCGTGCCACTGCACTCCAGCCTGGGAGACAGAGTGAGACTCCATCTCAAAAAAAAAAAAAAAAAAAAAATGTATATACTACATTCTTTATTATGGTTTTAGTAAAACACATACCACATAAATATAGTCAACTAATCTTTGACAAGGAACAAAGGCAATACAGCAAAGCAAAGATAGTCTTTTCAACAAATAGTGCTAGAATAACTGGGCATCCACCTGTAAAATAATGAATCTGGACCCAGGCCTTTGATCCTTCACAAAAGTTAATTCAAAATGGATCATAGACCTAAATGTAAAATTCAAAACTATAAAACTTTTAGAAGAGAAAATATAATTGGCCTTGGGTGCAAAGATGACTTTTTAGATACAACACCAAAGGCATGATCCATGAAAGAAATAATTGATAAAGTGGACTTCATTAAAATTAAAACTTCTATATAAAAGAAAAATCAAGAGAATGAGAATAAGAAGATAAGCTGCAGACTGGGAGAAAATATTTGCAAAACACGTATCTGATGAGGACTGTTATCCAAAATATACAAAGAATACTTAATACTCAACAATAAGGCCGGGCATGGTGGCTCATGCCTGTAATCCCAGCACTTTGGGAGGCTGAGATAGGTGGATCACGAGGTCAGGAGATCAAGACCATCCTGGCCAACATGGTGAAACCCCATTTCTACTAAAATACAAAACATTAGCTGGGCATGGTGGCACACATCTGTAATCCCAGCTAATTGGGAGGCTGAGGCAGGGGAATCGCTTGAACCCAGGAGGCAGAGGTTGCAGTGAGCCAAGATTATGTCACTGCACTCCAGCCTGGTGACAGCACGAGACTCTGTCTCAAAAAAAAAAAAAAAAAAAAAACCACACACACACACACAAAACAAAAAAACTCAACGGTTAGAAAATAGGCAAAAGACCTAGGCAGATAGCTCACAAAGAAGATATACAGGTGACAGGTAAGCATATGAAATGATGTTCAATATCATGTATCATTACAGAATTTCAAATTAAAACAATAGCAAGATACCACTACATAGCTATTAGAATGACCCAAATCCAAAACCCTGACACCAAATGCTGATGAGAATGCAAAGCAACAGGAACTCGGATTCATTGCTGGTAGGAATGCAAAATGGTCCAGCCACTTTGAAACAGTTTGGCAGTTTCTTATACAATTAAGCATACTCTTACCTTAAAATCTAGCAATCATACTCCTTGGTAATTACCCAAATGCATTGAAAATATATGCCCACACAAAAGGCTTCACATGTATGTTTTTAGCAACTGTATTCATAATTGTCAAAACTTGGAAGCAACCAAGATGTCCTTCAGTAGGTGAATGGAAAATAACCTGTGATTTGTCCAGACAATGGAATATTATTCAGCATTAAAAAAAAAATGGTCTGTCAAACTATGAAAGGATATGGAGGAACCTTAATTGCATAAGTGAAGGAAGCCGGTCTGAAAAAGCTACATATTGTATGAGGTCAACTACATGGATTCTGGAAGAGGCAAAACTATGGAGGCAGTAAAAGCATGAATGATTGGGGGTTGGGGGAAACGGAGGATTAGGCAGAGCACAGAGAATTAAGGCAGAAAAACGATTCTGTATGATACCACAATGGTGGATACATGCTGCCACTATACATTTGCTCAAACCCATAGAATGCAGAACACAAACTGAACCCCTCATGTAAACTATGGACCTTGGGTGAAGATGATGTCTCAATGCAGGTTCATCAACTGTAACAAATGAACCACTTGGAAAGGGATGTAGATAGTGAAGGAGGGTGAATGTGTGTAGAGAAACAGGGTACAGGAAAACTCTGTACTTTCTGCTTCAATTTGCTGTGAACCTAAAGTTGCTCTAAAGAATAAAGTTCATTAATTTTTAAAAAGTAAAACACCATAATGAAAGTACCAGAAATACATAAATGCTTCATGAAAACAATGAAAATCGCCAATGCCACTCATCTATTACTGTGCGATGTGTATTATTCTTCCTCTGCACATACACTGACACGTTTATTTTTCAAAAAGTATGATTATTCTATATATTCTGCATGTTCTATACAGATTGTTCTATAATTTGTTCCTATCTATTAAAACAGTACAGGTTTGAGACCAGCCTGGGAAAAATGGCAAAACCTCATCTCTACAAAAAAAAATAGACCAATTAGCTGGGTATGGTGGCACATGCCTGTAGTCCCAGCTACTCAGGAGGCTAAGGTAGGAGGGTCACCTGAGCCTGGGTGGTCGAGGTGGCAGTGGGCTGAGATTTCGTCAGTGCACTCCAGCCTAGGTGACAGAGTGTGGGCCTGTCTTAAAATATATATATAGATAGATAGATAGATACATACATACATACATACATACATACATACATAGAATAGTCTTTTTGTCTCAGTAAATATAAATCCTCCTCATTTTTAAGAGTAGCCCTCAAGTATTCCATTTTGCTGATGTCTTGTAGTTTACCAATCCCATGGTGATGAAATACAGTTTTATTTCTTTTTGTTGTTTCTTTATAAAGAATTTGCTTCAGTAAGCATCTGCATGAAGGAGTCTTACCTTATTTGTACACATATTGCTACAGGGGAACTTTCTAGCAATGAAGTGCTGGGTCAGCAGGTATAACCATTTCAAGTTTTGGGGGCGTTTTTGCCCTTGAATATGCTACACCAAAATATATGAGAGGGCTGGATTTCCCCCCATTGCCAAGACCACGATAGGCTATCAAAGTTTTCAACCCTTGACAATTTAAGAGGAAATCATCACATTGTTTTAATTTGAATTTCTTTAATTATTAAAGAAGGTAAATGCTTTTCACTGTTGATTGGCTATTTATATCTCTCTTACTGACAAGGAGGTACTTTTTAAGCCCCTTTCCTATTGTGGTCCTTATGAACTAGTTGGAGGTTTTTGTTTGTTTTGTTTTGTTTCTGGAGATGGAGTCTTGCTCAGTCGCCCAGGCTGGAGTGCAGTGGTGTGATTCAGCTCACTGTAACCTAGTTGGAATTTTTGTACAGAACTTTGTTATATGTTGCAATTTTTTTTTTTTTTGCCTTGTGCTTACCCCATGCTTAGCTTTTAAACTAATATCTATCTTTTCCTGCCAAATAGAAATGTACTATTTTTATGTAGTTGAGTCTGTTAACTTTTTTTCATGGTTTTTGATTATGGTATCATAGTAAGAAAGGACATCTCTACGTTAAAAGTATATATGTGTACATACACGCACTGCTATCAGCATTTTCCTATAAAGATAGCATTATTGCTCGTTTTAGTGTAAAAGTCCAAGGCTGAATGTTTTTATGGGGTGTAACGCCTAATGTTTCAGAGAGTAGAAGCTGGCAAGTTCCTCCTTCCCTTCCTCTTCTGGCTGATGTAAATGGGGAAAAAAGTTATCTAAGAGCTAGGGGTACATTAAGTTTTCTTAAGTTGTTCATTTCTAGAAGTCAACAATACAAGGTAGTAAGAAGTAAAGATAGCTTTACCGACTTTCTGGAGTTAGCAAAACCCTCCTGATCTTCATAATTCTTTTGTTCTAACTATAAATTACCAACCTCTCCACAGCCTTCATTTTCCCACTGTTTGCAAGAATATTCAGGTCTCATTTAATTCTCTATCCTGATGTTCCCCAAATTTAATTTTTGGTCTCATGCTTCTTCACTAAGAAATACTTGTTTTTTTGTCTCCTTTTCTCAACAATGAGTTTTTCTTCCCAGTGACTGCTGGAGTCTATTAAAACCTTGTACACAGGGGAGAAGTCAACTTGAACATTTGCTCGTGTCTTTTTGAGATGATATAGCACACAAGCCCCTGAATGGTCTATGCTACACAGACTACAGTGGGGGATGCATTGTTGGTGTTCATTATGGACTAACCAATGATGACGTCAGCTGTGGCCTTCCAGGAGGCACATGCATTTGTGACAGCTTTCTGTATCACAATCTTGCACTTGTTAATGTGAGTACTCCTAGAGGCTTTTCTGGTTATAGGAAAGATATCCTATATACTGTTAAAAAGTCTTTAGAATTTTTTTGGTGACAAACAGCAAGCAGGCAGTTAATTTGAGAGAAAAATATTAGCATACAAAATACAATGAAAAATCCTCCTTTCAGTCAACACCATTATGGCATAAGGCTGCTTACAGATAAAACAAAATAAACTTAGCACTTGATTAATTTATATAGACAGTTAAAATGGAAAATTGATTTTATAAGCTGGTTGCTTGTAGACTGAAAATAATGGAAAATCATGGATGGGGAAGTTCAATGAAGTGACACCCTGATTATCTGGAAATGATGTTGGGGTGCCTTATGAAAAAAGAAAACTGCCATTAGAGGCTAATATTTAAAAAGGTCTTTCAGAAGGGGCCACTAACCATCACTTGGGAGCCTAAGAAGGAAAAATATAAGAGCACATGAGGATTTCTTATAACATTCTTATCAGAAATACTCAGGCTAAAATTTATCATTTTTCCACTTCCCTTATAAAATACCTTTCTGAAGATCTGAATGGTGGTGAAAATAATTTTGTTGTTGGTTTGGGAAACAGAAATGAGTTATTATTTTTCCTGACCTTTGGATATAAGTTTCTACGATTAGTAAATTAAAGTATTAAAAAAGAAAAAACTCAGATCTTTCTTAATATGAAAGAACGACCTCCCAAGTCCATCATTAGCTGCGTGTTTTTGATATTTTTGGTACTTTGTAAATATGAAAGGACATCAAACCTTAATTATGTCACAGGACCTTAACTTATATTTCCCAACATTTGGACACAACTATTAAAGAAAATTGCTTGAAAGGGAGGACCAGTTGAATATATTTGATAGTGAGCTTCACAAATTTTCCACAAGCAAAATTGCATTGTGAGCAAAAACCCTGGCGGAGGCATTTGGTCATCAGCTACTGAATAAAACGGGTAAAGCCCTGAAAAACCTTCAGGCATTTGGTAAGTAACTCTTACCGTTTTTTTTTTTTTTTTTTAAGAGTCCCCAAGTCAGGAAAACTGGATAAAAAGAGGCCTAAATGTAAGCAAGAGCTATCACGTTTGGCTTCAAGTATGTAAGCCCAATCTAGTAACAGACCTTTTTCCATTCATTGTTAGCATATTCACTGGGAAGCAGCATGGGCCAGGAGCTAAGGGCAACAGTGAGCTGTGTGACCTTAGGCAAATTACTTAACTTCTCTGTGCTTCAGTGTTCTCATCTATAAAATGAAATAAATGAAAACTAGATAATGAAATATATAATGAGGTATATAATATAGAAAGAAAAACATATAAATGAGAAATATATAGTAAAAATATATAAAATGAAAAATATATAATGAAAATACATATGTGAAAAATATAATATAAATGAAAAAGTATTCATTAAAAGAAAATAAATTATGGCCCAAATGTTTTTGAAAACCTATAGCTTAAAAACCCCTATTTTGTTTAGAATGTATATGCCTGGTTCAAAATGCTGCCATGAGAAACCTAAGAAACAGGCTGCCTTCAAGTATTTATTTCATACTTCAGAACTAAAACATATTTATAATCCAACCCTCTTATACAGTCACTTATCCGTGTCCTCGTGTTTACAAAATACAGCTATTCAGGCGCACTTTGTGTTTTCAAAGTTTCATGTTTTTGTTTAGAACCTCTGACCATATACTTTTCATTTGAAAATTAGGGTAGATGTAAAAATTCAACTTACTTTACAATTCTGTCCTTTGCATTTAAGACCTAAAAGCAGGGTTGTGGCCATTAAACTGGTTCTTTCAACACAACTATGTCAACTACATTAGAAGAGCCACGTCAGCAAGTGGCAGTGTTAATTACCAGCTTGCTCAGCCACCAGTGCTTTGCTTGACAGTTTTACTATGTATAAAAATAAAAGGTTCAGATGTGGTGTGACAAAGTTCTCCTGGCAACAGAGAAGCAAATACGGAGGCGAGGGAGGGGCCGGTAGGACCATGCCACAGTCTTCTGTGGGATTTTGTCAATATATTAGCAGGAAAAGAGTGGGAGCTGGTGGGGGCAACTGGGATGGATAGAGGAGCTGCTGAAGACTCTCTGGGATGACAGGAAATAATACAAATTCCAGACCTTCTTTCACCTCCTATTTGTGTATTTCAACCTACAGAATCAACTACCCGGATAACTACAGAAATTTACACTTGATAAAAATGCAATATAAAATCTCTACTTACACTAAAGAACTTAAGCATGTAACCAAATATCACCTGGACCCCAATAACTTATGGAAAAAAAATTTCTACTTAAGCATAATAGACTATAAAACAAGTCGTTTAGCCATTTCCTTTTTGAGGAAATAAAGCCTTAAGCTCTGTCAAGGTAGAGTCTGAACTGCACTGCTCACGTCAGCTCAATGACCACTGGTTGAAATAATTAGCTAATTTGGTGACTTTTCTAATTACGCTCTTCAGGAGTGGAACTGCTAGAATTAGCATATCTCTAAAAGTCAGGCCATCACTTAATTGTGGCACCGTATTACTTTTAAGATTGCGTGAATTCTTAAAATGAATAAAAGCAATATCTGTGTCGCAGACTCACTCGCCTTCACTTTCAAACACTGTAACTTCGGAGAATTCCACCCTGGCTAATACTGAAACAGAAACTACATAATGCCATTAAAAAAAAAAAAAAAGGCAAATGTTTTATATTTGCACATATTTCTTAAACCAGATTTCATAGAGCAAGAGAAAGAACTAAAGACTGATGTTCATATCAGGAGTGTGAGTCTTGGATGATCTGACAACTTTTAATTATCTTCCTTTTTATCATTTCTCCCACTCCCCCTAAACCATCCCTTCTTCCTTCCTACTTTATTGGAGATGCAGGATCAGACATAAAGTCCTTGCTCTCGTGGAGCATAGATTCGAGTGGTCAGAGAAAGACAATAAAGATGCAAACAAATAGTTAAATAAAACAATTTGAATTAGTGATACACGGAAAATACAATGAATACGGGGACAGAGAGTGACTAGGTAGTGGGAGTAGGGAAGTGGGATGCACCTTTGATTACAGAGGTCAAGGAAGACCTCTCTGAGGAGGTGACATCTGATTAACATCTGAATAAAGAGGAGTCAGTCATGTAAGGATCTGGGGAACAGAACTTTGCAGATAGTGGGAACTTATATAAGAAATTGTCAAGCTCTCATTTCTCTTCTTCAAATTTTATCGTCTGGATTAAATTCTCTTCCTCTGCAAACCCAGCCCCGGGTTTCTTACAACACAGCGTGTAACAGTCTTCCCTCAGCCCCCGTGCCTAGCATAAATGCTAGCACAGAGTAGGGGTGAATAAAGAGCAATGGTTATGTATGACCTCTGTGAACCACACGTTCTCTGTCAAGCTCCAAACTGTCAATCATGGCCACCTATGACCTGAAATAGAAGCTTCTAGAAATCACAAAAAGGATCCACTGGCACAAAAATGAGAGGTCTGTTAGAAAATCTTTTACATATTTAGCATTTAACTTTGGCCTTGCCAACTTAGTGACTTACCATGGCCAGTGTACTCAAAAGAATCTGCTTCATCGGGGGTATCAAGTTCATCCACATTGATGTCAATTTCATCTGGACTGTCTAAGTTATCATCAGAGAGAATAGATCCTTCACTTTGGTCCAGAGAAAGATTGATATTTGGGGCTGTGAGCTTGATTCTCCGAGGATGAGTGCCATTAAGATCCAGAGAATTAGGAGGTTCTAAAGAAGAAAGAGAACAGCAACATCAAGTATTAAACCAGAGGAGCAATCTAAATCCAAAATTTCAAAATCCCAAATGCTCCAGAATCTGAAACTTTTTGAGTGCCAACATGATGCGTCAAGGAAATACTCACCGGAGCATTTTGGATTTCAGAATTTTGAATGTGGGATGTTCAACCAGTAATTATAATCCAAATATTCCAAAATCTGAAAAAATCCAACATCTGAAACACTCTGGTCCAAGCATTTAAGTAAGGGATACTTAACCTATACAATACGTGGCTGCCAAGAGGGGCTTTGGGCCCAGTGGAAAACATTTTTCAAGTTCTTTCAGCAAAAGCAGACCTGATAGAAATCTTTGTATGAGATTTAGAAACCCTTCTTGAAACAGCCCTCAGTAACTGGACCCTCCCAACCCCCTCAGCCTTGGCCATGTAGAAACAGGAAGTAGGAGCTATTGCTAAATGGGTAGGTAACTAGTTTTTAGAATTTCCCTGTTCAAGTTGAAAACTTGAAATTGCTATAATAATTGAATTAAATTTTCACGGGGTATGTTGCATATGAAAAACAGTTAAGCTTACATATGCAGTTGTCCCTTGATATCCATAAGGGATTGATTCCAGGACCCCTGGTGGAAACCAAAATGTACAGATGCTCAAGTCCCTGATATAAAATGGTGTAGTGTTGACACATAACCCATGCACATCCTTCTGTATACTTTAAATCATCTCTAGAATAATACCTAATACAAAGTAAATAGCTGTTGCACTCTGTTGTCTAGAAATAATGACCAGGAAAAAAAGTTTGTACATGTTCAGTACAGATGCGATTTTTTTTCTTTGAATATTTTTCTTCTGTGGTTGGTTGAATCCATGGATTTGGAACCATGGATAGAGAGGGCCGACTATATTTTCTAATGCTTTGTGTTGACTTTACTCCTAGGTTAAGAACTTTGTCATGTTCACAGACACTCCCAAAATACTTCTTTTAGGTCCTGACAACTCTGTATATAATCTTCAGTGCCCTTTACCTGCTGAAGTATCCTCCCAGGTAACATTCTTGGAACTCACCCAAGCAGTCACCAGCTCTTATGCCAATCTCACTTGACATTGGTTCCTATAACGTAAGTGATAATCTTATGTGTAGGCTCCCTCCTTTCACTGTAGTATGTGTCTTGCTGCTCAGCTGCCTTTCATTTAATAGAAGCAGAGCTGGAGAAGTCATTTTTAACCAAGTTTAAACTAACAAAACAAAGGTAGAGAGATACCCTACTGTAGTATAATAAGAAATATATTTGGTCTTTGGCCCTGGTTCGAGGCACAGAGGTCTTAAAACCCTTGTCATTTCCTAAGGTGGATCGTGTCAGAACTGAATTATAGGATACCCAGTTGGTGTTCATTAGAAAACTGCTTGGTGTGTGGCAAAAACAAAACAAACAAAACAAAACAGAAGCCTACACATCCGGTCACAGAAGTGTTCAGTGTGAGAGCAGAGTAGGACAAAACAGTTTGTTGCCTTCACCTAAAACCAGAAATGACAGGATTCCCAAGCACGAAGTCTTTTGAAGACCATTTGGTACGCCCTTCAACTCCGGAATTCTGACTCCGGCCTTGTCCTAGAGAAATTGGCACTGTTCCCTTGTCATTAAGCTTTTTCTTTTCTGAATGGAACATCACCCAAACTCTGTTCCAGGTAATGGTTTTATGTATTACTTGAAAAAAGTTTCTATTGACAAGTACGTTTCCACACTGAGTTTCTATATTTCAGGAATTTGCAGAACAGTGATGTCCCAAAGAATTCTTTGTGATGATGAAAAGGTTCTATATGCGGCTATTGAGCACTTGAAATGAGGCTAGTGCAACTGAAGAAGAGCATTTTAAACAACTGTTTTTAATTTTAATTAATTTAAATAGCCACATGTGACTAGCTGCTTACCATATCAGATAACCATAGCCTCAGTGCCTTTATCATTCAAAAGTACATTGTGAACTTGGAAGATTCAAATAAGCATACTGTGGTTACCAAGCATATTTGGCCATAGAACATTTAGAAATAATTCTGTTACATGACTAGTATTTTGAAGAATGCATCTCAAATACTACAACAGAAAACAAATGTAATTGCCTTCCCTCTTCCCACCATACTGTAGGCTTGGCTGAGAATACGTGATTCAGGATCTTGGTATGATCCTGGAGTTGGTGTAAGAGAGTGACCCTGCAACACAGAGAGAGTTATATAAGTTGCAACTGAAAAATTAAATTGTTTTTCGTGTATGCCTTGGGTTGTAAACTCCTAAAATGCAGGGTGGTTGTTTTTTGTTGTTGTTGTCTTGGTTTTGGTTTTGATAGTTAGGATACTGAGCATTCTTGATATCACATTTCCAATTTTAAACATTCTTACAATTACGTGTAAATGTGGGGAACTTAGATATTAGTCAGAATTTGGTACAATATACAGTAGCCAATTATCACAGGAACTGAAAACATTGGCAGATAAGGCTGTGGTCTAGGAGATAAAATGCAGCCCATACTAGCAAGCATCAGTATTCAGGCCACCTCTTAAATTAACCAAATGCAACCTAACACCTTCATATCACACATTTCTTTTTTTCCTCTCATTGTTATCACTGAAATCATAAGTTAGATGCATAGGAAATCATTCTTTCACTGAATAATAAAAACGTTGGGATACAGAATACCAACAAAGGAAATGAACACATGCTGCTCTCACCAGGTCTCATGTCTGCAGCACTGGGACTCAGCACCCCCTCTTCAAAGGGGATGTCCATTCCTACATCCTCTGACAGTAGTCTGCAAAAAAAGCAAAGCAAAGCACATCAACAATTGTATAGGACTTCATTTCTTTTGAAAAGGAAACCCAGAGAGTCCAGGATAACATTTTCAACTCACTTAAAATAAACCACAGATGGGAACTGAATCCACTGTAACTGGTCCCAAATTAAAGACTTTCTGCAGTTATGGTAAATGAGAACAATGGACACCAATTTCACTTGCATACATCAAGTCACTTCTACTAGCTCACTTAAGTAAACACACACCAAGTGGGAAACTCAGAAATAGGAATAGGAATATATATATATATATATATATTTAACAACAGGGTCATTATATGTGCTTTGTATACATCTCTTACTCTGTAAATTTGAGTATTTTAATTAAATTCCCATGGACAGAGGGAGAAAGAGCATATTCTGTTGATCTCAGTTTTCATTTGTAAACTAGGGATATACCACCTACTTCACCAGGTTGTTTAAAGATTAAGCTACAAAAGTAAAGTGCCTGACACTCCTGAGCAGGCATAGACTGATGTTATTTTTCTTTCTTTTTTGAATATTTAAAGAGTCACTGTGAATATATGTTGGTGAAGATGGCTCTGGTCATGATATCCCACCTCTTTTTTCTCATCAGCGCTGAGCCCACGACCATGTGTATTAGCACATTTGGTAAGAAAAACGTAGGGAAATAGGAAATACCTAAGACAATTGTGATGAATCTATATGCTCTTCTAAGAAGCTGACCACTGTTCACGATACATTTCTCTTGATTTATTTTCATGCTTGGACCTTCGTTCAGTAAGTACCCATTTACCATAGTATATTTTTCTTCTTGGTGAGTTTCACATAATTTCATTCACCTAGGGCGAATCCTTATGATGTGGGCACTAACCTAATTTTAAACATGATAAACCCTTATGTTAAAGTTCTTAATTTATTTCCCTTCTCCCTCTCTTTGCTCTATGTAACACTGGATCTACCAAACCTTTGGAGTTTAACCTACTTCTCCACGATGCAAGTCAAATCCCCTACTGTAAATAAAGCACTATGATGAAAGAAAAGAATCTGCACCCTTAGTGATTACTGCCTTTGCTTCATTTATTCAACAAATATCTATTGAGTGTCTACTGTGTGCCGAGGATATAGAGGAACAAGCCAGACCTGTCTCATTCTAGTGGTGGAGTTGGAATGTTGGAGTTGATACAATGACCACTACCTCCAAGAACTCACTGCTGCTCTCCTGGATAGAGGTAAGGGCCTGTGTACTTACCCACCACCTCCTGAGACCCCCTCAAAAGCTCAGCATCAGGAAGTTTCTTTGTTCACATTCTTTCTGTGGCTTTGACCCTGTGTGTTCTCTAAAACTAGACCTATGCCCTGGTAGCAAAAGAGCATGCAAGAGGTTGTCATGTAAAACAGACAATAATGTATCAGCAGGAACAAGATAACCTGTGCCAAACACAGATCGTAGTGTTATGATAGGTGGAATCAAACCATGTTATTCAGCAATAGCGGTTGGGGAGGTATGCAAAGAGAAGATCTGCACCAGGCCCCAGTTTTGAAAGTCCTAGGACCTAGAGGGATGGATATCTGGGTACCCCATGATCCTGCAGTTTTTGGAATTCCTTACAATGATCTTTGTCATTCTGTGTGTTCTCCTTGACATCAAACCTCTCATACCTGTCAAGTAGCAAAATTCTGCTATTAAGAGCTGCTGGATTTAAATCTTAGTTCTCCCACTGACTGTGTTGGATTGAATTATCGAGCCTGAAATATTCTAAATGCACATGTACATTATTTTTCTAGTTATCTGCCTAAGAGTCAACCTTGAACACAAATGAAGACATCAGATTTTTATCTGCCTGACAGAGCACGCAGGATGTGGGCCTTGGCCTCAAACTAAATACAATGGTTTTAAAATAGATAGGATCAGCTTAAGTTTAATAGATTTTTTTAAAATTGTGAATTATGGGCAACATCATGGAATAATTGCAGGAATCCTGCCTGGATATGAGGTCTTAGTTCTGAGCTGTGGTTCTGCTGCCAGTATCGACAAACTGATTAACTCTGACAAGATTAGTTGACCATTTCAACATCATAGTGACTGTGGAGAATAAATACAATACAAATAAAAGTACTCTGTAAGTCATAAAGCACTGTCTGAGTTTAAGGTATTACATACCCTCCACTTAAAACATAGTACCAGGAGCAGTGGTTTAATTTAAGTACGTGTCATGGTTGGACAAATCATAATTAAGGTCACTATAATTTCGGCATTAGCCCAGATAAAAGATAATCTTATTACTGCACAAATCTCCACAGAGCCTAGAAATGCTCCTCAACTCACTGATGTTAGAAAATAGAGTCTTTGCCTCTAAGTGCGCCTTTTCAACACAAAGCAGAGACCCTGTGAAGAAGGCACAGATTTCTTCCCCCCGTGTTAGCATGCACTAGGGGAAGAAAAATGCTGAAGGCTGTGATCAATGGATGACCCAAGGAGAGAGATTCACACAAACTCATGGATATTAAAGAAGGCTAGGCCAGGTGTGGTGGCTCACACCTGTAATCCCAGCACTTTGGGAGGCTGAGGTGGGTGGGTCACCTGATATTGGGAGTTCAAGAACAGCCTGACCAAGATGGAGAAACCCCATCTCTACTAAAAATACAAAATCAGCTGGGCATGGTGGTGCATGCCTATAATCCCAGCTACTCAGGAGGCTGAGGCAGGACAACTGCTTGAACCCGGGAGGCGGAGGTTGCGGTGAGCCGAGATCATGCCATTGCACTCCAGCCTGGGCAACAAGAGTGAAACTCCGTCCCCTCCACCCCCAAAAAAGAAGGCTATAGGGACATGTTAGAAAACCCCGGGGACTGAGGGAAAGCTGAGCCAGAATAGCCTAAAAGCAAATCTAAGAGAAACCCAAGTCACGCTCTTTGTAAATACTTCAACCACATTCATACATTAAGCCCATAAACATTTGCAGAAATGAAGTGGCCAAACTGAGCAGTTGGTGATTAAGCAGGACAGCAGTTTTATGATCAATATTGAAGCCTCTCAGGATCTGTTAGGTAACAAACCAGTCCAGTGTAAAGATCTGTATTTTACTTTATCAATCTGTAGCCTCTACTTCATTTTGAGTTTCTTTATACAGACTGGAGCTAACCAAGAGGTTAGCAGAAGTTTGACTGTACTATGGCTGAAATAGCTACATGTCTCCATCTAGAGGATGTATTAAAACTGCTTCATGGTTTCTTTGCTGGATGGTACTGTGACATTAACACCATGTATGTTAGAAGATCAATGTGTTATGACATGCGCCACATGACTTGCTTTGGCTAATGAAGAAAGAGTCGAAGGGAGAGATGTTGCTTCTGAGCAGAAGGCTTAGGAGCAAGTGTGTGAGGAGCCACATCCTCTTCCCACCTTATTAGCTGTGGAGGGGCTCGGCCAGGCTGTGTCCCGAGTGCCCCTGATGAGCAGAGGCCTCGACGAAAGCTTGTTGGAAATGTAAACAAGAAATGAAGTTTTGTTGTGTTTTGCCCTGTGATATTGTAGTTATTTGTTACCATATCACAATCTAGCCCATTCTTACTATATAGCTGGCCTTTATTGTTTCAAAGGGAATATTTGACTTATGCTGTGCTCAAAATTTTATTTCCTGATTTGGGTAACCAATTTTTCACATTCTTAGCCCAGATTTATATTGACAGTAAATATCTTCACGTCTGGATTGCTAAAACATCAAAACATGTTTTAATTAAACAGGAACAAAAAGCTTGAAAAGACATTGAATGCTTTTAAGTATTCTATAAGATTGAGTACTAATATATCACCTTTAGGGTTTTTGTCATAGCCTTTTACCACTTGCCAATTTACTTAACATTTTCTTTGGTTGACTTATTTTATTAAGGTTATTTTGAGAGGAATGTTTGTATCGTTAGCGTACAGGTTGAGTATCCCTTATCCAAAATGCTTGGGACCAGAAATATTTACACTTTCTGACTTTTTTGGATTTTGGAATATTTGCATTATATACTATAGTTGAGAATCCCCACTCTGAAGATCTGAAATCTGAAATGCTCCAGTGAGCATTTCCTCTGAGTGTTGTGTCAGCACTAAAGAACTTGAACTTTGGAGCATTTTAGATTTCGGACTAGGGATACTCAACCAATATATGTAAACTTAAATCACTCAGGTAAAATAAATGGTGAGTGATTTAAGTTACATAAAATAAATAACATATATAGAAAAAAATAAATATAATAAAAATAAAATAATACTGTTAAATTTAAGTTAGAAACCCCTGGAATCTCACTCAGGGGTTTTTCCTCTTTGCTAAAAAAGAGATGTTAGGAAGTGTTGGCTAAGTCTTACAAGGTGTAAAGCCATGTATCATTAAAAATACAAGAAATGCTATATGAAATAGCATACCCCAAAAGTAAGAATACATTTCCAAGCTTAAAAAAAATAAGATTAAGTCCGCAGGTGCCAGAAATAAAGAGTTATTATAGAAGGCTGATAAAAAGCTAGCACACAGGGTTCTTGCACTGGACACAGGGCTTAGGGTATCACAGCATAAGGGACCTCCTGGTGATAGAAGAAAAGCCTAGACCTGAACTTCTATACAGGGCTCTGGACCTTCAGGAACTTTCCCCTTATCAAAAAGGGGATGGAAAAAAAAACTCTCTCCTCTGGCCTTGGAAAGCATAGTCTACTTGAATCTTGGGTAGAAAATAAAAAGCAACCAGTAGGAGCTGGAGACACTAGTTGTGGACTGCTCATGTCTCAATTTATATTACCTGAATGATGTAGAAATGAATCAAGAAATTAAGATGAAAATTCATCTAGGATCACTGAACACCTAGGACCCTAGGGTTCCAAAAGAATCAGATGTGGGCCAGGCGCAGGGGCTCACGCCTGTAATCCCACCACTTTGGGAAGCCGAGGCAGGTGGATCATGAGGTCAGGAGTTCAAGACCAGCCTGGCCAAGATGGTGAAGCCCTATCTCTACTAAAACTACAAAAATTAGCCGGGTGTGGTGGTGCATGCCCATAATCCCAGCTACTTGGGAGGCTGAGGCAGAAGAATTGCTTGAACCCGGAAGGCAGAGGTTGCAGAGAGCCGAGACTGTGTCACTGAACTCCAGCCTGGGCAACAGAGCAAGACTCTGTCTCAAAAGAAAAAAAAGAATCACATGTGAAACCACTTGGTAGTGCTTACTTCTACAAGCAAGTTTCACTGGAAATCCAATTAGAAGCGAGAAAAAAACTCTCTGAAAGATGAGCTCACATCAAAAAACCCTATAAACTACACTTGGGAAAAATACTTTGAGGGATTTCCAGGAGATGCAATAAATAGAAAAATTAGCAATAAAAGTACTAAAAAAATAGAATAACATGAAAGAGGTCATAATGATTAAAGAATGATGTCTAAACCTTTGTTGTGTTAAACCACTGAGATTTGGCGTTGTCACAGCAGGTAATGTCACCAAGCCCTACATAGCCATTCTGCTTAAAAAAGAAACATCCAAAACATAATAATGCAGAAGTGTTGACAAGCAAGTGGTATTTTTAAAAAAAACAGAAAAATACTAAACACAAGACAGCATTACAATATTCTTATTATTTATCATTATTATTAGTATTTTTTGGGACAGTCATCCAGGCTGGAGTGCAGTGGTGCAATCTCGGCTCACTGTAACCTCCACCTCCTGGTTCAAGTGATTCGCCTGCCTCAGCCTCCCAAGTAGCTAGGATTACAGGTACCTGCCACCATGCACAGCTAATTTTTGTAATTTTAGTAGAGATGGGGTTTCGCCATGTTGGCCAGCCTGGTCTCAAACTCCTGATCTCAGGTGATCTGCCTGCCTTGGCCTCCCAAAGTGCTGGGATTACAGGCATGAGCCATGGCACCTGGCCAGCATTACAGTATTAATGCCCAACAAAACAGACTTCAGAAAAGGCATTATTAAGGCTAAAGAAAGTTATTATTTAGTGATACAAGGAATAATTTTTCAGAAGATGCAATAATTGACAGCCAATGTGTTCTTAACAACGTAGCCTCAGAATATGTAAAACACAAATTGAAAATAAATGATTAGGCAAGATACATTTCATGGGGGAAAATCTGAATATACCTCTCAAGAATTTATAAATTAATTTGAAAAGAAATATATAAGACTATGGCCGATCTGAACAATGCAGTAATATAGCTTGGTCTAATGGAGAGATCTGCAGTCGATCAAAACACAGTTTTTTCTTTTTTTGAACTCACCAAAACTTACCATACATGATGTCTCATAAAATACCAAAAGTCAACATCACATGTACTATATTCTCTGACTTCAGGGCCATACCTCTAGTTACCAATTACAAAAAGTCTCCAATCACAGTTTGGAGACTGAAAAACACACGTTTAAGTAACGAAACAATAAAGCCCTGCACATCCAAACTTGTGATAGCAGCTAAAGAAGTTCCTAGAGGAAAATAAATAGCCTCAAGTTCAGATTTTAGGAAATAAGATGAAGTGAATTAGCTAAACATTCAACTCAGCCCAGGAAGTTATAAAAAGAAACATGCTCTTAGGTGATTTGATGCTATTTATGCTACGTCTGTGCACCTTCTCTGATGATCCTGAATACCACCAAACGGAGAAAGAACGGTGACAGAAATGGAATTCTCCAATTTGAGAATGGAGCCCACGCATATTCGTAGATTGTGTGTTTCTGATACTTACACTTCTTCATATGGAAGGCTAATTGCAGTATGTGACAGAGAATGAAGGACAACAAATGCAGAACTTTTAGACATAAATGCACCTTCTTGCCTTTAGAACAGGTACAAAAGGAAGCTCATTCTGCATTTTGTATTCTTTCAACATATCTGAATCTGGAGGGATTTCACTGTTGTTGTAGGATTAGCTTTGCCTGAGATTAGGTTCTTTTTAACAGGAAATGAGCAGTGAGCCAAGAGCTGGCACACACATACCAATAGCATTTCTAGATGGTAATGTTTCCTGACAGACACGGATATCCGGCAGCAGGTGGCACCCCTTTTCAGGAATAACCATTTTTACAAGATTGGCCACTAAAACATACACCTCCATAAAAAGTAAAGTAGCAGGTCATGACGTGGGGTTCATTGTTCTTTAGAAAAACACTGACGGTTATGCTGATATATTTTGGGGAAATGATCACATAAAGAGAAATATCCCTTGTGTCAGAGTTCCTTAAAACTCTCCTGGCTTCCTTCTAGTCTAGTAAGATCTGCTGGACTGATAAGGTTGCTGTCTCTAGAAACAGAGATAAAAAGAAAAAAGAAAACACAAATAAAACCTTTCATGAGGTGCTTGCCTTCCCTCGTTAAGAATATCAATTAGCCCACGGGCTGGAGGACTGCCACGTGAGGGTTCTTGTCTGATAAAGTAGGCTGCTCCATTAAGCCAGCAGTACATGACACCCCGTGAACCAGAGTACTTATCAAATTACTCAAAGTAGGAGGTGAGACGGAAGCAGCACTGAGTTTCACACTTTGCCTAATCAAGCTGACCCCAAGACAGGAGATGCCACAATAGGAAGCTGGGGTCAAGCCCATGAAATTAGGAAGGTTCTTAGCAACAGTTCGCTAACCCAGCTGGGCCTCTCTCATCCTAGCACAGGTAAGCACTGTGGCCAGGCAGGGAGAAGCATCTTAGAAGCCAGCCAGCTGAAGAGAGATGAAGGAGGGAGGTGAGAGCTGGAAAAGAAAACTGACCGCACACGGTAGGAAGACAGGCGCCGAGCACTCGCCCAGACACCACCTTCTTTAGGGAAGGTGCAAAACGGCACAAACCACAGCCAAACATTCTCAGGTTCTCAGAGGGGAGGGACACAACACAGCCTCCTTACCCAGGGTCAGATTCTAAAATTCTGCAGGGAGCAAAAAAATCACTTGCAGCTCAATGATCCTCAAACATTTTCTTGAACTGTTCCCTGAATACAGTGTACATGGTTTTGTATGTCAATTTTTTTTTCTTTTTACAGTGAGGCTTATAAACATGAAAATTTGAGGAATGCTGAGCAGGAATAGAAGGAAAGCCTATATTTTTATCATTTCAGCTTCTTTGCTTTTCAGAGAATAATTAACGCCTTGGCTGTGAATGATGGATGCATGGAGAATTCTACCTCTTGCCTGCAGACTATCTGCCAGCTTCTTTTAATATTTTTCCTATAACCTTAAGATCTATCAGTAGATTTGTTTGTTGTGGAGAAGATTAAATTAGACAGCATAATCTCACATTGGAGAGGGGCATATACTTGTTTAGGAAGTGAGTTTACAGTTCACAACCAGGATAGCTCAAAGGGATGTCAAACTGAACATGTTCAAAACCGAATCCTACACCTTCCTCTACGCAAATCCGCTACATCCTGCCTTCTCTGTGATGACTTTGAAAAGCATCCATAAATTCTTTGACACTTGCTTCAAAAGGTGGAGCCTAATTTCCCTTCCCTTAAGTGTGGACTGAACAGAATAAGGTGGAATGGATGGTGGGTGACTTCTAAGGCTAGGTCCTAAAAAGCACTGTGTGGTTTGTTCTCTCTTGGGTCTCTCAGTCTAGGAGAAACCAGCTACCCTGTTGTAAGGACAGTCAAGCAGCCCTGTGGAGAGTCCATGTGGCAAGGAACTGAGGCTTCCTGTGAAAACCCAGGAAGGAACTGAAGCCTTCTGCCAACAGATTTGTGAACGAGCCATCTTGGAAGTAGATCCTGCAGCTCAAGTCAAGCCTTCAGACACCTGCAGCCCTGGCTAATGTCTTGATGGCAGCTTAACAAGAGACCTTAAGCCAGAACCATCTAGCTAATCCACTCTTGAATTCCTGATACAAACACTGGGAAATAATCAATGTTTGTTGTTTTAAGCTGCTAAACTGAGATTATTTATTTTATTCATTTATTTTTTGAGACAGGGTCTCGCTCTATTGCCCAGGCTGGAGTGCAATGGAGCGATCTCGGCTCACTCCAGTCTCTATCTCCTGGGTTCAAGTGATTCTCCTGCCTGAGCCTCCTGAGTAGCTGGGATTACAGATGCACACCACCACGCCCAGCTTATTTTTAGGAGAGACAGGGTTTCACCATGTTGGTCAGGCATGGTCTCCAACTCCTGGCCTCAAGTGATCCTCCTGCCTTGGCCCCCCAAAGTGCTGGGATTACAGACATGAGCCACTGCACAGGGCCGAGATTATTTATTATACAGCAGTAGCTAACTAGTACATTTCTCATCCTAGTGAATGTCTCTACATATCACCTGGGCACTCAAGTGCCCAAACTGGCATTCACTCTTACTTTCTTTTCTTTCCTACCATTTCTTCCCCATCCAGTTGGCCATCCAATCCTATAAATTTACCTCATCCTCTCCACTCCCTTCTCACTACAAAAGCCTTAGTTCAAATTCATTTTTTTCATGCAGAAACGTTGTGACCTTTCTGTTTATGATCTTCTTCCCTACCTCCTCCAAATCATAACTAATACCCTTCTCAATCTCAACCTTGATGCCACCTTCTTGTTTAAATCCTTTCAATGTTCCCACTGCTTCAGGGAAAGAATCTGGCTTCAGAGAAGGGCTTACAAGGCCCTCTTAACCTGGCCCCCAAGCCTAGACCCAAGCCTCCTTTCTCATTCCCCACTCCCCACTTAGCCTTGCCAATCTTGCTGTCCTCTACTACTCAGCGTGGACATCTGCATCCTAGGACCTCACCTCCGCCCCACAGAGTCGGGACCTGGGACCCCGCCTTCACCCCACAAGTCGGGACCTGGGACCTCACCTTCACCCCACAAGTCAGGACCTGGGACCTCACCTTCACCCCACAAGTCGGGACCTGGGACCTCACCTTCACCCCACAAGTCGGGACCTGGGACCTCACCTCCACCCCACAGAGTTGGGACCTGGGACCCCGCCTTCATCCCACAAGAGTCGGGACCTGGGACCTCACCTTCACCCCACAGAGTTGGGTCACGTCCCACAACACCCCGTGCCTACCTCACGTGGATGCTGCCATGTTCCTACGATTTCCTGTTTGAAATGTGTTTGTCCCCACTCCTCCCTACTGCCACCCTCTCCACACACAAGCACACCCAGTGCTTAGCACAGGGCTCAGCACGTGGTGGAGATGAATGAGTCACTATTGAACAACACACTGATTTAGACACGTGAAGGTGCCCTGCTCTTTGGGTAAAGTGCTCCTCAGAATGTCTCGCCACATAGTGAAACTTGAACACAAAAATTCTCTTCCAGGCCAGGCATGGTGGCTCACACCTGTAATCTCTGCACTTTGGGAGGCCAAGGCGGGTGGATCACCTGTGGTCGGGAGTTCGAGATCAGCCTGACCAACATGGAGAAACCCTGTCTCTACTAAAAATACAAAACTAGCCGGGCGTGGTGGCAGGCACCTGTAATCTCAGCTACTCAGGAGGCTGAGAAAGGAGAATCGCTGGAACCTGGGAGGCAGAGGTTGCAGTGAGCTGAGATCACGCCATTGCACTCCAGCCTAGGAAACAAGAGTGAAACTCTGTCTCAAAAAAAAAAAAAAAAAAAAAAAAAGTCTTCTAACAAATTCGTTTTGATAAGAAGTTAAGCTTTTGTCAAAACATAATTTAGAAATATAGGTGATGCTTATGGAAGTGTTTTACAAAGAAGTCATCGCTGTGAGTCCAATTAGGCAACAGTCATCCTCTGGTGTGGCACATATTGTGCTCTCTCCTTCAACAGTAAAAGCTCTCGGATAATATCAGGAGCAACTGGGAGTGAATTTGAAAGAATGAGATTCTTCTGAAGGGAGAGGGGGAAAGTATACCATTGTTTTTCCTCAGAATTGGAGACAATCTTCAATGCCAGGGACGCCAGCATCTGCAGGACGCCCAAATGAGCAGCAGAACTGGCTGGGCTCACAGCACAGGCTCCTGCAGCCTGCAGCCCTCACTTCACCTGCTCAGCATCTCCTGGGATTTACACTTCGGGAAGACCGCCTGCCTGCCCCACCCTCCTGCCTGTGAGATAAGCTCACAAAGAGTCCCCTTCCCCACAGTGCAATGCAATGGCTGCACTCTTCCAGTTTGACTTCCTGCCCCAAGTAGTTCAAGAGTGTGAAGTCATCCAAATGCCTTGGACAATCTGGCACCAGAAATATGAACCACAGGAACACACGTAGATAAGATACTCCTTCAACTGCTGCTCAGCAGTTACATTTGCTGATCCACAGGGCATGGGAGGCTCGACTTTTCTGGAGCTGGGGTCAGCACAGTGTTTCTGGAAGGGCCAGATAATGATAATGAATATGTTGGGCTTTGCATGCTCTACAGTTTCTGTGGCAACAACTCAGCTCTGTTGTCCTAGCACAAAAGTAGCTATAGACAATATGTAAATGCATGGGTATGGCTGTGTTCCAGTAAAACTTTATGTACAAAAGTAGGTGGCCGACTGGACTGGGTTTGGTGGGTAGTGTAGGGGGAGGTTTGACAACCGCTGTCCTAGAGTCTAAAACTTAAATAACATTTCATTTTCTTAAAGTTGAATATATTTTTAAAACTGTGAAGCTCTCATATTGGTGCAAGTGGTACACCCAAATGTATTTCTATAAGGAATATAAATTGAGGTATAGATTTTAGTTGTAGTCATCAGAATTTTAAATACACATAGCCTTTGATCAGCTGTTCTAGGAATGTATAGTGCAGAATACTCACAGGTATATACCAAGATAGATGTAAAAAGATGTTTACTGTAAAAATACAAAAACAAAACTGGAGGGATTTTTTAAACAGTCTGAGTTTGATAATCATGCAAACATGAAATAATTAAAAATT
Organism: Colobus angolensis palliatus; assembly: GCF_000951035.1. Taxonomy (NCBI): domain Eukaryota; kingdom Metazoa; phylum Chordata; class Mammalia; order Primates; family Cercopithecidae; genus Colobus; species Colobus angolensis. The sequence goes on along the minus strand of NW_012115788.1, from coordinate 842,659 downwards.
TCTCGGATCTCTGATTTTCCCAACTGTGCTATGCTGAATCTTCCTTCCCTGCATCATGCTATCCTGTTACTTTCAGTTACTAAAATCTAATCTAGTCGAAAACAGCTAAAAATTGTATCTCCTTCACTCTCCTACCTGTGCCAACCAAAGCTGTGCTTCAGGGAATTTGGGATAGGAAGGGTTCCCCCATTCCTCCTCTTACCCCAGGATTCCGGTCTGTGAAAAGGGCCTGGGTAGGAGGGTGAAGTGGAAACTGGAGAGAGGCTTACCATTCTCTCACTCCTCTTCCCAGCCTGAACTTTGGGAGCCCCTCCCTCTGTTGGAAACTTGTAGGAATTCCTTGAGGGCCCATGGGGCCTCCCCACTGTCCACTTCACTGATACAGGAGAACTGGCTTCACTCCACATCTTCCTTTTGTCCCCAGCTCCTGGCACTGCCTCTGGCTGGGGCCTTCTCACCTTGGGTGGCATCTTAGTTTGGAGGGCTTCCATAGCAAAGTATCGCACACTGGGTGACTTTACCAACAGAAATTTACTTGCTCACAATTCTGGACGTTGGAAGTCTGAGATCAAGGTGTCATCAGGGTTGGTTTCTTCTGAGGCCTCTCTCCTGGACTTGAAGATGGCCATCTTCTTTCTTTTCACAGTCATCCCTTCTGTGTGTGTGCAGGTGCTAATCTCTTTTCCTCAAAAAGACACCAATCCTACTGGGTTAGGGCCTACCCTAGTGAATTCATTGTAAAGAAATCATCTCCAAATACAAGACAGGACTTCAACGTATATGGATTTGGAGAGACACAGTGCAGAGCATAACAGGTGGGATATTACAAAATGAGTCAAATCTACCACTGTCCATGGGGTCACTGCACCCACAGGACACCTATACCACCCTGTCCCTCCACACAGTGATAGCGTAAGGTCACACCACCACCACCCTCTCATGAATTTTTTTTTTTTTTTTTTTTTGAGATGAAGTTTCACTCTTGCCACTCAAGCTGGAGTGTAGTAGCGCAATCTTGGCTCACTGCAACCTCCGCCTCCTGGGTTCAAGCGATTCTCCTGCCTCAGCCTCCTGAGTAGCTGGGATCACAGCCGCGTGCCACCGCACCCAGCTTTTTGTAATTTTTAGTAGAGACAGGTTTTCTCCATGTTGGCCAGGCAGGTCTCGAACTCCTGACCTCAGGTGATCCATCCACCTTGGCCTCCCAAAGTGCTGGGGTTACAGGCATGAGCCACCATGCCTGGCCTTGAATGTTCTTTTCACTGGCTCAGACAGAATCAAGGCAGACCCACAGTCCAGTCTAAGCAGACTTCCAACTGGGCGTGAGATGCCAGTCTCCCTTGTGGAAGGAATTCCAGCTCTTTACTCAGGACTCTTCTGGGGCAACCCTCACTTGGCTTTGGAGGAGCAGAAAGGGATGCACCCCAGTACTTCTAACAAGGCAATGACTTCCTAATTCCCTCACTCCTCCCCAGTCTTCTGCTCACACGGAATGGGCTGAGTTCGGTAAATCTGAGTCACCTTTTAAGAGGCCTTCAGGAAACGATATACCTCAACTGCCAAGAGCTTCTTGCCTTCTCTCTCTTTGGGATAAAGAGTACTTTGCACCACTTTGCCCTCAGCCTTGGACCCTAGTTGTTCATTCAGTGACTTAACACAATTTTCCACTCAAAAATTTTTTTTTTTTTTTTTTTACAAAAATGTAAGTGCTAATCTAAAAACCTATCAGTAAGGGAGTGATTAAAAACAGCATGAAACTCATTATGGTATATCAATGTATATCAATGTATAAAAAAAGTCTAAATGTATTGACATAGAATGGCATTTAGAAGTATCTAATAAAAACTCAAGTTATAAAATAGTACATTTAGAATGATACTATTTCCATAAAATTATATACATTTATATGTATTTTTAGATATGGATAATATCGAGGAAGAATACATTGTTCATAGCAGTTACCTACTTGGAGTAGGCACGGGGTGAAAGGAATTTCTACATTTGATTCATTTTACTTTTCTGTGTTTCAATTTTTTAATTTTTTAAATTAAAATTTAAATTCAATTTTTAAAAATACGAACATGTGACAACATTTTCAAATAAAAAGGTAATCTGAAAATATTAAGATTCTATGCACTTCTAGGAATCTTGGGCAAATTCAAGTTAAGGTTAGAAAAAAAGAAGTGCTTAGTAAGTAGTAATTTCAGTTGTTTATCAGTAGCAGCATCACGATGTCACATCCACAGCTACATTACTGGGACTCCTGACATTTTCCAAAAGAAAGTGTAGGAAGCAGCAGAAATAGCCAAGCACATGAGCTGAAATGTTAGCACTGAAAAAGAAAGTCAGAAAAACCCGGGCTCAGATTAATCCCTCATTATGGAGGTCCTGCTCTTTCCACTGTCCACACGTCCATTACATTTGTTCATCTTCACAAATATTTTCTGAAGGTCTGATCTGGGCAAACAATGGGTATTTTAAAATAAATAAGACACACCTGCTTCTCACGGCTGTTGCTGTCTATAGCCTGGCTGATTCATCTTTCGCAATAGGTTGTTTTAAATGTATCTAATTCTATCCTTGCGTTGCAGTCTGTTTTCCAATATCTGCAGTCTGTTTTCCAATTCAATAGTTTCTCTTTTGCAGTGGTCTTTTCACTTTGATTTCTTTCACTGTTGCTTTGTCTATTTTGTTAGATTTACTGTTTTTGTTTTTGGTTTTTTCAGTTTTGGATTTTTAAAACTTGTCGCTTAAAAAAATTGTATTATTTTATTTATGTTCTTGTCCTTAAAGAGAAAAGAAACTCTTTGATTTTCACATAGTATTTCTCTGACTTCAAAAGCCTTTATACTTTTAAAATGAGCATCGTTTTTGATAGGATTCTTTTAAGGCATTGTTTTGTGATCCTGTTCCACAGGTGAGGAAAATGAGGCAGAGAACGAAACATTTCCATTTGGATGACCAAACCGTCAGCTCCTAAAGGGCTGCGGAAGCTGAGAGCACGGCTGGCAGCGGGCCCTCCGTGGACATTTGCTGAATAAATAGAATATATGTACACCAATGTTCGGTCCTTTGGGTGACACCATCCCATTTTTATTTTCTGGATTTCCTTCCTGATGGGTCCATTGTTCCTCATTTTCCTCTAGCATTAAATTCCTTTATCTTTTCATTCCCATACAGTCGCTGCCTGTGGTTGAAAACTGAGCCACCTCTCAGGCCCCAGCGACTTTCCTGGAGAAGTCCAGGAAGCAGGCCTGCTGCAAGATCCGGGCAAACTCCTGGAATCCATTCCCCAAGGTCAGCCTATGAGCTCAAACCTGGGACTGACCCAGGACCGACATAAGAACAAACACTCCCTCCACATCCCACGAAGATTTGCACTCGAGTGTTCCAAACCATCCTGGGGCAAACGGGACATAGTGACAAGTGGTCATATCTTTACGCCAGCATTTGCCAGAGCCTGTGCCCAGAGAACCAGCTCCACAGATCTATGCCAAAAGGCTCTGTGCCAGTTAAGTTTGTGAAGCATCATATATTATATTCTCTGGGGACTGGCCGGGTGTGGTGGCTCATGCCTGTAATCCCAGCACTTTGAGGAGTTGAGGTCAGGAGTTTGAGACCAGCCTGGCCAACACGGCAAAACCCCGTCTCTACTAAAAGTACAAAAATTAGCTGGACGTGGTGGCGGGCACCTTTAATCCCAGTTACTCAAGAGGCTGAGACAGGAGAATCGCTTGAACCTGGGAGTGGCGGCTGCAGTGAGCTGAGATCGCACCACTGCAATCCAGCCTGGGAGACAAGAGCGAGACTCCATCAAAAAAAAGGAAGGAAGGAAGGAGAAAGAGAAAGGAGGGAGGAAGGGAGGAAAAAAAGAAAGGAAAAAAGAAAAATGAAAAGAATAAAAGATTTCTTAGTCAAAATGAGGCATACAAAATCAAACAGATTTCAGATTTCTTTTCTAGAGGACATCTCAGAATCTATAACAGGTTCTTGGGCATTGCAAAGTCCTTCCTTGGCCAGGTGCGGTGGCTCATGCCTGTAATCCCAGGACTTTGGAAGGCCGAGGCGGGCAGATCACGAGGTCAGGAGATCGAGATCATCCTGGCTAACACGGTGAAACCCCGTCTCTACTAAAAATACAAAACCAAAATTAGCCAGGCGTGGTGGCAGGCGTCTGTAGTCCTAATTACTCAGGAGGCTGAGGCCGGAGAATGGCCGTGAACCCGGGAGGCGGAGCTTGCAGTGAGCCAAAATCCTGCCACTGCACTCTAGCCTGGGCGACAGAGTGAGACCCCATCTCAAAAAATAAATAAATAAATAAAGTCCATCCTTGCTTCTTTCCTTCCTTCAAGAAGCACAGGTCTGAGACATAACCCCAAGAGATGTATGGGCCTCTCTGGACAGCTAGGACTGCATCTAACAAGAATCTAGTAAATGTAGCCTGAACTGCTATGTGGTATTTTTATTCCAGAAAGCCTCAAGACTCTGGAGTCAGATGCCTGCACTGGAACATTGGCTCTGACCTTCTAAAATGTGTAAACTTACAGGAGTTACAGAATTTCTATATGCCTGTTTCCTCATCTGTAAAATGGGGAAAGTAACACTACCTACTTAGAAAGTTGTTGTAAGGATTAAACAAGTTGATTTAGGTAGGGATAGGGAACACTGCCTTGCTAATCATGACTGATGACACATAAGGATTAGATATTGCTGTTATCATCATTTCAGTAATTTTGTTAAAAATTAAATACAAAACTGGTTTTCAAAAGCAAGTGACCTGGATTCCAATGGAATTTTTTTGAAAAGTAGGAAAATCTATTCTGCAATTTATTTGAAATTTCAAGGGACCTCAAATAGCCAAAACAATCTTGAAAAAGAATAAAGTTGGAAGTCTTATGCCTCCTAATTTTAAAACTAATTACAAAGCTACAGTAATCAAAACAGTACAGTACTGGCATAAACACTGATATAGTTGACGCCATGGCTCACTCCTATAATCCCAACTACTAGGAAGGCTGAGATAGGAGGGACTGCTTGAGCCCAGGAGTTTGAAGCTGCAGTGAGCTATGATTGTATCATGTCACTGCACCCCAGCCTGGATGAGTCTCTAAAAATAAATAAATAAAAAGACAGATATATAGACTAGTAGAATAGAACAGAGAGTCAAGAAATAAACCCATGCCTATATTGCCAAATGCTGTTTGATAAGGTTGCTGACACCATTTAGTGGGAAAATTATTCAACAAATGATGCTAGAAAAACAAGATATCCACATGTAAAAGAATGAAGTTGGACCCTCACCTTATACAATATACCAAAATTGCTCAAAATGGATTAGAGATAAAAACATAAGATCCAAAACAGAAACTTCTAGCATAAAACATCAATGAAAAACTTCATGACATTGGATTTGACAATTCCTTGGATATGACACCAAAAGCATAGGCAACAAAAGAGATGGGACAACATCAAACTTCAAACATTCTGTGCATCAAAGGATACAATCAAGAGTGAAAGGCAACCTTGAGAGATATTACAGTAATCTATTTTATATTTTTTTACTAGAGAAAACGTTTGCAAATCATATACGATTTGCATATGCATATATTTGCATTTACATGAGAGAAAATGTTTGCAAATCATATATCTGATAAGGGGTTAATATCTAGAATATATAAATAACTCCTAAAACCCAACAACAAAAATATAAATAACCTGATTAAAAAATGGGCAAATGACTTGAAATGGGCAAAGACATTTCTCCAAAGATGATATGCAAATGGTCAACAAGCATATGAAAAGATGCTCCACATCACTAATCATTAGAAAAATGCAAATCAAAACTACAATGATATATCACTTCATACTTATTAGGATGGCAACTGTTAAAAAAAAGAAAAAGAATACAGAAAATAACAAGTGTTGGTGAGGATACGGAGAGATTGGAACTCTTGTGCACTGTTAGTGGGAATACAAAATGATGCAGCCTCTTTTAAAAACAGGATGATGGATCCTTGAATCAATTAAAAATAGAATTATCATATGATTTAGCAATCCCACTTCTCGTTGTAAGTCCAAAAGAACTGAAAGTAGGATCTCAAAGAGGTATTGCACACCCACATTCATAGCAGCTATAGGCATAATAACCAATAGGTGGGAGCAACTCAAGCGTCCATTGATGGATGAATGGATGTATTAGTCCATTTTTATACTGCTACAAAGAACTACCTGAGACTGGGTAATTTATTAAAAAGAGAGTTTTAGTTGACTCACAGTTCCACATGGCTGGGGAGGCCTCAGGAAACTTACAATCATGACTGAAAGCAAAGGGAAAGCAAGGCACGTCTTACATGGAAATAGAAGAGAGAGAGAGAGGGAGAGAGCAAAGGGGGAAGTGCCATACTTGCAACCAGATCTCGTGAGAACTCATTCGTTATCATAAGAACAGCAGGGGGGGAAGTCTGCCCTCATGGTCCAATCACCTCCAACCAGGACCCTTCCCCGACACATGGAGATTATAATTCAAGATGAAATTCAGGTAGGGACACAGAGCCAAACCATAGTAATGGATAAAGAAAATGTGGTATATATGCATACATGAAATATTACTCAGCCTTAAAAAGGAAGAAAATCCAGTCACAAGCTATAGTATGAATGAACTTTGACGACATCATGCTAAATGAAATCAGCCAGTCACATAAGCCAGTCACACACAAAAAAACAAAAAACCATTACTGTATGATTCCACCTATCTGAAGTATCTAAAGCAGTGACATTCATAGAAACAGAAATGGTTGAAACAGGTGGTTGCCAGGGGCTGGGGAGATGGGGAAATGTTGTTTAATGGGTATCGAGTTTTAATTTTAAGAAATGAAAACATTCTGGAGATCTAGGCACAGCAATGTGAATGTACCTACCGTAACTGAACTGTACACTTAACAATGGTTAAGATGGTAAATTTTATGTTATGTGTTTCTTACCACAATCAAAAAAATAAAAAAAAATGAAAAGCAGGTGCCCTGGGAAAGGGTACAAGATAGGTTTTTCTAAGCTCACAAAACCACCTTCAGATCATAAATCTGGAGGTGAACAAGCTGACAGGGACACTTAGAGTTGTGGGATCTGTCTGTGAACATCTCAACTGTGTGGGTGCCCACCCAGGTGCACTAGAACTTGATATCCTGGGACAACTGATGCTTCTGCCACTGCTTCAATTTAGGCATCATTTTTACCCCTGAACCACCAGAAAGGTGCTCTTCAACTGCTCCCACAAGGAGGTATATCCTATCAGCCTGTGGAAATAAATTATCTCAGAATGTCACATAGAACACTTGTAAAAGGATCCCAGATTTATGTTGAAAACTCCTTTCAGGGAACTCTTATCAGCTAGAGGTTATAAAAAAACACTGGCAATTAAATCTAGTCAGGGTGTATCTTTTAAAAGACATATTGTCACCTTGAAATTTTAAGTAAAGTCCAAATAGTTTATTTTAAAGATAAACTGATATTTTAAATACATTAAAAACACGGAGGAACTCTGAGAGTCATGGGAAGTGGCAAAGGCAGAGGAGGTGACAAAATGAGACCTCCCTGGAGGCCAGAATTAGCAGGAGACAGTGAAGGCGATAAAAACGTTAGGCGAGAGAAGAGATTTGGCTCTTGATCTTAGCCAGAAGCCCCTCAGTAGACGGAGAGATTTAGACTTTAAAAGAGGCTTTATTTTCTCAGAGATATTAATTTTAAAAACTTTTAAAAAGTCTTATTCATTATGAAGACATAGTTTACTTACAGAAAACTTACAATATATTTTTTATATAAAAATAGAATTATATATGATAGAAAATATAAAGGCAAAATATTCCTAAATTTTGCCACTATGGATGATCACTATTAACTTTTTTTTTTTTTGAGTTGGAGTTTCACTCTCATTGCCCAGGCTGAAGTGCAATGGTGCTATCTCGGCCCACGACAACCTTCGCCTCCTGGGTTCAAGCGATTCTCCTACCTCAGCCTCCCGAGTAGCTGGGATTACAGGCATGCACCACCATGCCCGACTAGTTTTTTGTATTTTTAGTAGAGATGGGGTTTCTCCATGGTGGTCAGGCTGGTCTTGAACTCCCGATCTCAGGTGATCCACCTGCCTCGACCTCCCAAAGTGCTGGGATTACGGGTGTGAGCCATTGCGCCCAGCCCCACTATTTTTATTTTATTTATTGATACACAATAGATGTATATATTTTGGGGAATATATGTGATAATTTAATACATTAATATAATTTGTAAAGATCAAACGAGCATCATTTGGGATAGCTATGACTTGAAATATTTATGTATTCTTAATGCTAAAAAGTATTCAAATTTTTCTTTTAACTATTTTAAAAATATATAATAGATTACTGTAAACAATAGTCACTCTAATGATCTGGCAAAAACTAGGGCTAAGTTCTTCTACCAAACTGTACATTTGTACCCTTTAATTGACCTCTCTTCATCTCCTCCTGACCATTAACTTTTTCAGTGTATTCAGATGTAATAGTTAGCCCAGTGTTCTCCCCAGACTCTTTCTTCTTTTGATAACAGCACCTCTATTCCCCTTTGCGGAATAATTTCTCCATCACACTAAGTCCCAGGGTTTGAGGGTTGAAGGTAATCTCCTTTCCCTGCAGAGACAGGCACCTGACCCAGGATTGACCAATCAGCAGAGTCCCCACCCCTGCCACAGTGATTGGTTCCACGAATAGGCATGTGACACCAGTTCTTCCAAGGAGAGACTCAACCCAGATTTTGTTGAAACCTCTGGGAAAAAGAAAGCCTTTCTCTGGGGATTGCAGCTGACTGTAATGTAAACCTGAGGGCCTATGGAGAATTCTTTCTGTATGAAGAAACAGAGACAACGAGTGAAGGAAAAAAAATGGGTAAACATTGACTGCGTGTTTGGAGATTCCTTATTCACCTCTGCCTAGAGCCAGATTAGTTCTTCGGTTTTCATAATATGAGCCAGTTAATATTCTTTTTAACCTAAGCAGGGTAAGTTGAGTTTTTGTCACCCATCACCCAAAATGACCTGACTGATAAAACAGATTGGGAAAAATACGTATGCTCTCAGGAAGCTTACATGTGGGTATATTCTTGTTTACAGAGACAGGGTTAACTCCCATATAAAGGAAGTGCCAGGGTCATGATCCCTGAAATTAGGCGGACCTTCACATGTTTGTTGGAGGAATGCATTTCTGTTTATCACTCTTCTAATCCTGAATGCAAATGAAAGAATAGCATAGAATATCATGTGGGGAGGGACATGCCCTGAAATCTGATGCTAACATATATGTGTGTGTGTGTGTGTGTGTGTGTGTATATATATATATACGCCCCATAAATATAAATATGTATTTGTACCCATAAATATTTGTGTATGTGTATATATACATATATACACATATGTATTTGTGTACACCATGAATTTTTTTGTGTGTCCATACATAAAATATATATAGTATACATCACATGTACATATATTATATATACACATATAGACACACACAAATGTATATTGATGGGGTACAATGTGATGTTTTGGCATATATTTACACTGTAGAATCATTAAAGAAAATTGACAAATCCATCACCTCACATACTTGCATTTTTTGTAGTGAAAATATACAGTGCATGATTATTTATTATAGTCACCACTCTGCAACAGATCACTAAAGTTTATTTTTCAGATCTAACTGAAATTTTGTACCCTTTGATCAACCACTCTCCTTTCCCTCATCACCTCCCCAGCCTCTGGCAACCACTATTCTACTCTACATCTATGAGTCAGAGGCTACTTTTTAAAAAAACTGCTTGAGTTTGTCTGGCCTGCTAGCTTGTCTCCCAGGACTGTTTCTCAGAGACAAGTCAAAGGGAGCGGGGAGAGGAGGAGGAGTTGGCTGCAGACTCAACCCCAGGGCAGCTCCAGAGCCCCGGTGCTCCCTTCCTGCCTGAGTCTCATTTCCTCCACTTTCAATGGTTGGGGTCTAACCGATCTCAGTTAGCGACCTCTCGGCAGTGGGAAAATTCCAGATCACACTTAGGGTTTCAATGCTCTTTGGGGATTCTGGACTTCCTTAGATATCCACTGTAAAGCTGATGGACTTCTTCAGGTCCCTTCATACACATCCACCTGCAAGAAATTTCTCCTTAGCCTTTCACACCAGTTTAAGAAAAACAATGCTCACAAACAGGAAGGCAATCTACCCTGGTGGCGTCCATGGGACTCACTCCACTTCTGCCTCTTATTTATTTATTTATTTATTTATTTTTGAGATGGAATCTTGCTCTGTCGCCCAGGCTGGAGTGCAGTGGCACAATCTCAGCTCACCGCAACTTCTACCTCCTGGGTTTGAGCAGCCTCCTGCGTCAGCCTCCTGAGTAGCTGGGATTACAGGCCTGCACCACCACGCCGGGCTAATTTTTCTACTTTTAGTAGAGACAGGGTTTCACCATGTTGGTTAGGCTGATCTTGAACTCCTGACCTCAAGTGATCCACCCTCCTTGGCCTCCCAAAGTGCTGGGATAACAGGCGTGAGCCACTGCGCCTGGCCGCTTCTGTCTCTTATTAACCATGTAACTGTGCTAAAGTTACTGACTTCTTTTAAGACTTAGTTTCCTCATCTGCAAAATGGGAATGAGAGGAGAGATTTCAAAGAGATAATGAGTAAAGTGCTCGGCAACAGTTCTATTATATGATTACTTCTAATATTACTATTATTATTATTATTAGAAGATGCTGGGTTACACTTAACCTTCTATGTTCGCTCTGAGTCTCCTAGGAGGTCATGGATCCCCTGAAGGGATGCGGAGACTCATCAGTGAAGTACAATAAATGGTTTATGGGGTTGGAGGTCTGTCACCATTCACAGAACCATCAGGAATTCCTGGCACATACGCTGTCACATTCCTAAGGTATCTACTATGGGAGGAATTGCATCCCCCAAGATTCTTATGTTGAAGTCTTAACCCTTAGTATGTCAAGGTGTGTGTTTGGAAATGGCGTTTCTGCAGAGGTAATTAAGTGAAAATGAGGTCATTCAGGTGGACCATAGTTCAATACGACTGGCATCCTTATAGCAAGAGGAAATGTGGACACAAACACACACAGAGGGAAGACCAGAAGACATGGGGAGAAGACAGTCATATGCAAACTAAGGAGACAGAGGCCTCAGAAGAAACCAATCCTAGCAATACCTTGATCTCAGACTTCCACAACTGTGAGAAAATAAATATCTACTGTTTAAGCCACCTCGTCTTTGGTACTTTGCTATAGCAGCCTTAGCAAACCAATAAAGTATCAGATCTTCAACGGTATATCCAGTGTCAAGGAGGAGACTGTTGACTCTGGAAGGAGTATATCAGTCCTTTCACTCATCTTCTCTGCTAGAAAGCCCTTCTATGGCTGCCTGACAGATCTCCAGGGAGAGAGAGCAACCTAAGTTAGGTCCCTTGACACTGGGAGAAAGAGGCCATCCTGCTAACTTACATGTATCCTGCTGCACAATATAATCACATTCTATGAAGCTAATTACAAGACTTGATTAATTTCATACCCTCCTGAGGGATGTGTTCAGTAATCATATGGCTCTGCCAACCTCTTGAGGAGAACTGATTCATTTAACCATCTCTTTTTCATTTCTATGTCTTCATTGCATAAATGTAGACAGATATTCAGGGAAGAAAATGTGCTTATGCTTTTAAATAATTGTTGTTCACAGAGTTATAGCATTACATGAGATTCCATAACTCTCTCTTTACATCGCTCACATTTTTGGGTTACCAGGTCCCTGCTGATAGATGAAAGGACTGGAAAATAAACATAACAGCTCAATAACAGCTATATCCAGCTAGTGGCAAGTACATAAAAAACTTGGTGAGACACTCATCATAGGAAATCCAGTCTCTGCCTTTATTGCAAAGACAGGAGGTTTTTTATTTTTATTTTTATTTTTTTGAGACAGGGTCTCGCTCTGTCACCCAGGCAGGAGTGCAGTGGCATGAACACGGCTCACTGCAGCCTTGACTTCCCAGGCTCAAGTGATCCTCCCACCACAGTCTCCAAGTAGTTGGAACCACAGGCATCCACGATCATGCCTGTCTGTTTAAAAAAAATTTTGGTAGAGTCAGGGTCTCACTGTGTTGCCCAGGCTGGTCTGGAACTTCTGGCCTCAAGAGATCCTCCCGCTTTGGCTCCAGAGTGTGTGCCACCACACCCAGATAAGTTTGAATAATTTTCTTTTTGTAGGAAACGGTGTCTCACTATGTTGCCTAAGCTGGTCTCAAACTCCTGGCCTCAAGAGTTCCTCCCATCTTGGCCTTCTGAGTAACTGGGACCACAGGTGTGTGCCACCACAACTGGCTAAGGCATTTTCTGCAATTTTTTCATAGAGATGGGGTCTCACTGTATGGCCCAGCCTGGGCTCAAACTCCTGGCCTCAAGGGATCCTCCCACCTCAGCCTCCCAAAGTGTCAGGACTACAGGCATGAGCCACTGCATCCAGCCCAGCCATGAGCCTTGATTACATCTGAACTTAGTCTAATGTACAAGGAAAACTTCCCCATGACCAGCCCAGGAATGAGGCTCAACTCTATCCCATACTTGCTTTCCTTCAATGATCACTACCGACCTTTCTATAGATGAATAGTCTCTAGCTCTCCTTTCATCTCCATTTTACCTGTCCTCCTTACCTACCTCATGCTCAGCTGCTCTCTTGGGATCACACTATGTTGGTTTCACTCCTATTTTATTTTAGGAAGAACTATTTTTAGAACATCCAGTTTCATCAACCTTTCCTGGATATTTCTGGGAACTGGATGTAGAAGAATATAATTGTTAAGGGGCAACATCGGTGGGCAATGGTGGCTTTATGAATGGGACTTTCATCTTGGGTTTGGGCAGCACTAAATCCTGCTTTTCCAGGCAATATTGAAAGCATGTGTTTGGTTTTCAGTTTTGGGATTAAAAGGGATATTGAATGCTCTCTTTCTCCAGGTAAAACCATATCAAGATTATTCTGGTCATCTGCCTAGGGTTTCCAAAGCAGATCGCCACAAGCTTTGACAGTTGTGGCTTCTTTCTGATACTCACTGTTGGTTTCTCAGGCTATTCATTTCGGTAGGAGTTCAACAAACATTTGAGTCCTAGAGTCATATGGAAAGTGCTAGCATGCGGGGAGGCTGTATTACCAAAAGAATGGATCAGAGACACATTCTGCTCTCAGAGAATTTAAAATCTAGGAGGATGAAGAGGAAATGACACATACAGGTTCACACAAAACAGCACAGGAGGGGCTAAAAGCCATGAGAGTCCTACACGAATTTCAGAGACAGCAGCAGCTCCTTCAGATGCGGGGGTAGAGTAGAGCAATCTAGAAGCCTCCAATAAAAGGTGGTATCTGGCCTGTTGGTAAGCCAGGGAGGCAATGAGGATAGATTCTATCTGAGCTCTCCTGTTCTTTTTCTTCCCACTTTCTCCTCAGTTCCTAAGCCTACAATCAAGACTCATTCTGTTCTTGCAACCTGTGAGTCAGAATCTCCTTGCAGCTTGTCACAGACAGCATTTGGCCTCACCCCTGCCCTGAAACTGAATGTTCTCCTTCTATAGCCACTGCCCAGGAGGTAAGAGCCTGACCAGAGGAAAACACCACCATCCTCTTCACACCCCATCCCAATAGGTACACCTCAGTAGATACAGAGGTCTGCAGACCTGCCCTCTTGGCAACAAAGAAAGTGTAGTCATAGAGACCACTGTCCAGCACCGGAACCATGACCTAAGGCTGATGAATCAGATGTGGTTTTTCACTTGCAGCTAGTGTTGCTGCCCAAGTAGGCTCTGTCTTGTTCCATTGAGGAGAGAGTTTTGTGCTTTCTTTGCCTTGCTTATATGAACTTATATCAAGTAACTCACCAAGGCTGCAGGTTCTCAGACACAAAGAATGAAATGATGACCTTTCACAGGGCTTGCCAATTCTTCTGCGGGCACCTCCCCAGCAGGTTCTCATCTTCCTCAATTTTCATGCCTTCTAGCTTTCTTCTGTGTCTGCAGTTCTAAAACTACCTCCCTTCTTTCCATCCCAGGAACAGTTCCAGCCTTGATTATGTCTCCGGTGGATTGGCACTTCCCATCTGCCCTCCCATGTCTCTTGCATCATTGCCAGTCTATTGTAATCACCATACCCAGCTCAAGAAACATCAGCTTTCCATTGCCAACAAAAACCATTGAATACAGACTTCCTTGTTGCAGCCTTGGGGGCTCCTAACCACTTAGAATAATCTATCCTTAGCTTCTCCAACTGCTCTACCCTCCAGGCAAAATGAGATTCTCTTAAGTCTCCCAAATCCAACTGATAGCTCTCCTGACTCCATAGCTGGGTTTATTATATTCCCTCCACTGAAATGTTCCTTCTCCCAACATATTGAATCTTCCTCATGCATGAATCCTGTACAAGGCACTCTACAACAAAGAAAATGAAGCAACACTTTCTCACCTTTAAGCATCCAGAGCCCCACCGTTGTATAATTTCTTATGGAATTGATTTCATCCTGTCCTTCAAAGCCATTTGTTTTACTCTCTCCTCCCCACACTAGAGTGAGGAGACTGCACCTTAGTTACCTTTGTATCATATGCAGTTCTTAGGGATAGCATCCCGTTAATAATAAACACTCACGTTCTGACAGTAGAGATGTTTCATTTTCCCCAAATGCATACGAGTCTAAGGGTTGTAGATGAATTAGGAAATGCCACCTTATCCTAAAAATAGAAGAGTGGTAGGTTTTTTTTTTTTTTTAAGCCATGACAAAATGCTAATGCATGCACTAGATTTCTTTTCTTTTCTTTTTTGAGACAGATTCTTGCTCTGTCACCCAGGCTGGAGTGCAATGGCATGATCATAGCTCACTGCAGCCTTAACCTCCTGGGCTCAAGTCATCCCCCTGCCTCAGTCTCCCAAGCAGCTGGAACTACAGGTGCATGCCACCACATTCAGCTAATATTTAAATTTTCTGTAGAGACAGGGTCTCACTATGTTGCTCAGGCTGGTCTCAAAGTGATCTTCCTGCCTCAGCCTCCCAAAGTGCTGGGATTACAGCCATGAGATACCGCATCAAGATTTTTTTTTTTTTCCTCAAAGGCCTTGAGCTGACAGGAGGTAGCACAAGGTCCAGAGCTAAGACCCCTGAATTCTGATCCCAGCGTAGACACTGACTGGGTGATCTTAAGACAATCACTCACTCTAACTAGAACCCATTTTCTGCCTGTAAATTCAAGAAGTGAATCCAAATGAATTCTAAAATTTAGTTCAGCTTCTATTACTTTAGCAGTTGAACTTTAGGATTCAAGAACAATATAAGGAATCAAACAACTATCAAAGTAGCAGGCAAATAGGCAGGTATCAGAACAAGACAGAGCCAACTTTGGCAGCAGCCCTCTAAGGAAAAGAGTGTTCACATGAAGGGCATCTACTCCTGCTTCTTCTCCAATGCCCCTCCTATGGGGCCAGAAGTTTCAGACTAGCCTGAGCAACACAGTGATGTACTTCTCCACAAGCCCCTCACGATTCCTGCCAGTATTAATCCAGAAGGAGCCATGTTCTTTGTCAACCTGGCAGACAAGACACCAGGGGACAGAATCTGTCCTCTACTTTTCCTTCTGCCCCTTCTCACCCCTTCTTCCTTCTCCCAACTACCAATTACCCTTAACTTGGATTGGTAAAAAATTGAGAAACCATCCCAAATACAAATACTACTCTGGCAGAAACTTGGTTCATGTAAAGCCTCTGCCTGCAAAATCTTGATACAGCAAACACAAGGCAAGCAATTCCAGACTAGCTAAGTAGGAAAAAAATCAGCTTTTATTTGCCGTAGATAAACCTAAGCTTTTGCACTGTAACCTATATCAAGTACCTGAACCTATGTGCAAACCCTACACCTTGTCTTCTGTAGAGCTGGAAAGTGTGAAGTTAAAAAATCAAGAAAGTTCTGTGATCTCTTATTGAAGAGATAAATCTTCCCTGGAGTACAAAGCCACTCAAGATTGAGAAACCAAACGGAATGTAAATAGAAGTTCACTGGGATGTACCAAAGAGAGCACTAACCATTGGAAAAAAAGTTAATTTGACTTCTTGTTAATAGGAAGGAGAATTGGCTCACCATCCTCAAGCATCTATGAGGCATTAAACCTTATTTAGGACATAAAGGGTAACTTTGCGTTACAAAGCTAAATCTCACAGGGATATTTAGGTGCTGCTGATTTCCAATGACAGTAACCTCATCTTGTTCTTCTGAGTTGGGGAACAAGGTCCAAACCATTTTAGAGTGCTGAGCTTTCAGTACCCTAAAAATGTCTAATTTGCCCATAGACACATTTCCATAAGAGCTGTTTTGTTTTGTTTTACCTCCCAGAGAAGAAGTTTCTCTTAGCAATTAAGAGAAATTCCATGGGTCATTTTTTGGATTGCCAGGCATTGTAATCTAATTATTCCAGATTTTACATTCCATGCATATTATCAGTTATGATTCTAAGAAAACTTTCATCAGATGAAGATTTTGGAATAGATTCATGCAGGAGCCGCTCCCATTTCCTCTACAGGAGGGGCACAGGGCAGCCATCTGGCTGGAAGTGGTCCCAGAAGCTGCACTCACATAGCAGCTTACGTAAGATCAAACCATGTCAACAGTTCACATCAAAGAGGGGACAGTGGATGGAGATTATGCCCCCTTTCCCTTTCATCCACATGGCCAGTACCCTGATCTCAGGCAGAGTCACACTTTAAATCACTTCTGCTAGGTGAGAGTCTAGCTTTGTTTTCTAGTTACCACAAAGAAATTTAATAACCTGTGTATTCCTGGTTGAAATTGACCAGGTGGTAATTTTTTTACTTCCTCACATAACTTAGTCTCTCAGTGAAATACTGATATCCTTTCAGTAGAGTATTCTTTCTTGACTTTGAAAAGACAAAGGGAACAACATAAGCCCATGTTTGAGAATGACCTATTTCTGCAGCTTAAAACTCAGGTAAGACGTAAAGGTTACAAGATTATTTAGAAAAACAGATGCGCTAGCTTCAATAGCAATTAGGAATAACATTAAAAAAAAAAAAGCCTCTCTACTAGGGCTGTCCTGCTTGTCAAATAATCCAAATAGACATTTTATTTCTCATTAGGCAATAGTCTCAGTTTCAAATCTGTTACTTCCTTTTATTTTTCTCTCTTCATTTTCATCATAGATATAAAAGAAAACAAAATGATTATAGCTGTGCAAAGTCTGTTTCCTGATTACCTGATCGCCAAGAAAGGGGTGGGGATAGCATAAAGACTACAAGCCTTTCCAGGATGAGTGGATACGGAATAAAATGCAGCTGGCAGCTGTCAGTTGCAAGGGGCTGGGCAGAATTCGGCATCCTCTAATCCCCCTCCCCTCTCCCCCGCCAACTTCCCAGCAGCAAGAGATTAGTCTTTGAGAACAACACTCCTCATCTCATTCTGTCCTTCCTGTACCGATCTCCTAAAAGCTGCACCAGGACCCACCTACCTTCTGAGGATGAGAGAAGGCTTTCTAACAGGAGGGTGAGAAGCATGCACGGCTACAGCTCTTCAGCATCTCTCTTCTGAGCAGTTAACTGGAAATACAGATTCGCCTCCATTTTCTGGTCACATGATCTCTGGCACATCTAAATAAGGATGATCACCTGCCTCCCAGATCTCCCCGTGCAGCCGCTCTGGCTAGGAGACAGAGCTGGGGCTGTGCTGGTTTCATTTGGAAATATATGATACCCTTTCACCCATGCTGTGGAGTCAAAAATGCCCTTTAATTTGTATGTCAGTGGAGGAAAACTGCTGCTACTCCTGCTCCTGAGTGAGACTGGATGTGAATGGGCTCAAAGCACAAGTTGTAAGGAATTTAGTTCTCCTGAAACTTCTCAAAAAAAAATTTCTGTAGTTTCACAGCACATCCCTATATGACAGCGATGTAATTATTTTCATTGAATGAACGATGGCTAAAATCATAATAAAATGAACTGTGGAAACATGGCAGGATTCATAAGGAAGTCCAGCTGAAGGTCCTAGAGAAAGTTAGGATGCTTGTCTAAGATCAGTACAACTTCAGCGACTGGGAGACAAAGGGGTGTGTAGGTTAACCTGTGGACCCTGTAGTCACAAGGCCGAGTTCAAATCTCATTTCCACCACTTATTAGCAAGTGTGGACATTACTAAACCTCATGGAGCCTTAAGACTGCTCATTCACAGAATGGACAGTAATCATAATGTTCCTTAAAAATGGTAAGATAGCCGGGCATAGTGGTATGTGCCTGCAGTCTCAGCTACTCAGAAGGCTGAGGCAGGAGAATCTTGAACCCAGGAGTGGAGGTTGCAGTGAACGGAAATCATGTCACTGCACTCCACACTCCAGCCTGGGTGACAGAGCGAGACTCTGTCTCCCCCAACCCCCAAAGAAAGGTAAAATAACCTATGTAGAGAGTCTGGGTTAAAATAACCTCACAGTACATGTTAGCTACTACCATTATTAATTCTAAAAATGCCAGCAGATATAGTGACACAGTTAAGGCATATAAAGTATTAATGAAAAGTTTACAAAATAGAAAGGCATGTGTTTATTTGTATGATGTTCAAAAAATATATATTATCAGATAAACCAAAGACTTCTAGCAAAATGTTAATTTGGGAAATAACCAGAAATCCGATGTTACATAATCTTTTTCTTTTTGTGATGGGAGGTGGGGTGGAGAGATGTTAGCTCCTATTCTTTTTTTTTTTTTTGAAACAGAGTCTCGCTCTGTCACCCAGGCTGGAGTACAATGGCGCGATCTCGGCTCACTGTAACCTACGCCTCCCAGGTTTAATCAATTCCCCTGCCTCAGGCTCCCAAGTAGCTGGAACTACAGGCACCCACCACCATGCCCAGCTAATTTTTGTATTTTTAGTGGAGATGGAGTTTCACCATGTTGGCCAGGATGGTCTCGAACTCCTGACCTCAGGTGATCCACCTACCTTGGCCTCCCAAAGTGCTGGATTACAGGGGTGAGCCACTGCACCCAGTCTTAGCTCCTATTTTTATCTAAAGAAGGGAGAAGAGGAAGGTGCCAATTTTATATCTTTATTTAAACTAAAAGTCAACCAAATTCTTCATAATTATGAATAGTTATGAAATAATATCTCACGTGCCATATATCTTTCAGCTATGGAGGAGACGGAGGTGGGGCCCACAGGACGGTATCACTTTGCAGGGTCACTGGCTGGCAGAAGTTCAGCAAAATCATGGGTGAATTTCTCAAATCATTAGGCAAGAAAAGGTAACTTTGGAGCTGGGCATATCTTGGGAATTTCTGCCCAGGGCGAAGGCTGAAAATGGGGATCTTGTCTTTATGAAGTGCTGGCTCATTAGAAGGGGCTTCCTTCCCTATTTGGGAAAGGCAGCAGCTGAAGGCTACAGAACAAACACTGTAACCAATTCTGTTTTATTTGTTTTGTTTTGTTTTGAGATGGAGCCTAGCTCTGTCGCCCAGGCTCGCCCAGGCTGGAGTGCAGTGGTGTGATCTCGGTTCACTGCAACCTCCACCTCCCACGTTCAAATGATTCTCCAGTCTCAGCTTTCTGAGTAGCTGGGATTACAGGCATGTGTCACCTTGCCCGGCTATTTTTTATATTTTTAGTAGAGACAGGGTTTCACCATATTGACCAGTCTGGTTTCAAGCTCCTGGCCTCAGGTGATCCTCTCATCTTGGCCTCCCAAAACGCTGGGATTACAGGTGTTAGTCACCACATCTGGCCTAATTCTGTTTTAAATAATAATATCTGTTTTGAAAGTCAGCAGTTGGCCAGGAATGGTGATTAAGTTATTGTCATCAGGCCAATCATAGATACTTTAAAAACATTTTAAGTAGTACTTCATTAAATGCAAATGTGAGACATAGGTTATCACCAAAAATACTCCCTTTGTCTTGCAAGATTTCTCGCAGATTGAGCCAGGGCAAAACAGACCTAACTCTGAGTATGCCGGGTATTTGAGGAAATGTATTATTTTATTCATTACACAAAGGCAGTTAAAAATTTTTTTTAAATAAGAATTACTGCTTAATTGCAGTAAATAGCATTCTATTATGTTGAAGAAAAGGGCGAGTAGATGTCAAATTCTCCAGTGGAGTTTTAGTTATTCTCTGAGAGCCTAATTAATACTTTAAAATTATTTAATAAATGGAAGTTTAAAAAATAAAAATAAAAATGTCTTTGAAAATTACATATTGTCAACAGCTGCTTGAGTTGATGGTATAACAGATGACTAATTAAATAAAACAATGTTCCTCGCTAATAAAAAGTTATTATGATGATGATGATTATTATTTGAGATGGTCTCGCCCGTTCACCCAGGCTGAAGTGCAGTGGCACAATCTCGGCTCACTGCAACCTCTGCCTCCCAGGTTCAAGTGATTCTCCTGCCTCAGCCTCCCGAGTAGCTGGGATTACAGGTGTGTGCCACCATGCCTGGCTATTTTTTGTATTTTTAGTAGAGATGGGATTTCACCATGTTGGTCAGGCTGGTCTCGAACCCCTGACCTCAGGTGATCTGCCCAACTCGGCCTTGCAAAGCGCTGGGATTACAGGCATGAGCCACCTTGCCCAGCCAGGAAAAGTTATTTCAAGGTGAAGAGATTATAATACCCATGGTATAGGCAACAGATGACCAAGAAGAAAAATTGAACAGACACACCTATTTTCTCCCCATGAGGATGAGTGAAGTGAATAACAAAACGCTAAGAAAACGGAAAGGCTGAAAGAATCTTGGAGGAACTGTAATGAACAAGAAAAGCATGGGAACACTGAAAATGGGTAACTATGGCCTCAAATTACAAAAGACGGAAAAAGATGGATTTGGTAACTTAAGAAAAGAAAGATGCATATTCTTTCCAAACTAAAACTAGCACATCTCCCTTGGGAAAAGAAGCAACAAACGCCAGAAATTATCACAGTGTCACTAAAAGCAAATTACGTTGAGCAAACTTCCCTTTCTTTTCTGTTCATTCAATCAAGCATATTTATGGGGTGTCTAACATGTGGCAGGTGCTATTCTAAGCAACAGGGGTACCATGATGAACAAGACAAACCAAACTTCTGCTTTCTTGGAGGTTATATTCTCATAGGTGGAGACAGATGCAACAGAATCAATTAAATAAATAAGTAAATATAAGATCTTTTCAGATGGAAAAAAAGTAGTAGCAATAAAATAAGGCAGAGAGATGGAGCAGAGTTCTCACACTGGCAGTATTGACATTTGGGGCTGGATAACCCTGTGTGGCGGGGGGGCACTCCTGTGCACTGTAGGATATGTAACAGCATCCCTGGCCTCTGCCCATTAGATGACAGGAGCACCCACCCCAGTTGTGACAACCAAAATGTCTCCGACGTCAGCAAGTATTCCCTGCTAGTTCAGAACCGGCAGCTTGGACTTCTACAAAGGGTTACCCAATCCTGCCCTGACTTTTTGATAGCCTTTGTTCCTAAAGAACTCTCACATAGATCTTGGAAACCGATCCTCCAATGTGCTGAGAAACAGTTAACTAATCATGCCCATGAACATCTCAGGACAGTTTTCAGAGGCTGAGGTCCACCACTCTCCAATGAGGCTGGCTGTGCTGAACAGCTTCTGTTTGCTTCGTCAGCTCTACTCTCCCA
The DNA here is from genome assembly GCF_000951035.1 of Colobus angolensis palliatus. Taxonomy (NCBI): domain Eukaryota; kingdom Metazoa; phylum Chordata; class Mammalia; order Primates; family Cercopithecidae; genus Colobus; species Colobus angolensis. The sequence continues at coordinate 820,939 of NW_012115788.1, read as the reverse complement.
CTTTCTCCATCTTGCTTTCTGCCCCAAGCCTACCTTACCCTCCGACTTCCACTAAGTTTGTTGTTTGTTTGTTTCGTTACCCAGGGTAGAGTGCAATGACATCATCTTGGCTCACTGCAACCTCCACTACCCAGGTTCAAGTCATTCTCATGCCTCAGTCACCTGAGTAGCTGGGACTACAGGTGCCCGCCACCACGCCCAGCTAATTTTTGTATTTTTAGTAGAGACGGGGTTTCTCCACGTTGGCCAGGCTGGTCTCTAACTCCTGACCTCAAGTGATCTGCCCGCCTTGGCCTCCCAAAGTGCTGGGATTACAGGCAGGAGGCACCGCGCTGGGCCTCCACTAGATTTGACCAGTGAGGACCCCTGGTGGGAGATGAGGGGGGAAGAGGTGGGAGTGCCTGCCGCTGGCCACGTCCCTCACACTAGATCACTATGCCTTTCAGGGTGGCCCTTTCTACCTAAAATTGTCTTTCTGGGTTCTGATCATCACTCTGTCTCCCCACTCCTGGGGTCTAGGAAGAATAACTGCCGTGCTGCTCCTATTCCTGGGCTACTGCACCATTCCTTCTGAGTTCCTCACGCTTTGCCTCCATCTTCGTAAATACTCTCTTTATTAAATCTCTCAAATCTTCCTAATTTGAATGTGTCATCGCTTTCCTGCTGTGCCCCTGATACACAAATACACCCTGCTTTCGAAAGTCATGGCTTCTCGTCTTCCTCAAATACCAGCAATTTTCATAGAGATATTTTTTCCCCCTAAAGTAAGCAATGCCACTAGTTGTGATGTTTCAAGGTTCCAGCCAGAGAAGCACCTTGGGTTTTTCCTCAAACTAGAAGCCAATACAACACAAATGAACTCCTTTGTGGGCGTTCCTCTCACAGGGAAACGGAGTTGCACCATCTCATCTTGGCACTCGTGGCTCTCTCTGGCTGTAAAATCCCTCACCACAAAATACCACACCTACAAATATTTGGAAAACATAAATGAACATGGAGGGGCTTTGATGCTCTCCCTTCCTTTTGGCCTCCAACCACTCCAGCTGGTCCCATACACCACAGATGGGGAGCAGCCCACTGACATAGCACTAGCACTCACAGATCCACTGTGGGAGCAAATATTTACTCAGGCATCAAAAAAGCCCAGTAGGTCACAAGACAGTCTGAGGAGTCAGGCATGGATTCTGGCTCAGTTCGTCTCAAAATATCTCCTATTGCACTTTATGTGCCTTTCAATGGGACAACGGGAGAAGAGGAATGAAAACATCAACCTATAGAAGCAGCTCAAAAGAAATGCTTGTTTGGGCAGCTGTGTTTCATTGACAAGCACCGGGCTAGACAGAGAAGACTTAAATTTAGGTCTAACCTCACCACTTTCTCATTTCTGGATGACATTAAGCAGTTCATGTGTTAAGTGAGTTTGCTCATCTGGCTGGGAAATGAGGATAGGAACACTTGCCCCGTCTATGTCAAGTGTCATTTGGGTGGACCAAAGAAAATAATGTATTTGTCAGTCTGCAAGCACTTACTATGGAAAGTCTGCTCCGGGCAGGGCTGGCTGGCCAGAAATGTAGAAGTGGGTGGAGGGCATGAAAGAGAGAGAAAACAAGAGAGAAAAGAAGGAAATGAAGGAAAGAGACTAAGTCCTGAATTAAATTGCAAATGTAAAGGGCTTTTTTTTTTTTTAAAGACGAAGTTTTGGTATTTCAGCCAGGCTGGAGTGAAGTGGCGCGATCTCGGCTCACTGCAACCTCCGCCTCCTGGGTTCAAG